>NC_057862.1:132642994-133242994 GCF_019393635.1 Dromiciops gliroides
GCTGTCACCACTGTCTTTGCATCCGAGAAAAGTCCACCTCACCTTTCTTAGAGTATGCCCTAGGTGCTTGATTTGTTTACCTCTCACAGTAAGTTTGTTCAAACATGAAGTAGTGTATTTGCCTGTTTAATTTGGGGTTGGGAGGGTAAAGATGAAGTTCATGGTTTATCTCTGGTTTAGGAAGTACTGGTCTGATATGGTAAACCACCCTATTCACGTAATCCTCCTTTTAATTAAAAATGGATTTTCCAGAGAAGGCCCTTATATTTGTCACACTTAAGTGCCTGCATAGGAAAGGTATTGTTGTGAAAAGTATTAGGAATCTTGAGATCAGTATCTATTTTATGATCAGAAAAAAATCTTTTGTACATTTCTGACATTCACGCACAAGATCATTCAAGCAAACTAATAGCGGCATTGTAAATATAGGGCAGTTGTTTGCAATGACTTTTCTTTAAGTGTGTGATTATAAAAATATTCTGTGGTTCTCATTTATTGTGGAGAGGTCTTCAAATTGAGTGATTTAGCTTCTAGCATGAAGAGTCTTTTTAAAATGTATATATGATAGCATACAATGGAATTGCTTTAAAAAATTAGACTGTGAAAGCATGACCATAGGTCATCAGCATATTTTACATTGCAGCTAAGTACATATAAACATTCGTACACTTCTGGTTATGTAGCTGTAGTCTCTGCACTCAGAGTAGCTCTTGCCCTTAAAAGACACTTTTTTTTTTGAAAGAATAAGAAAGGAAGCTGAGTTGGAAAGAGTAACTATTTTGGTTTTATGTCTTTTTCTTTTTCTTTTTTTTCCTTTGGTCTAGAGCAGATGCTGTGTGTGTGTGTGTGTGTGTGTGTGTGTGTGTGTGTGTGTGTGTGTGTGTGTAAGCGCGCTCGTGTGTGAAAGCTTGAAATTTTGTTCTTGTTTGAACCTCCCCCCCCCACCCCCAACCATAGGATACTATACTTTGTGGAAGGAAGGAAGGAAAATTTAAAGTTTATTAAATACTGATCTTTAGTTCCAGTAGATACAGCTGTACCTGAAAATTATGTATGATTTGTAAATTCTGGCAATTTTAATCTGACCCACTGCATACTATTATTGGTAGTAGTATATTATTATTATTAAAGGGTATTGCTGACCTTTTAGAACTAGGTTTTTTGGCCCTATTGCAAGTGGTATCCATGTGAGTGTTAAGTTTTTATAATACTAAATAGCATTTTTCTTGTTTGTTTTGTGTTAGTTTTTTTTTGTAAACAGCCATTTGTTGTAAATTATCATTGGCATTAAATTATAATTTATGAATTTCAAAGAAAAGACATTCCCTGTTTTCTTATGTTTTAAGCATGCATTATAAATATTATATATTATATTTCTTCTATCCCAACACGTCTAAGTTTCTGCAGTAAGCTTGGGTTCTGAGAGGCTAACAGTGAACAGAATATTCATATGGTTAAAACAAAACTCCTTGTATATGTTTAGATTGCTCAGAGGAGGATTTGTTTAGAGACTTGAGTTCGGTTTAAGTTTATTGCATTTAAAGAAAGTTTTTCTTTTCATGCTGCGTTAGAACAAAAGATCTTTGCAGCGACTGAATTGGACAAAAGAGGAGGGCTGGACTGAAGAGCGCGTTCTATGTGAAATTGACGAGATCTTTTAAAAAAAAAGCTGCTAAACATGGCGACTCTTTCCCTTTAAGTGTCTCTTTTTTCCTTGCGGGTTGGTTGTTTTTTTTTTTTTTAATCTGATCTGAGCTCGCTCTATTTCTTTCCTTTCCCCCTACTCCCCCTCCCCCATCTCTGTGCACGGGATGTGAGGGACACAGGCAGACGCAATCTGCAACAATAGTCCGAGGAAAGGAGAGATCGCAGCTTCTCGCTACTTTCAAACAAACCTGAGGGAAGATTTAAAAGGGAGAAAAAAATCTGAGTTGGTTGATGTAATTCCTTTTTAGCCTAGCGTTCCCTATTAGTTTTTCTTCCTGGGACAAGGGGCTGGATCTCAAAGTTAGAAACCAGTTTTAGGACTCACTTGAAAGGACTGATCTGTACTCTCCAGCCAGCTGCACAAGTGGGGGAGTTAAGTTCGCAGAGGGTCCTTGTAAACTGTCTGCTCCCCCTTTCCTCCATCCCCGCCCCCCACTTACGTGCAGCGGAATTCCGCCTGGGCCGGGGGAAAGTAAGGGGTGCTTGTTGCGTTGAGGTTCCACGCCTCGGCTCCGCGTTAAGTGGTAAAGGGGCGGGGGGCCGGAGTGGGGGTTGGGGCGTTCTGGGAGAGATCGAGCGTGTGAAACTATGCCTTTAAGCTTGCTTTTGACTTGGTCCTATTAGCTGAGCCAACATGGCGTCTCCCAATGCAACGCAAGAGCTGAGCTGCTAAGCAAAGGCAGCGCTTAGTAATAGAAAACACATTGGTTAGCGGGGGGGGGGGGGGGGGGGGGGGGGGAGAAGCTAAAGGCCATTCCATCTGTAACCAGAAAACCGTCTTTAAAACTCTTAGCCAGCAAGTAAGTGCATGTCCTCGATTATTCTGTAATTAAATCAGCAGAATTCCTAGGAAAAACATTTGTAGCAAAGAACCCCCCCACCACCACCATATACCGCCAATTTGAAATAATGCCTGCTTTTTCCCCTCAGAAACAGATTTCTTTAAAAAGGCTGTATCCGAAAACGACCCTTCTCTTTGAATAATACAGTGGAACGAGTAAAAGGAGAGGAAGAAGGAAAGGGGGAGGAGAACTAGGGACAGAGGAGAAGGAAGAGATGGGAGAAAGAAAGGAAGATATGAAATAGGGAGGAGGAAGGGGGAGAGAGAGGGAGAGGGGGAGAGAGGGAGGGGGAGGGAGAGAGAGAGGGAGAGAGAGAGAGAGAGAGAGAGAGAGAGAGAGAGAGAGAGAGAGAGAGAGAGAGAGAGAGAGAGAGAGAGAGAGAGAGAGAGAGAGAGAGAGAGAGAGAGAGAGAGAGAGAGAGAGAAGAGAGAGAATTTAGAGACCTCCCTCAGTTCTCCTCCTAATTAATGAAATCCCTGAATTTGGTGCTTTCCAGTACTGTAGGTGGTAATGATTTGCATACTCGCCGTTTCGTGGGAAGGGCTCAATACTTGAATGTCAAAGTTTCAGAAAATGCTTTATTTCTGGTCTAGGACTGATGAATGTCAGGATATGGATGTAGAGATAGGTTATGTTTTCAGTCAGTGGGTGCAGGCATCCGGGTAGATGTGCAGGAAAATCTAGAAGCTGTCAACCTATAGATACATTGTTACCATTCAATTTGTATAATCACTGAACAGATTTTTTAAAACTATATAGTCACTGTGAAATTTTGATTTCTTCTTTTTTTAAAGTCATCTGAGGGTTTGGGGGGGGCAGGAGTTGGTTTTTTTTGTTTGTTTGTATTGTTTGTTTGGGGCTGGGGGAGAGAAGCAGAGGGATTTCATTAAGCCTATCACCAATGCCCTCAACAGAAAGTGAGATTGCCCACTGTGAAGGGATATTTTTTTCCAAGTCGAACCCAGTGCCCTGTCCTACAAACCCCTCTCTCCTTCAGTTGCCTTCAGAGAGGAAAGATACTTCAGGAATTCCAGGCCTTGTCAAGATTTATTGAAGTTAAGTTTAAAAAACGTGCTTCAGATGATTTTTCCCATTTTCTCAGATTTCAAAGGCTCCCTGCAGTGCGGCTGCCTAATTAATGGTGAAATTCAACTAAATCTAATTATGCAGTAATTTTAAAGCAGTTAGTCCTGGGCGTTGGTTTGTAATAGGACCCCAGTTTTTTAAAGTTTGCTTAATGTGTTGGTTTAGGGGAAAGCAGCCTTTTGTACCGCAAAGAAAGACAGGGAAATAGTTTTGCTGCATAAACCGAGGGAGACAAGGCCTCCCCCTTCCCTCCTATCTTTTTTTTCCCATGCTCAAGCTAAAAAGCAAGAGAGGTGCTAACCCGGCAAGGAGACTCGACTCTATAGCCAAAGGGGAAAGAGAAAATCTATTTAATATGGAAACACAAAGGGGTCCATGGTATTCTCCCGCCTGGATGCATCTGTAAATATCCGAATGCTCAAGGATGGCTATCCTCTGCTGTCTAATAGAAAACAGATTTCTTCTCTATTGTCATTAAGGCGAAAAGCTGGCTCTTGGAGTTATAAATCTTATCGTCCCTCTGATAACACACTTGTAATAAGTTACCCTTGTATTCAAAGTGAATTGTAAAACTGCCTCGTTTAATATGGCATCTATGTCAGTAAAACTAATCTTTTTTCTGTGTCTTGTAGGCCAGAAGGGCAGGAAAAGGGTTGAGGGTTCTTGCTTGAAGACTGAGCTTCTTGGGGTAGAGGTAGGGAGTAGGATATTGATAGATATCCCCATCATGATCTTTTAATAGGGTGGAGATACCCCATCAACAAAGAGGGGGTGTTGGCACCCCTTCCAGTCTCTCTTACCCATGGCCACCTCGAAATGAAGCTCCTTAAAAGAAACATTCCTATGATTAGCTAAGCAAACACATCTGCTTTCCTAGTTTGGCCTTCGTTAATTAGCCAAACAAAGAACCGTTTTGCTTTTTACCTTTTGCTGGAGAGAATATGTTTTTTCAGGAGTGTCTCCGGCCCTCTTCTTTTCAATTGCAGCCACGTTAATTTTATTGGGATTACTGATGGGAAATGAGGTGGCGCAGGCTTCCGAAAGGAAAGGCTTGATCATTACCCCCTCTGGAACCATATTTTTCCACCCCACCTCCTTCTCTGGGAGGGAGGTGGGAGTTGGGGAGGGGGGTGGAGAATAGCGGAGCAAGTTAGCAGCAATTTGAATCAAGCTCGCACTGGGCTGATTTTAGTTGACAGAGCGTGTGTTGAAGTTGAACTCTATAATTTGCACTCCTGTTCCTTTATTAGGGTTGGACAACGAACTAATGAGCTTTTCCCCAGCACAATGTCACTTGTATTTATTTTCTTATGGAAACTTTTAGATAGCGGAAGTTCTGTTCTAAAAAAGGGCGGCGGGGAGGAGGGGGGCCGTTGCTGAAAGTATTCCCTAATTATTTCTTAAAACAGGTACCCGGGGTTGTGTTCTCCCGGGAGTGCCTGGGGGAGGAAAAGAAAGGGGATGAAGTAAGTGAGGTAAGGCAGGAGACAGTAAGGTTTAGCTCTTTGATAGGGTCATTTGGGGATGAGTGAGAGCCCAGAAAGGCCTTAAGAGACAAGACAGCTTGCATACCCCTGGGAATTGGAAGAACGAGGCAACCCTCAAAGTCGAACTCCTAGTGAGAGAAGTGTGGGTGTCTTGGTGATAGCTGATGACAGGGACTCTAATCTGATCAGAGCCTGAGAAGAGATAACTTGCTTGGTACCCAAAGGTGGTATTAAACTTACAGAATCTATCTGGAGCGGAGTGGGGCAGAGGCCTCTTCCCTCCCTGCCCTCTCCAGCTTTGGTGGAAGCACTAGTGCTGTGGGGTCGTCGAGTAAAAGGATCCCCACAAGGCAAACTCGGGCATCTTCTTTCCTAATAAAGAGGGCCCAGGAAAGGAGGCGAGGGCCTCCTGAATCGCGCTCCGGGCTGGGATGGGGGTTGGGGGATCAAATAACTCATTCTATCCCATTGCCAGGTGAAATATATTGTGTGTCTGTGTGTCCGTCTTGAAGTTGTAAATATTTGTATTCCCTTGCGGGGAGGATGTGTGTGCTTTGAAGTGTCTTCCTCGGCGTATTCTAGTTGGAAAAGGGGCTTCGCTGCCCAAGTTGATCCCGGCTTCATTTCATTCTCTTTCCTCAAGTTTGTATGATCCCTGGAGAGCCTTCAGTTGGAAAGTACTGAAATTAAGAGTTAAAAGCGGAGGTGGGGGGGGTGGGGCTGGGGGCTGAGGTAGGAAGCAGCCTGATGAGACTATTGTCCCAGATCCCATGCGCCCAAACCGGCAGGGTGGATACAATAAAGTAGGGTTTACTTGATCTCAGAAAGGAAAGGGAGACGCTCGAAAAGTAGGAGGGAATTGTATGATTTAGGTTTGCTTTCCTCCTGCTCTCACTGCCCCTCGGTCTACCGCAACTTTGTAATAATGTCCACTCTTTGTTTCTTTCTCTGTGTCTTCTTTTCTAGCTTTTTCTCTTTGCCTTCTGCCCGCCCACCCCACCCCCTTTCCCTTCCTTCCTGCAAATGGGTGTTAACGTGGGTCTTTATGTTCTGTCTATAACTAGGATGTAATCACGCGCCCCATGTCTCTCTCTAAAAGCATTTAATAAATGTCTATTAAAGCGCTACAAATGTAAGATAAATTTAGTGGCACGGCTGCTTCCCTGTATCTAAACCGTAATGATGGATTTATCAACAGGGATTCGCCTTCAGCGCAGTGAGAGAGATTTACTCAACAAATATGTCGGAGAGCACCCACCCAAATATAATCATTTATACCCAAACTGACTTCTTTCCAGCCTCACAGATTCTCAACTCTACTCCAAGGCTTTGAAATTCATTTTTTGTTTTTGCTGTAAAATCACCTACTCATGGAACCGAGATGTATGTTTCTCTCTCTCTCTCTCTCTCTCTCTCTCACACACACACACACACACACACACACACACACACACACACACATTTGGTGAGGGGGGGGCGGGGAGCAGAAGTCGAGACATTCACTGGTGTAGGGCAATTGTATTTTCCATGTTAGAGTATTTACAACGCTGAAATCCATCCTGCCTAGGCACTGTCTTAGAAGGGCCATACGTAGCATATATAGTTTTCTTTTTTGTTTTGATGAAGTCTTAGGACGTTTTTGTTGTTGTTTGTTGCTTGGTTTGTTTGTTTAATTGTATTTATCTAGAATCTGGGGGGTTTCTTAAGTAAGGAGCTAAGTTGTCTGAGCGTTTTAACAACAATCTTGCGAAATTTTGGAGAAGGGCGGTTTCCAAATGTTTCAGTGAATGCTCTCTAGTTAGGTTCTGGGTACCAGTTTCCCTACAAACTTGGGCTAAACCTTGTGGCCAGATTTTAATCTTTGAAATAAAGTCTTCTTTGGCTTGCCTTCAGATTTCCAGAATGGTGGGACAGAAAAGCTTTAGAAAGGGAGCGTCAGGCATAGATTTGCCTTTGTCCGGGCTTTGGCAAATATACAAGGGTCTGACTCGAATTAGTTTAGAATCTGGGACCTCACATAGTCAGCCTATGCTCAGGTCTACAGGTATCACCTGTCATCTGCCGCACATTGTTTTTCCTGCTTAAACCTTGGCTTCAAGAAAGCAGGGGATGTGCTTAATGGACTTTTCCAAGTGTTCCCTCTCTCAGATACCATTGTTCTATAACCTGGAATCCGTTTCAAAAATCTGCCTTTCAAACATGTGGGGTCTCTGCCCCCCCCCCCATTTTCTCAGGATGCTTGTCTTCATTAAAGCCCTGAGTGACTATTTTAACGGATAGATAATATGTGAATTTAATATATATGCATATATATGTTTATAATATAGTTTTTTTGTTGTTGTCCTTTTCAGGGGGAAGGGTACTGGACTTTTAAGTAAAACCTAGTTGGCATTTTCTTTGGCCCCTCGTTTTTCTTTCTTCTCTCGAATTTTCATTGAGATGTCTCTGTACTTTGCTTGTCAGTTATCTTTGTTCCTTTTAAATAAAGGGCTTTTAAATGGACTTATTGCTCCCAGCGTGGGCTCCTCTCTCTAAATGTTAGAAAATTGTGCCATCTACCCGCTATTCTAAGTACTGTCACACTCAGAGACCTCCAAAGACCTTCAGCCCTGACTTCAATGCTGCTGTGTCAAAGGGCGGGCTGCTAGTAAGAGGCAAAGGGGTGACGTGGATTTTTGCAGATTTCAGACTGGAATCACATTCTGGAACGCATAAGCAATACACAAGTTACGCTGGAGCGGCGCGTTTGATGATGATCGTCCCTAACTTGTCCAGAACACAGAATTCCTTACAATCACTAATGAATTCTCAGAGCTTTTCGGAGCTCTTTTTTCTAGGTAATACCAACTGCCGGCTAAAATCTTAGTGCCAGTTCTAAACACTGACAAGTGTATGTGGGTTGACAATGGAAAAAAATCTTCCTGTCAAAGGAGGACCTCGTATTTGTCGTGTTCGTTTTGTTTTGTTTTTTAATTACTTGCAGCATTTTCAGCTTTCTCTGGGAAAGTTCAGGATCTAATGAACTGGTTAGCGAATGACAGTCAAATATTGGTTTTGGGCGAGTGGGGGTGGGGAACAGATGCACAGAGGGGGGAAAAATTAACGCCATCTTCCATTATCTGGGTATTTCTCTACACTTCGGGGAGGAAGGGAACAAATCTACTTATTTTAGATAGATAGAGAGATAGAGAGATAGAGATAGAGATAGAGATATATAGATATAGATAGATGCATGAGACGGGAACCCTCTTACTGAGGACCAGAAAGTGCACAGAAAAAAAAAATCTGACTTCTTTCTGAATGACCTAATATGAATTAGCAGTTTAGATTTTATTGCGTGTCTACACCTCTCCCCTCCCCCCCCCCATTTGCAAAGATTTTTCAAGTGTCAATTTATGCTGGGGGTGGGGAGAAGCAAGTTTATAGGTTTACAGTTTATGATTTTTATTACATGTTTCACACAATTCAAGAAATGGAGTTTTAAGCAACATACAATTAAATCTATATTGCTCTTTGGATAAGTTCCAAGTAACTCAACAATCAATTAGTTTAGATCCTTCAATACTTGTTGCTAAAATCAAAGTGTAAAGCTATAAACTAAAACTGTGTCACCTCTCCTCATTTTTCTAAGTTGTTACAGTAGATACCATGTATCCAAAGGAAACAGACTGCTTTGTATGTTCGACTGGGCCAACTTGTAATTCTTTCTACTTGAATGCCTATCTTTATGACTCTTTTCTATATCAAATGAGAGAATATATGTAAATCACTTTGCAAACCTTAAAGCCCAATGCTAGTTATTCTCCTTCCCTCCCCCCCCAACTAACTGTGATTTCCTTTACTGCAAATATCCTTCTTGTTTTTCTTTATTAATTTCATTTATATTGAGGTTTTATTATTATTATTTTTATTATTATTATGCTCAGCATCTCACTCCTGTTTCCACTTTTTGTTAGCTTGTCAGATATTAAGATGGAAAACTATTGTTTAATAACCATGATAGCAGAGTAGTTTTCAAACGTAAAAGCCATGTTTTTCATAATTACCACAGTCTTCTTTTTTTTTCTCTTTCCCTCTATGTCAGTCTCTCTTTCCCTCTTTCCGTTCTCCCTTTCCTTCTTCCTTCCTCTAAGGAGTTTAGGAAATAATTTCTCTTGTTGAACAGAAATTGATCCTGAGTCAAAAATACCTTCTTTCCACTTTTCTCATATGTCTCTAAGCAAAATTACTATGCTTTAATTTGGACTTGGGTAAAGTTGAAGAGGTTGAGTACATCTAAAATCCTAGGATCTGACAGAGCTTGTGGGGTCAGCATTGACAGTACTTTCCCTCATGCCACCAGCAGAGAGCCCCTCCATGTAGTCATTGGAGGACGAAGCCCTGATGTGAATGTTTCAAAAAGGAATCCCCTAATTCATTAATATAATCCATTCTTCTCTTCAGCATATTTCTCCCTCAAACTAGAAAAGCATTCTCAACTGAGTTTGACACAGACTCCCCTTCATTTCCTCTTACACTATCTAATCCCAGACAACAAGCTACTGCCTCATTTCCAGCCACATTGTTAATTAAAAGCTCCATAGCTTTGGAAATGAAGAGTACCAAGACCTAAAATATCATGGACTGCATGGGTAGGGAAGGAGGGAAGAAAGGAAGGAAGGAAGGAAGGAAGGAAGGAAGGAAGGAAGGAAGGAAGGAAGGAAGGAAGGAAGGAAGGAAGGAAGGAAGGAAGGAAGGAAGGAAGAAGCATAGGTACAGTGATTTGAGTGGAAAGTGATTATCCTTTCTGAAGAAACTAGTTTTACTTACAAAATAGTTACAACTCACAGGACAGGAAAAAAGGTTCAAAACAAGGAAGAGAAGTTTTCCTAGACTTTATTGATTCTCATTGCATCAATGCAACCTATAAAGAAAAATGCCATTGTGTACATCCATATGTTTCTTTAATTGTGGTTAATGTCTGGAGAAAATTTTCTGTTCACTAATTTTATATTTCCCCTTTCCCCTCGAAACATTAAAAATAATTTTGCTCTGTCAGTGTCACTAATATTGTGGTTTTCTGATGTCTTACTTTGAAACACAACCCCAATAGCAGTATTAGCTTCTGTCAACCAAACTACTTCAGGCAATTTCTCTCTCTGGCTCCGTTTGTCTCTCCGATCCATCTCCATATGTTTGATTTCCAATTTCAATGAAAACATTAACAAAAAAAACCAGAAAGGGCCAATCCCTTGCTTAGTCCAACTGCCTTTTCATGTCATACCTAAAACTCTGTCAAGTTAATCCCCCTTCCTTTTTTTGGTATCAGAGGCTAATGTTCTTTCAATAGACATTTAAAGAAAATATGTAACCACTTCTTTTTTCCTCTCCTTCTTCTTGGAAGGTATGATTTTTGGACATGCTTAGAATCATCAATTTTAAAAAGGGTATTTTAAAAGGCCTTTCTCATATCTTTTTCTTTTTTCTCTTTTTATCCTTGCCCCATAAAAAAAAAATCCTTGCTACTCTCTTTCCAGAGATAAAATCAATTTTCCACCATTTGTTGCCTAATCAAGACCCAGTTATCCTGTGTATATTTGGTAACAGACTAGAGAAAGTGAGATTAAAATATTCCTAATTTTCTATGTGCTCCCTCTCCTTTCCTGAATGTTCCAACCTGGAGGTGCTTCCTGCATTACAGCAAATGTAAACATTTCTGCTCATTTGTTTTTAGGCCTCCAAAAGGCTTTCTTTAAATGTTACCTTTAAAATTAGCTCCCTCTTCCCATATTTGTATTAGAAAGGGTGGGTTTCAGACCATTTATCTCATATCTTCTTAGCAAAAGTATACTCTCTCTCCAGCCTTTGGGTCAGGCATTGATCTCTCTGCAATGTAACAAACGGGAGGGTTAATTTTCCCTCATTAGCATATCCATAGTATGGGCTCCTCACACTGGATCTTGCCCCTTGCCTTTGCTTTAGCTCCCAAGTGTCAGTCTCCTCTTTCTCTCTGCCTGTCTCCTGGACAATTTTTCTCTCCCTCTCCTAGTCTACCCTCCCTGCATACACACATGGAGTACACATATGTACACATGTCCCATCAGGACATGAGACACTCCACTGTTCCTACTGGGTCTCCATCTTCTCATCGGTTTTGGCCCATTATGTCCATCTCTCTCTTTCCTGCACCCTCTCTCATCTCACTCACTTTTTATCTCTCTCTTTTCTCTCTGTCTCTGTCTTTTATCCACATCTTGTTTTCCATCTCATTTGAAAACGTGTTGTTCTGCTGTCTATGAATTAGTTTACTTTTTCCTCCTTTTTGTACTTCGTTTACTTCTTAATCTTTTTCTGAGTCTTTTATTCTGTTGTAAGAAGAAGAAAAGGGGGTTAGTCGACACAGAGATGGCAAAGTTCAGCATGAAAAAAAACCCAACCCTCCCAACTACCTTACAAAAGGGCTCAGTGCTTTGTGATGGCAGAAAGAAACAAAAATGAAAAGCAAATTGCATTTGAGGCTAAAGTGTGAGAGTGTGTTTGTGTGTATGTATATCTGTGTGTATTTTTAAAGATTTCTTTGAATTGCTTTTGTGTTGACTTGGCAGAGGCGCTTGCCAATGCTAGTCACGGTTTTAGGAACTTTGAGTTAACCTCTTATATCGAATGAATCTTTTCATTTGGAGACCAATAAATCTCAATCTCTAGCTACCTTTTGTAGGCTAGGCTAGGCTTACGAAGGCAGACTGAAGCTTATAATAAAGAAGAGATAAAGTTTGCCAAAGTTGTTGTTTTTTTCCCACCCTTACAGCATCCCACACTCACCCAGTAAACAAAAGTTTGGGGAGATGGCAACCCTTGGGAAGCTGGGAATCTTTGCATTGTTTCCAATAAGCCTAGTTACTGAAGTAGAGTCTTCAAGTTTTCAGGCACTAAAATGATTTATTGTTTTCCAACAAGTCATTATTTTGTCGAATTGATGAGGTGTGGGGATGAGACAATCTAGTCACCAATGTGGGACTTCATCAGGGGAGTGGGGAGGATGAGACTAAGAGGACACTTAATACTATAAACATGAAAGATCTTAGTGTCTGGAGGACTGAGTTTGGGGGAAAGCCTTCACATGTTTGTGTTTAATCAATAAAGATATACATATTAACAATGACAACAAAAGAAAATATACTCTGGGCCTTGTCTGAAATCAGGCAGGGTCACTTTTAAAAAATATTTTAACTGCACTGTTAATTTTGATGGATTATTTGACCATTGAAATTCAATCTTTTCATGGGGGTTTGATTGCCAAATTAATTTTCTGATTTATTGTTTCATTTCACACTTTTAGTTTATTTCCTGATGTCTTTTCGTTGAGTCAAAACACCCTTTCTTTCTGCCCCCCCCCCCCATATTTCTATGTATTTACTACCTGGACACATGGCTTAATTTCTTTTGGTTCTTACTGGTGATTCATTTACTCCCTTCAGCTTCCCTCCTGTTTAAAAAAAAAAAAAGAACTATTTGCAGGTCTCTATATATTTCCTCTTTGAAAGTTATTAATTACTGCTACAAGGCAGGAGATTCTTAACTAATAACAAAATTGTAAATTACTAGCTTCTTTCAAATATTTCTCTTGTCAACTCTGATTGATTTGATTAATATTCCACTCGATGAAATTATTTCAGCTGCACTTTATAATCAGCCATACCCCATGCTCCAAAGTGTATAGTAATTCTGCTTGAGAGACACGGTTCTCCTCTCCTGAGTATTGCAGCTGAACTGTATTTTTGTCGCCCAGAGTTCAAACCCGAAGCAAGAATGAGAGAACATGACAGCAGTGAGGCTTCGAGAATGGAGTGGGGAAAGAAATAAGCCAGAAATGGAGTTGGCCGTTTTGTGGAGATGATGATGATCGTTATTATTATTATAAACATTCTTGAGGGGCCTCTGTTGGGTCGAAATAAGTAGACCTCACTTTCATCCCAGTCTGGGGGAATGTTATGTAAGGAGAATTTTCAAAAACCAAAAGAATCCTCCAATTCCTTAAACTTGAATAAACCGAGTTACTTTTCTCCTTTTCTTCTATGTGATTGGAACTCAGTCCTTGCTTCCCAGTCATAATTTCTAAGAAATAACCTGCCGGCTTCGGGCTCAGGTCACTCAGCAGTTGGTGTGGAAGTCAAAGGAAAAAGGTGGTGTATGAGAATGGGGAAAGAAGGGAACTGGGAAGGGAAGGGTGGGGTGGGGGTGGAGTATAGAACAAGGGCCGCAGGACCCATAGGGGAGTGGATAAAATATCTTAAAGGGTCCTCTTTACATTCCATCATGATATCCAGAATTTAAGTCTTGAAGCCATCAATATCCGTTGCCTCCAATACCTCTTGAGTTTTAATCTTAATTATATTATTAAGTGAAGTACTGCGCTGTCAAAGAATTGAACATGATTTATGATATCTGCCTATTAAACGATCGATTGTGAATATCGCTACTATCATCTATCAATATTCACAGTCCGAGGGTATTTCTCGCTGCAGACGAGTGTTATTTGTAATGAAGAAATGATAGACTACAGGAAGGGAATATTTATTCTCCATAGGCCCTACTTCCAGGTGCTTCGGGAACGAATCCGGGGGACCCGGCGCACCCAGCGTGTACTTGTGATAGTCCAACTCTATGGATGTAGTTTAGATCACACGAGTGATAGGACCAACAGATTGTCTGGCGGGGGCGGGGGGGGGGCGGGGAGGCATACCAGCTTTTAGGAGAAAGCTTGAAGTTACCTCTGCAGGGAGATAGCAGAAAGGATGGCAGTAGCGACACTTTTCTACCTGCCAGGTGATCTGCAATACGCCTAGAATGGGGGAAAAAAATAATATCGAGGGTCGTCCTTTGTAGTTTCGGGACAGCAAAACCAGACGGTAAGGTGGCAGCGGAGTAAGGCGTAATACTTCTGGAGCAGACCACGCCTATGTACTTGGGGTCCGATGGTCCATTTCTAGAATAAAGTTCATCTCACTCTCCATCCCCGCCCTTGAAAGTGTTTAACCTGCTTCTGGCTTCCCTGGGTACGATGGACTCGGATGCTAGCTGCGCTGCGTTTAGGCCTGGACGAGAGTGTATTTGTGCGAGTGAAACCTTTTGTCTGTGCTTTCGGAGAGCCTGCTTTTTTCAAACATAGCCGAGAACAGTTCAGGGTCACTGACGATTGCCAGAATCTATGGTATAAAGGGGATGGGGGTGGAGGCGTGGGGGCGGGAGCAGGCAGAGAGCTCAGAGACAAAATCTCTCTCCTCACCTAGCACAAGTGCTTGGTAGTTATAACACCCGCATCGCATCCCCGCCTTCCCCCACCTCCACCCCCACCTCCACCACACCGCCGTTCTTCTCCCAACAAAACCAAGTTGAAAAAATAAAGCCGCCAACACCCCACCCCCTTCACCCCCACCCAAGAGCTCAAGCTCTCTTTCCGGGGATCGCGGTGCAAAGGGAAGGACTGGGGAGGAGCAGCAGTGAATCTAGCCTGACTAGGCTGCTCCTACCCTAAGCCGAAGCTAGCAGTTAGGTGAATTAACAACTGATCCTGGGTTGGAGGAAATCGGCACAAATCTTCCACATTTAGTCCTTTCCTCTCTTGCTCCAGTCATTCTGGTCTCTTCTCTCCTCCCTCCCCCTCCCCTCTCTTCCAGTCCACCTCCCCCGCCTTTCTCCCAACAGAACTGACCAGTCATTCCTAGTGAAAACAGCCACTCTCCTCCCCCTCTCCTGCATAATCAAAATGCCACAAGGACCAGAGCATTGTGATCCCAGCCCTGGTACACTGACAATTAGGCGGAGGCAACGGGAGCCCACACGGCGAGAACAGGCTCCTCAGCTGCCATTTGAACTCTGACGTCAGGCAGTACTTTGAGGGCCCGGAGCCCCCTCTGCGGCGTTTAGGGCAGATTTTTTATGTCTGATTGAGAGAAAGAGAATTAAATGAAGCCCCTTCCCCTCTCTCTGGTGTTCTGATTCTCCAGGAAGAGGAACTCAGCCCCAGCCAGACTGGCGAAATAGTTGGTCTGGAGGTTCTCGGGACATTTCACTATAGCTGATCGCAGCCTGAATGACATACTTTTCTCCTTAGAATTCTGGATATTTCTAGTTCAGCAAAGTTGACCCCAGCTCCACTCCCATACTTGCCACAGCCCCTTTACTGATCCTATCCCACCTCCACCCCCTTTCTTCTCTCCCCCCATTCCCTTCCATCCCAAGCACAAGAAAGGGAAGGAGTTTTGATATGTATCTGTCTTTATGACCTACTCCCCTCTCAGGTTCTGGCCAGGCCTTCTCTCCAGTTTCCCTAACCCACCCTTCACACATGCAGGAGCACCTGAAGTGGACCTCTTAAACTACACTGACCCAGGGGGTACTTTGGGACACTCTCAGCTTGTGTTTGGAAGAGGGGAATGGATAGGAGGATGGGAGGGGTAGGCTTTCTTGGTGAGAAAAGACTTGCTGCAGCCATAGCAATAGGAGCTGAAGCAGGTGGGAAGATAAGAATGGATGCTTTCTCAGCATCCAGACTGTGCCTGAGGCTCTGGATGACAAGGCGGAACATTTTGCCTGTCCCCTCCCTCCTTCCTCCACGGAGCTTGAGTATTAGGCACCTAGGATAGGGAAAAGGTGGTCACCGATGACCATGGAGCTCTGCGCTACTCAAGATTTTGGGGAGGCAGGCATAGGGCAGAGAGCAGAGAATAGCAGAAAACGAATAGGCCAAAGTTTCAGTCCAGAGTCACCTAGGGCTTCAAACCAGCCTTCTGAAGGGAAGGCAAATGAACTCAGTGGAAGCCTAAATGCTCATCCCACCCACCTAGCTTTGTCACCACTTACTGGGGCAGTCTGAGAACAGCCCATACCGACCCACACCAGCTCTCCTCGGAGTCTCTTTATCTGTCTCTCACTTAGCAGGTCTGTGTCTCTGGTTTATAAACCCAACACTGATTTTACTACCTGCAGGATCGGTGTTAGTCTTTTACATTGTCTGTTTGTCTGTCTCACACACAAGCACACACACACACACACACACACAGAGAAAGAGAGAGAGAGAGAGAATTTCTTCACAATTTAATTCTGTCACAGTCTATCCTAGAGTCCTGTTGCCCCAGCTTCCACTTAAGTCCTTATTTCACATGAATGCAAGTCTGGACCAGCTGGATCATTGTATCACCCAGGACAAGGCCACCCATTACACTAAGAGACGCGACAAAAACAAACAGAAGGATCAGGAAAAAGAGAATTGAAAACCAGATGAACCCAAAGTTACTCCTGCAGTGGCACTCTGGGAAGACGGAAGCAATAGTTACTAGAGAACATCAAATGGGTGTTAATAAAGTTCCCCTTGAATAAATGTTGGCAGGGTTAGTTCCAGAGAAGACCAACCAATGTGGTTAAATAAAGATATACCTGAAATGAAATAATTTAAGAATTAAAAAGATCATTTATCAGTGAAAATGTATGTATACTGTGTAAGGAAAGAGTGAGAGAGGTAAAGGAGGGTTTCAAATACCTAAATCAGCATACTCAAAATGAAATAATTTTTTCTTCTGGTGATTCATTCTTTGGTTAACTGTCTGAACCATTTGTGTTGAGGATTGAATTATCCACGATAATGCAATCAAATAAACTTAAAACTTCTATATAATTGGATTTCAATAATTACTTGTTCATGACTTAAATCTTCCTCCCTCTTCCTTTTCTTCCTTGTTTCCTTTCTTTCTTCCTTTCTTCTCTTTCTTTTCTCTCTCTCTCTTCCATTCTTTCTTGCTTCCTTCCTTCCTTCTTTTCTTCATTTAAATCCCTTTGGACTAGTCCCTGCAGCAGCTGTCTTAAATATTCCCCAAATGGCAGTAACCTGATGCACTGTCTCTCTTGCCTTGCTCCCCCCACACACCTTTTCTCTACCCCCATATTCATGACATATATTCTTGGGTTTGGTCTCCTTTTAAAAATGACAAATGTCTTGTCAAATGTAGAAAATCTATTCCATCTGGGTGTCTAACAATCTTTCATTGAGAAGGGACAGAGGCAAAGCCATGGCCGCGTGTGTCATGCAGCCTATATTTGTAACGTAATAGCCCAAACCTTGGACTAATTTACAGCTAATAGGTCTATAGCAAAGAGTCCAAGAGGAAATCAGCTGCAGAAAGAGCGCTAGATTGGCTCTTAAAGGAATCGGAAATATGTGAATTGTAACAGAGTTGTGAGCCGCCCCCCCCACACACACACACACAGACACACACGCAGAGAGGGAGAGAGGCAAACAGACAGACAGACAGACAGACAGATAGTGTCTCCTCCGGGTGTCTACCATACTCTGGGCAAATGAGAGGGGCTTTTCCCTTCTTCATCCTCCAACATCCCCCCTCCCCCCGCTCTTAATCACACCTCTTCTCCCCGCCCCATTTCAGGAGTCTAAAACCCTCCGATCTCCTTAGCTTTAGTCCCTCTCACTCCCTCCTTTCTTCTTCTACCAGAGCCGAGCCGGTGGCGCTCTTCCTTTGCGGTTCAGTCCCTTTGGCCTCCCCAACACAACTGCGTCAACTCTCCCTTCCCCACTCTATAGCTTAGGGTCTCCGGCTCGGCAGGGCCACCAGCAGGAGGCGCTGGCGCCCGAGGCAGCCCCTGGGGTCTTACCAGCCTGGGACCCCGGGCCCTCCCTTTAACAATGCCCGGCTCTACGCGGAGACAGACACACAGAGAGAGGGGAGTTTGATCTTGTCTCATTGGTGTCTCAGGCCTGAAAGGGAAATCATTTGGGTAAACAGCCAAGCTTCCAGGCTTAACGCCGGGCTCCCTCCCCACTCCCCCCTTGCACCCCACCCCCCGCCTCCCTCACCCCTCTTCAACCCCAACACCCACCCACACTTTGCTCCGGAGCCTCTTCCAGAGAAAGCTCCATGCTTTGATTCGGGAGCTGAGTGCTCCCCAGGTTAAAAGTGCTGGAGACCTGAATGTCCCATAACTATGCCCCGCGGGGCAGAAGCGGACTGGAGGGCAGTAGGAACGGCCTGGGCCACGGTAGGAACCGCAAACCTTCCACTTTCCTAAAATAGGACCCAACCCGGGGAAGGGGGCCGGGGTGCCTTTGGTGAAAAAGGTTCAGGAAGTTTATTGAGCATTTGGAATGGGCTGAGTTTTTCTCCCAGCGTTCCAAAACCAGGGGGGCGCTGTACAGATTCTACCTCCCCACCACTGAACACACTTGGATGGCAATAGAATATATAAACATATACATATAAATACATACATATGTATGGAGTTACACACAATACAACTAAGTACATATATATGTATGTATCGAGTATGTATATCTACCTCCATTACCATTCTACCCACTCTGAGTTACTTCCACAGTAAGAAAAGCCCTTAATCTGATATTATTCAAGCGTTTTCCGAAGTTTGATTCTGTCTAAAGGAGAGTTCTTCAGTTAACTGACTGTAAACATAATTAATAGTTATTAACATGCAAAACCTTTGCGGTGTCTAAAAGGATGATGGTCTTTCTCTAGTTCTCTCTCTCTCTCTCTCTCTCTCTCTCTCTCTCTCTCTCTCTCTCTCTCTCTCTCTCTCTGCCTAGAAAACTGAAAATGCCCTGATTAGATTATTAGTCCTGATTATACGATTTTTTTACCCCCCCCTCTCTCTCATATTCAGGAATCATTAGTAACCCCCTCTGGCTACATGTTTTGCATCAGTGAAACATTATGACATAGTTGTAATACAAACTCCGCTGCCTTGCTTTGCATCTTGCGGTAGGGAGTGTAATAGCAATAAAATAAATTTTAAAAAATCAGAAAACCTGATTTTAGAAAGAGGGGCAGGAAAGATAAATTAAAGCTACTTTAAAAAAAACAAACAAAAACAAACTTCTTTTCCAATTGAAGAGACTTACCTTCCCAAACTATTCTGAGTGTGCTAATTCATTTCCCCAATTTCCTAACTTGATATTCTACCTTTATCTCTGGGATTGTTTTGGTGCTGTCCATTCTTAGTCCACAAGGCCTTCTTTCTCGAATTGTATAATAGAATAAGAAGAATAATCAAGACTCCCTCACACCACACCACAATACTAGAGACTAGAAATCCTAGAGTCTTCTCAGTGTCCCGTCCCAACTGTGTCAAATGTCTAATTTTAAGTTCTCCATCTAAGTCCTGGTTGGAAATTGAGCCTTTTTATCCTCTGGACTTTTGGGGATAGTTTATAGCATATCTGGAAAACACAGGGGAGAAAACAACAATCCATAAAGCAAAACTGACTTTTCCTGGCTCAGACCTGTAATTCCAGTGTTCTCTAGATCAATGCAGGAAGGTGATTTACATGGTGATCTAATACCACTTCTGCTTTTTCCCTCCCCTCCCTCTAGTCTCCTCCCTCTCCCCAACTCTACTTTTTCTTAATCCTTCCTCCATCTAATGATATTGTTTCCATTTGGGCATGCCAAGGATGAAATACTTTCAGCAAAATGTTTGTGACTCAATTTATCATTTGCCTGGGTACAAATTTGGGTGTTTGGAAGAGGATCATTTTGAGGGGATATAGGTAAAAAATAAATTTCCCCTTTCTGTAACCCTATCTTTACCTGAAATCCCCAAGTTCATATTTTGTTGTTGCTGCTACTAAAGGTGAGAGATAGGATTCATTGCACAAAACTGGTTGTCAAACATTAGGGAAGAAATATTTTCTCGACCCACCAAGACAAAGAAACAAAGCCCTGCTCCTACAAGATGGAAGTTCCCCTTTCAGTTTTAACTATCATTTGATAACATCCCAGAATTGCTTGACTTTGCAAAGTATTCTGCCCTTCTTCTGATCTAGTAGCCTTTTGAAGCATTCATTTACCCATTACATGGTCTAAAATACAAGAGAACTATATGTTTAATTTGAAAAGATGTGTGAACTGAAAGGAACCCCAAATTGTAACCCCCAACAAGCACACACACCTCCAAACAAAATAAAAGCACATCACCAGATTATTAGGTCTAATTCACTGATGACTCTTATGGATAAATTATTTTATTCTTTTTTTTCTCTTCCTGATGAAAAGTTACCTGACCTGACAGAATTCCCCCTTCCCTGTATTGTAGTATACATGGAGCATGTCCTTGCTATTAATTTTTAATAAAAGTGAAACATGCATGTTATGTGCACCTAGTCTGACAGAGGGCTAAAAAAGAAAAGATCCTTCCCACGACTTGTTGTTTGCTTGAGTAACTATAATTATTTTATTTAGGCGATCATCTTAATTGCAAGGGTATGTCTTTATGGGAACCGGCCTCATTGGGGATATTTGTATTGGATATATTCAGATGGTCAGTCCTTGCCAAATAAACACTGGGGCTAAAATATTCTCGTGATGTTATTTTATGCTTTACATGAAACATTGCCGCTTGAGTTACTTCTTCAGACCTTGTGAAATTGTACCCTATGGTTTTATCTTTCTCCTGTTCTACGCTCAAAGATACTATGGGACAGGTTACTCAAAGATGATGACCTAAAAACTATAGGAGAAAAGCATTTTCTTCACTGCTATTAGAGTTTTTTTAATTATGAGAAGTCATTGTATTTAAATTATATAAGCGTTTAAGAGATATGGCATAGAAAATAAAGATTTTTTTTTTCTGGCCGCGGTAATTATAGTTTAAGCAGCAAGGTGGCGCTCCAAGGTATGGAAGGAATGGCAGGTTTCTCACAGTGAAACACCATTAGCCAGACTTCTGCAGTGGTAATGGAGTTTGTAGTCGAACAAAATTAAACTAGGCAGTTGTGTGTGTGTGTGTGTGGGGGCGGCATAATAAGCCGAAGGAGTGCTCAGTAAATCGAACCCCAATGTAGTCCAGTAAGGGGTGATAGTCCCATTCAGGAGTTTAGTAAACTGGATTGAGATTGTGTTTGAGCGAATTTGTTCTGTATTCCCCCTACCAGCTAAGAGCATACTCCCCAAATTAAACGGTGATTTGCAAAGTTGTTTTCTGTGACGTATGTATCGAGCGAACACCTATGCTATGTACATAATGTATGTAAAATGATGTCTGGAACTATGTATTCATATCTACACCGCCAGATAGAGAAAAGAGAGAGTTCAAGTATTACATAAGAATTCTTTGCAAGGCACACACACCTAAGGGACAGAAACACTAGGCTTTGTTCCTATATGTCATACACATATACACGCACGCAGATGTACACACATACATATATGTATAAAAAAATAAAGAGCAGGGAACAAGGGAAGAGGGAAGGAAGGAAAGGAAGGAAGGGATGTATGAGTATTACCTAATTTTAGAATACAAATGTAACTTTCTAGTCTAAATTTTATTTGATTTAGTTAGTTTTTGAGATCTGTTGCTTTGTTGTGTTGTAACATTTTTAATACCTAAGAATATGTTTCAATGTTCAAATCGCGGGTGAACAGAAGAAGAAACACTTTCGTAGTACCAAAGTTTCTTCGTTTGAGTTGTTTTCCTTTCCAGTGCTCCTCTCTCTGGGGCCTATTAATTTTCTGCTTAGCCTCTTATCCGTGATGCTTCATAAGGGCATTTCCTTGTCGGCCCACGTGTGCATGTTCTTGAAAAATAATTCTTATTATAAAAAGGACATTTACGAACTTTTGCCCTTAGTTTTTCAGTTCCTCCTCCTCTCCTTTTAAAAGCAGAATTAGAGAATTAATTACATCGTGGGGTTAGTCAGACTTTTTCTTTTTAGACATATATTCTAAAAGATGAAACGTTATTCCAGCTTGTTAGTGTTCCATTCTCCCCTATGTCTGTGTACATATGTGTTTCTGAGTATGTTTATGCTTTATAAACACACATGTGTGTACTGGGGTTTAGGGATCTTGTTTATCTACCTAGAGTTCCTTGTCAATCTCTCCCTTCCCAGAATTAAAAAAATAATAATTCTTTATTTAATTTTTCTACCTTTGAAATCTCCGGGTTTTAATCCAAATTTAGTTATGCAAAGTAACTAAAACGGGGTCAGGTCATTGGGAATGTTAATGTAGGGACAAAATTATAAACATGATCTAAAAGTCTCTTTCAATTCAGTTCTTCAAGTGTTTATTTGGGTTAAGTGATGAAAAGTGACAGTTCTGAAATAGACAGCTTTTAAAAGTAA
This sequence comes from Dromiciops gliroides, assembly GCF_019393635.1. Lineage (NCBI taxonomy): Eukaryota > Metazoa > Chordata > Mammalia > Microbiotheria > Microbiotheriidae > Dromiciops > Dromiciops gliroides. The sequence goes on from NC_057862.1 coordinate 132,665,242, forward strand.
TGAAGTCAGATGAGGCTTTAACCTGTCGATTGCTATAAATCAACTTTGAAAAAGACGAATGAAGAATATTATTTGGTAGCTTAACTACCAGTTATTACAGTGTCGAATTAGAAGCTGTAGTGTGTGAAACTGGGGCTGACAGTTTGAGAGAGCTGTGAGCTCTCTGCCTCTTTCACTCATCCGAAAACTGTTACTCCAACAAATATTATTCAGGGCACTGGAAACAGGCGCGTCGATCCTACTATTGGAGTGGCCCCTAAAGCAAATGCCTGCTGTATTTGAAAGAGCCTAAGGCGGGAGAAACCCCCACACAGAAGAACAACGAAAAGGAGAAGCCCTGTGGGAGGGGCACTTTAAATTTCTCTTTAACTTTGGATATGTCTTTCTGGAGTTTGGGCTTTTGGAGGAGCTTGGAGAGTTTTATGGGCAAGTAACTTTATTAGGTGGTTATTAAACAGCTGACCCTACAGGCATTGAATATCACTTCTAAAGCAGTTTTGTCCTTTGCAGTCCGCGGGTAGTACTACACTGGTTACAGATACCGACAAAGCTAGGGAAAGTGACCGTCCCAGGTGATGAAGAGGGACCTGGGAACAAGCGATAGTAATTGCTTTTTCCTTCGCTTTCCCTCTTATCTTGTTTTCCCACCCTGCGGTAGGCAGACTAGGGATTGAAGGGGTGCCAGTGGGAAGAAGGAAAGGTAGGGAAGGGGGTGGGAAGGGATGAGGAGAAGACAAAACTTGTCATCTTCCTTGTCCATCCCGGACATCGAGCTAGAAAAATTCAGTGCTGGTGCCACAGGGAACTGTCAAGGGGCGAGGAATGTTCCTATTTGGGGGAACTTCAGGTGAGGAGGAGATGGAATCGGAAAAGGGATTCCCCTTTATTGCCAAATGTGCATCTTCTCCATTGCTGTCCCTGCAGGTGAATTTCTCAGCATTGTGGTCTGAGTTTTCTTACCCGTGTCCTGAAAATAGAAAGAGCGATACTGTGCTCAGATTTATCAGCAGAGAAAAGGAAAGGGCGGGGGTGTCGGAAGGGTAGTTGTGTGTGTGTGTGTGTGTGTGTGTGTGTGTGTGTGTGTGAAAGAGTAGAGAATGAAAGTTCTTTTATTAGTAAAGAGCAAAGAAAAGCCCCCCCACCCCCCCCACCCCCGTCTTTCCTGTCCATTTAAGCTTCCTCTAAAGGGGCTAAATGCAAAGATTTTTTTTTTTTTGGTCGGGGCAGTTTGAAATTAAGTCTGTGGGTTGACTATAGGATTCCATAATTCCTCGACCCACCCCTTTACCCTGTTATTCGGCTGTTCCCCTAGTCTAAACATACGGAGAGTGCTCCGAATTCTGGTTTCTGTGTCCGATTTCTGACCCTGGTGTTAGCTCTTTTTGTCCCAAGTCTACTTCGGACTCAGAGTTGCAGTTTATTTGGAGCACCTCGGTTTCTGCAGCCATCGACTGGAATTGAACCAAACTGCCAGTAGATCACCTCCAACAGTTCTTTTCAATCAGGGCCTGGGAAACCCAAATACTTCTGCCTAAGGAATTCCCGGGATCGAGGAGAGATACACCTCCCAACCATGTTTCTGACTCGGTTTCTTGGGATGGAGGGACGGGGGTGGGCAGGAGGATCCCTAAATTTCAAGTGATCCTGAGCAGAGGCGATAGGACTGAAAGATATATTTTTTGTAACAGGTATTAAACACCCCCCCATACACACACACACCACCACCACCACCGCCAGCAGCGATTTCCCTCTTCTTTCCTCACCCATCTATCTATAGGAATAATTTCCTTGTACCTGTACTGTCTGTTTCCTATTCACCCCCGTTCTAAGCATTGGTTATGCTGTATTTGTCACTACTAGATATGTACAGCCCTGAACACTGTATTTACCCAAATTTCCTCCTTCCTTCTTTTCCTCCCAGTTCAAGAACTGTGAGGGGAAGAGAGGAGAATGTTCCCTTGATTTTCCTCTGTGTTCCCCCCTCCATAGACAAGAAACACTGTTGGGCCTTTGGCCTCCCCAGGCCCACACCCCTTTTACCGGTTTCTGGTGCTTGTTAACCCGAGAGTCGGACACAGAACCTCCTTCTGGGAGCGAGTGGAGATAGGATTGGAGGGTGGCGGAGTATTTCAAACGTTTCAGAAAGAGGTAGATGGGGGACACTAAGAATGGATTTAACTTGAACTGAGACTTCAGGAACTGTCAAAGTTATCTCCACCAGGAGCCCAGGGGCACTGGCCCTAGCTTGGAAAGGGTTAAAGGTGTCTCCCTGCCGCTACCTCCTCCCCCCCTGACCGCGACTGCGGGCTGAGAGGCCAATCTGGCCCAAGCTGGCTTTGCATTGCCAACAAGTTCCTCTCTTCGTTTTGATTTTATTTTCCTTTATTTTTGACCCACGAGAGGGTGAAGGGAAGAGCAGGGGCTGGGGGCGGTTTCGGGATCAGCTTTTCCAGTCAAGCCAAGGGTGAAGACGGAATATCTGCGGTTCCTGGCAATTTGTGTCTATGATTAGGTTAAGGAGGTGGTCTTCCTTCTACCCCTTTCCCTAGGTTTCTGGCAGACCCGGGGGCTCATTCTGCTTTCACCACGGTGCCCCTTCATTCCAAATGATGCTCATCTTCCCCTGGCCTAAACCAAGCCCCGGGTTTCTAAGGAGCTAGTTGTATGTTTGGCAGATGGGGTCGGGGTGGAAGGCATAGAAGAGGCAGACGGAAACGCTTTCTCCAGGAGCTTTCCCTCCAGGACTGGGGCTAGGGCCAGGGGCCAGAGCAGTGGTGCGGGGAGGAAAGGGGTCTTAGGTTGCCCGCGGATCCGGGGCTGCCCTCAGCTGAAAACTCAGGAGAACTGGGGGAAGCGAGGAGCCAGCCCCACGTGTAGACCCGCTCCTGGCCTCAGCGAGAGCATTTCAATAAATCAGAACAGTGGCAGGCTGCTAATTAGCTTCATTCCGTAAAGAATAGAAAGTATAGAATGTCTAGAAGTCCAAACGCAAACTCTCTAGGTGGGAGATTATATTTTCCCCTGGATTGAATGTTACCGAGGAGAATAATCCCCCCCCCCTTTCTTGGTGCCCAGCCTCACACCCAGAAAAACGCACGCACGCAATATGCCCCTATACCCCACACATACGCCCCTTCCCATGAATACCCTCACCCACAGACATATAGCCGCAAAGTGTTAATTAGCTCCCCCCCACAACATTTGAAGACTTTAAAGCGTATCCCAAAGTGTTTTCTATTTAACCGAAGACTCGTTCACTTAGAGCAATCACCAAAGGGAAGGACTATTATCAGGAGGGAAGGGTCACATCAATGCTTTTATTTCTGAGAGATTGCCACAGTCGGGGGAAGCCAAGTTCTCTGTGAGGTGGTGAGAGCCAGTGCGAAGCAGCGTTCCCCACCCTCACCCCCGCCCCCCAAATAAGAAAAGCTCCACAGAGACGTTCACTCGATAATTAGATTAGAAATAACATTAAAGTTGGATTATTGATTTCTATGTAAATCTAGAGACAGAGGGAGCTGCGAGTAAATGGAATGAGGGTGGGAGATCCCCCCCTACCCCCTCCACCTTCTTCCACCCCAACCACTGCCAAGATTTCGCAGTACCATGGGCAGCCGGGGACTTCTGTTTGGACTCTTTTCCTTTCCATACCCTACACTTTCAGAGCTCCCTCTCCTCCCCTCCCCAGCAATAATCCAGGAGGGGAAGGAATGACGTCATGGAGAACAAGCAGGTTCTTTCTGATGCATTTCAACGCTCCTGGACCTCACCACACTGACAGCCTGAGATTGACGATTGACAGGTGTCATTCCTGAAGACAATATCTACCAGGTGTTCAGGCAGACAGCTGACCGAAAATTTTATCCAAATCATCAGTCTTCTCTCACCCTTTTGCCTTCTTTCTCACTCCCCCCCCCCTTCTCCCGGGTGAAGAGGAAAAGAGAGATCACGGGTACTTTTCACCTTTCCCCTCTTTAGATCTAGACAAGGGGTTCTTGGACTCGTGGATAGCGAGCCAAGTTGAACTTGGAAGGGGAGGGGAAATCTATGGCTCTCACGTGTTATCGGCTGGAGTGCCACTCTATAGATGCCAAGCCTATGGAGGTCATGACCGAAGGAGCAGCCGGGAAGTAGGAAAGGAAAGAGAGGTTTTGTTTCTTTTTAAAGGAAGGAACCAACGTTGTTTCTGGACTTCCCTCCTCCTATACTACCCCCTCCCAATGTAATACAACAGACGTGAAGATAATCCTGCCATCTGGCAAATCCCAAATTTGGCGACCAAGTCTGCGAGGCAGTGGCGATGTGTCAAACCAAGAGCAGGTGAAATCTCTATCCTGACTTAGAGAAACTGATGGCGCTGGAGCCTATGCATGTGATAGGGTGAGCGACTTGAGAGAGTGAGTGTAATACTGCCCCGGCTAGCCCTCACTGCCTCCTGCCTTTGCCTTTTTTTTTTTTTCTCCCTTCCTCACCCCTCCCACCTTTAGCTCAAGCTCACCACTGCATCTTGCCACTTTGCTCAGGTTGGGCCCAGAGATATCTGGGAACTGGCCCTGGCGCTGGGCGGTAGGGTATCCTGAATTGGTGTGAATTGAGGGATTACCGCCCTAATTTCAGAAAGTGATATCCCAATGAGATAAAAACAAAACTCAGCTTCATTATATACAACAAAATGTAATTTATACCCGGGAAGCCTGTCCGCTGCGATTTAGATCATTTGGAGATAAGGATCACACTTATTAGTTTTCTTCAAAGACGATTCTTAAAAAGAGGGCATTTGTGCTAAATTGCCCAGCGCTGGTGTGATAACTGTCAAAAGTTTGACATCAAAGGAACTAATATTATTCAGTTACCAGAGAAGCTGTCTGTCCAAATAAGAATATCTTAATTACTGCATCACAAAGGTAGAAAAGGGAACAGATCTGAAAAGAAGGGGAGAGGCATTCAGTCCGCTTCTTTTGATGAGCCATCTATATTAGACCCATGTGAGGCTCTTAATCATGGTTAGTCCGATTTCCTTTTCTCTCTCTATCGGTCCTCTGAACTTTATAACTATATGTAAACACGTTGTCAGTTTGAAAATAATCTTCTCTGGGTTCTTATTAGGAGAAATTTCAATCTTCTTCAGTTCTAGATTAGGCAGTCTAGTTTTCTCTATCAATGAATGGACTAAGGTTTCTTGGACAATAATGTGGCAATTGTTGATGGTTTGTGACCCATAAAATGTGAAGGTGACTATTCTGGCTTTGGTATGTAATTATGTAAAACACTTTCTATAAAGACTTGCCATTCGATCTAATGGCAGTCCCTGCGGTCTATTTCAAAAAGGGAGGGTCTATGTACATAGAAAGAAAAGTAACATTTGTTTTAATACAGGTTTTAGGGGGGGGGATGGATAAATACAAACACGTCTGAACACAACCCAAAGTATTTTCAAGTCAAATTAAAATAATTACGAGGTGTTTTAATAAGTTAATCATAGCAACACTACATATCCCATATTCATGGGGGGAGGGAGGGTCTAGGCCTTCACCATCCTCCCTGCCCCCACATATTCCAGCTATTCAACATTGGGAACTCATCAAAAAAGGTACACATGGAAGCTTTGGGCAACACCTGAGGCAGGTGGGAAATCAGCCCCTGCCAGCTGTACCAGGAGATTTGGCATCTTAATGTGGATTCAATACTATGGTTTAGGGCTGGGGGGCAGGGAAATGTGCTCATTCTCCCTATGGTCTTTCTCAATATGATATAACAGAGACAAAGACATTTGTTTGAAATGAAGGTTCTTGCTCTGGCAGGGTCCTCCTTTCTGCTCTTTCTCCCCAATCCTTGGGAATGACTAAACCCAGTGACTCTTGAAACTGGAGATTGCTTGTGTATGCTGGAGAACTGAGGCAAGGAAGTGACATTTTTCAGGCAGGGAAAGCCTAGCCTCTAACCCCCAGAACTCTCCTGCCAACCCTATTGACTCTTCCTCATGAGTCAAAGGCCCAATGCCCACCCTTGTATCTTGAGAGTCGCCAAATCACAGCCAGAGACGTCAGTAGGAAGGGTGAAGCCTCAGTTAAACACCATGCCAAATCAACCTTTGCAGGTCATCCTACATAAAACAATACAATATATAGGATAGGGTTGGGGAAAGGTAAAGAAAGTGAGAATGGGAAAGTCATTAGGCATCCTGACCCATCATAAGGGGGCAGATCATTTAAAATCATGTCTCTGAATCTATCATCATAAAGATGGATGTCCTTGGCATAAAGAGTTGGATGTATCCATGCATAAACATAACGTGTATGTATATTTTCTTCAGCCTGGTGAAATCTTCAGGACCCGGTTGTGTACAATAAAGCAATGTGGGATTTTTCAAGAAAAATGATTAAAGAAAGAATCAACCAAATATCAAAGTGACACACAGGGAGACCTGGAAAAATATTTAAGCTAATGAAAAGCAAATAAAGAAGCAGGCACTTAGGATGGGAAATTAAATATTATGTTTAAGATGGTTCTTTTGTGCAGTCTTGAAGATTTCTGATTCATGTACACATAATAAACACTCAGGTTGTCATCTGGAGGTGCAAATCTGAAAGATATTCCAACAAATGAAGTGCTGGCAGAGAGAGGAATAAAGAGATCTGTGCCTGTCAGGGGTCAGGCAGCCTGAGATTGCTTCTAGAGATCTTTTGAAAATTTCACACGATTGAAGGCTTAGGGGCTTTACTCCGTTCGCATTTCAAACTCAGATCAGTAGGATCACAATCAAAAATAGAGGTCTGGAAAATTTTGATGCAAAGATGGCCACAGGCTGCAGTGGGTTTTTTCCCCCTTTTCCAAGACAGACACCCTGACATGACTATGATCCTTGGGATGACAGAGTTGTCAGAAAAGAAAGAGAAAATTGCATCTTGTCTTGTAACTTCCTTCCAGTCAAAAGGAATTTAGGGTCTTATTTCCAATATATATATATATATATATAAAAGATGATTCATTTCTATCAAGCAAAGGGAACTCAAAAGAGCTTCATGTTTCATAATTAATGATACACACCTAGGCACTTTAGCTTAGTTTTTCCTTTCAATTTGGCCAAATTATTACCATGCTTTCTCCTCCAGTTTTCAATCCTGTTTTATAGATGCAATTATTCCATAGCAATTTTCTTCTGCTATGACATGTACTCCGCACATGTTTACTTATGGGGTGTGTGTGTTTGTGTGTATGTATATGTGTATATATATACGTATATATATGTAGATGCACACATATACACTACTCCTCCACCATCACCCCAAATAGAATCCAAATCCTTGAAACTGTATTTCCTAGTTGTTAATAGCTACCAAACTTACTTTTTTGTCCTAAATGAAGATGTCAGCATATTCTGCCTTTGTATAAATAGTACATTGAGAAATCAATGGTTTCTGATCAACCAGAGAAGAAAAAGGATAGAAGGATTTTTTGTGGCAACAGATCAAATTGAAGGACTCAATGGGAAAGGTGGTTACATAGGTAGAGAGGTAGTCTGTAGGGTGAGGACCGACTAAGGAATGCATTTTGAGCAACTCCCTATAATGTCAATTGTATTAAAATGTTAATCATCTGAAATTAATTCATATTGGTTTGGTGAGCATAATGAAGAGAAGATAAATGAAATGATTTATCATTGTTTTCCTTATTTTAATTTTACTTGGGCAACTCAGACAAATGAACAAGGTATTTTTGGAAATAATAATATGAAATATATTTGTTTCTTAATTAGCTCAGAGTCAAAGGTTTCCAAAAGTTCGATTTGGTCAAACTTCCTTTAATTGCACATTAGAATCAGTTCAGTGTTAAGTGATCATAAAGTTGATGATGATAAAATGTATAGAATTACTCCTTAGTGTTTACTGGATTATTGAATTAAACCACTAATAATGTATTCTTTCACAGGTGAAAAGAAAATGAAAAGTCTAAGGGGAGCTTTAAACTGTTTTTACAAGCTAGAATCAATTAATCCTTTATTGATTCTTTTTCAGATGGGGAGGGGTGGGAAATGGGATAGAAGGTTTAGGTAATTCCAGAATCATTCAAATGGCAAGACCAAATTTCAATAAATATTCCTTCTGGGGATGTTAGGTTACTTGAAGTCGCTTCAATGGTGGTTAGGGAAAGAAAACTTTAGCCTCTCCTTTTCATAAGATTCCTAGATCAGCTGAAAAGAGGATCCAGCCCTCGAAGAAGTATGAGTTAGGAAGGAACTGCTAGCTAGTAGCGAATGGTAAAAAAAAAAAAAGAAAAGAAAAAAAAAGTGTGTGGGTTTCTAAGTTCTTCATCTTTTAAAGCTAGAGACAATCATAGGTTGCCCCAAATTGATGAGCTTGAGAATTACAATTCCTCTTACCTCTGCCTCCTACTCCCTCTCCCTCTCTGCAGGGCTGCTTTGTAAGGTGGTCTATCCACAAATATTAGAATCCTTCTCCAACTAATTTCTCCTAGATCCACTGAAAATGGATTACTGCTAAGGGCTTTTAAAAAGAACTTGTATGTTAAAGTGAACAGAGTAGGGTTGGTTTTTAGAAGAGTGAGATTCCTACTGCAATTTCTAATGCAACCTCACCTTCCAGGCTTTTTCTCACTTTTTCTATTCCCATGGATCAAATCATTTCCCCTACCCACAAACTCTAGGTTTTATAAATGTTATCTCTCACATACTCTCAATCTTTCTCTTTCTCTGGTTGATTGGGGGCCAGATCAGTGGCCTCAAGCTTGGAGAAGAGGTATAAGTAGGAATGGGGAGACAGGAAGAAGAAAGAATGAGGCTTCCTGAGAAAGGAAAGAAAAAGAACCCGGAAAGAGCTAGGAACATAAACTGAAAAGGGAATGATCCAGAATACAATCCTTAACAGCAGGAGGAGAGCAACTGATATCACACTGAGGAAAAGGCTTCATAGGATTTTGACAGATAAAGCCCATTTCACAGTTTTCCTATTTCCCCTGGATTTTTCCCAAACAAACCAGATAAGGATTCAAGTGCCCCCCATTGGAATTTAGAATGCCTGTAGGGGTTTCCAAAGACCAATGAATACAAATTGAATTCAGGAGGACTTCTTAGATACTATTGGGTGCAAGGGGGCAGTTTTCCTAAGAAGTCTGTCTTTACTTATTAGGCAGAGGGGAGGAAAGGGGGAGAAGATCACTGAGGAAGCCTTATTAGAGACACCGGTAGAACCTCTGGGAAGGCAGAGAAACATGGAGAGACTGCTTGCTTCTTAAAAAGTAGGAGCTGAGGCCAAAAGGCCAAGAGTCACCTCAGCCTTGAGCATTTCTTGTTCTGGCAGTTCAGAAACCTGGCATTTCCCTCTTCCCCCACCCCTATTCTACCAGTCCTCTTCCCTACAGGCAGGCCTGCCTCCTTTCACCTGGAGAACACTGAACCCAGGGCCACATTACACTTCTCTGGCCTCTTTCTTTTCTTGGTCACTTTGAAAGCAGAATTTCTGGTAACTTCGAAGGGTAAGGGATTTGGGTCTTTGCCTGGGACCCGGGGAGAGTCTTATCTATAGGCTTTTTTTCTTTTTAAACAAAACAAAACACACTTTACAATACAGAGGAGGGTGAGGAGAGTTTGCTCATCAGACGTCCATTCCCTTCACTCCTCTAAGCATCTCTCGGAGACAAGGCAGCTGCCAACCCTTTCCCCTTCTGGCTCCCAGGACCTACTCCGGGCTCTTCAGTGCAGCTTCTCCCCCCCCCCCCCATACTCTCTCGCTTTCCTTATGGTCAGGAAAACATATTCCTCCTTTCTCCTTTCTTGCTTGCTAGTCTCTATCAGCGTGAGTGACACCGGGATTAAGGAACTTGAGAAAACAGTGGGCCATTGTTGGGATGGAGAGTACAGGCACTGTTGGTCTGGGACTGGTGTGACACTCCCCCCCCCCCCACAATCCTCTTCTCTGTAGGCCGTACCAGCGGCTGTCTGCCAGGTCAGTTGAAGAGCTGGGCTTCCAGCATCTTGTTGGCTTTCTGAGTCTTCTGTGATCTCCTCCAGCCCACCCCCTTCACTCCTCCTCAGTCCTCTCTACTTCGTCTTTCAGATCTCTTCTTCAAGAAACAACCTCCAGGAACTCTTTTTCCTGCTTGTAAAAAGGGCGAGAAGCTTAGAAATGAGACAGAGGCTCTGGGACTAGGAGCCCTGAACTTTAGTGGGGCAGGAGGCTGGGAGTGGGGCACGGAAGCTCCCTGGCTGGCTGTAGGTATCTACGTACAGGTGTTAACAGCTTCTGGGTCTGAGTAACAGACGAATTAGGGTTCACAAAGTCTTAAAGAAGACGTTACGAGGATTGAGAACTTCCGAACTCTTTTCTCTGTGAGGTCTTTCTGTGGGAGATTCCCAGAGAGCGAAATAGGGGCTGGGAAGCTGGGGAAACAGGAAATTCATTCGTCTTCCTACTTGTCCTTTTCTAAAATGACGAAGTTTAAAAAAAATCCGCTGAAAGTAAAAACTACAGTCAGAATAACCAATCTTTTTGATGCGCCACCAACTAAATTCAATCCTCTTTTAAATCTTCTCAATTGCAACTGGAAACGGGAACGAATGTTAATATTACCATTAATTTAAATGATAGCAGGGGCTGAGTTATTGGGAAGGCATTCCTTCTCCCTCCCCCTGAGCTTTAACGTACAGGGTACAGTAATGACCTAGCGCCACACTGGAAAGCAATCAGTCTCTCCCTTCCCTTCGCCCTCTCTCCAAACACCTTCCAGAGCGGATTCCAGAGATCCCTCATTTTGATTGATACTGTTCGTTTTCAGGGAGTTCACTTAGTTGCCATTGGTTATTTCGTGCTAAAGATTTATAAGAAATGCACGCATGTCTGACCAGATAGACACGTCTGACTGCCGAGTAGCTAGCCATACATGGCACCATTTGAATGGCCATGTGTGCATCTCTATACCACACTTTGGATAGCTTACATGTTGACAATCACTCAGAGCGTGAAACAATTTGAAGACCCCCCCCACCCCGATTCAAAGAATCCAGGTGCAATCACTTAGTATTGTGTAACTTTCAGCAAACAAGTCGCTTAACTTCTATGGGTCTCAGTTTACTCATCTGAAAAATTAAGGAGTTGGTCTAGGTGACCCCTGAGGTTCCTTCCAGCTCTAAATCCACGATTTTGTGATAACGCCGCTAACATGTTCCATCTCATGAGTTTTAATATTATTACTCAAGTCACTGCTATCATATGTACGTCTGTTACTGTAGCGCAACGACGTAGGCACAGGGACACAGGTACGCGCTCATGAACAACTTCTGGAGCCAGGGGATCTTTGGAGTTCCTTCAGCCTTGGAGAGGCTGAGTGCACGATGACGCAATAGTCCCAAGTACCGGGCTGGAGAAACTTCCCCGTATCTAATTTCCCTGTTTAAGTTTTAGGATTTAGGATTGCTGCCCAGCATCTTAGTGTGTTCCTGTTCAGTTAGATGAAGCTCCTTTAAATTAATTATTCTTTGATCAGCTGCAATTAATAAATAAGAGCAAAGGGGAATAAAGAAAAAAAGGTGTAGGAAGGATAGGGAAGAAATGGAGGGGAGCAAAGTAGTTTGCTGAGCAGCTACATTCCTTTACCAACGCTTGGTCCCAGTTAGTTGCCGACTTTTCCAGCTGGGCAGCTGATGTGTGAGATTTTCTATAATTGAATTGCTGTTCTAACACCTTTCATAGGGAACTAGGAGTGAGGACACAAAAAGTGGAACTGCCGCGACGGTGGCGGTTTTGCCTCTCGGAACAGCCAGGCGAGAGTACTCCCTTCAGTCAAACCCGTGGGTATTGGTCTTTTGGGTGGCTGGCAGGTCAAGCCGGGGTCCCGGTGTCCGGGCTGCCATCGCCCCGGGCTCCCATTCCGCCCCGGCTTGGGTCAAAACCTTTCCTCACCCTTGCACTGAATAGTTTGAAGTCCCAAAGAGGAAGGAACGGGGCTGGGGTTGGAGGCTGGGGGTTGGGGAGAGGCGGCGAGCAGGCTGCACGGAGCTTCCTCCTGGTAACGGTCGAGGAACTAGGGACTCTAGGGAAAGCAGCTACGAGTGGAGGTCTGGGGACACTTCGAAAGGCGCAAAAGCGAAACGCAAATCCTAAAGTTCTGGAGTTAGGCCCGGGCAGCCTCTGTGCGTCCGGCAAGCCCCCCACTGTCCTATTTTGACACCGCACATCACTTCATTTTACAATCCTTGGACCCTTTCCGAAGACTGAGTCATTCGGTACAGATGTTTGTGCCGCTTCTCTGGCCGCGGGACGCTCAGGGGAGCTTGCGCTACCGGCCTCCCAGGGACTCTGCTCCCGCCGCGCCCCAGGCACAGAATTCTTCTTCACACTACTCTGCCAGAGTTTTCCTCAGTGTTACTTTCAAGGGATTTTTTTTGGGGGGGGGGGGAGGGACTACTTATCCAAAGTGAACCTTCAGTTGCAGGGACAAAAGAAGTTGTGACTTTAATATTGCCTTAATCTAGACAACTCATCCCTCTTCAACCACAAAAAGGGGTCGGGAGGAGAAAATTGTTTCTTCTGAAAACTATTTCCAAACCAAGAGGCTGAGGCCGTCCCCTCTCCCGATATCTTGTAGAATGACTCCTCTAGTCTTATAGCAACTCACAGAACTTCGACATTTTATTTTCTTTCCCTCAAAACACTCAATCTCTGAATCTCTTTGACCCGCACCAATAACCCTTTCCCCCTCCGTCTCTCCCAGACGCTTCTCTACGCTGAATTTCACTTTAAATTGCATGGCCTAGAAGAGTTTAAGGGTCATTTCCCCCATTCCCCACCTCTTCTCTCCACCTCCAGTTCCCCATACATACTAAGTCCTATCCATTCATCCTTGCCTTTTTAATATCCAGTCTCTCTATCATTTATTTTTATCATTTCTCTCTCCACTCGCCTCGTGTGTATGTATTGATTCCATATAGTTCAAAGGCAAACAACTTGATCATAAATTCGCCTTCTGAACGCCAGGGCCCAGTTCCGTGGCATAGTTCTCTGGTCTGCAAAAATAAAACAAAAATAAAGCAACACAACCAAAACACAAGCCCTCACAGCCAAACTCCTAACCCTACAGTCAGACCGTTTTACGAAAACGGTACCTTTGGCGTTATTGGCAGGCGAACAGAAAGTTGCGAGGAGTGAGGGTGATCCTCTACCTCCACGGAACAGCTTTTCCCTCCTCTGGTTGAAAGAAGCCTTGAAGGACAAGGTTCACGGCTCCAGTGAATTAATGCACGGAGCGAAAATGTGCATTGCTGACAAGAAAAAAAAAAGTGTGTAATAATAAACTTGAGTGTTTGGAAAAGAAGAAATCTGTAATGCCCCATGTGTGATTGGAGAACTACTACCTCTGAGCAGCTGTGAACGTCTAGGATGGACATGGTTAGGTTATTCTTCTCACCATCACCCCAACTCCAGATATCCCCAGGACCCTAAGTAATTGAAGGTTTATAAAAACCAATTCTCTTTCGCATGAAGTCGAAATTTGCGTGTGTGTGCCACATTGCAGAATAAAATAAGTTTACTTAGATGGAGACATTTCCGAGTGGCATTGGAGCTTGGCTCTCACTGGTCTGATTCCAGATGTTCGAGTCCTCCAGCACCTTTACTTAAAAAGTTGTTGACAGGTCAGCGACAGATCTGGTTCCGACTTTCATAGCCAGTCCCAGGGAAATAGTTTATTGATGTCTCAGGAGATTTCTAAACTCGAGTGTATGGGGTGTTGGGGACAGGAGTAGTCATGGTGTGGCATTAAATAAACTCGAAAGTAATCAACTCGGGCTAGAGAATTACACTTCTCTACATCCGTTCATCATTCAACATTATCTGTGGTTTTTAATTGTCTCTTCCTGAGGATAGCTATATTGTGCCCATATGAGGACTTGGCCCCGTGGTGTCATCTCTACCCGGAAAAATCCAAGTTCTTGTTAAAAATAAAATTCCTCAATTGAAAAACCCAGCACAATTTCCAATCCAGTTACAGTAAAATAGATTCTTCTACTACTAGCTCACAGTCCCGAGAGCTGGTAAGGTATACAATAGCAACGACCTTTCTCCTCCCTCCCCCCAAACTAAGCCACATCTGTACCTACTTTTCTGCTAAAATGTCCAACTTATAGTTTAAATAAGATTGCCAGTGGGGGGGGGAATGCCTTTGCCTCATTGTAGAACTGGCTCCTCAGGATATATCTGCAATAACTCATGAGGGCCTGAGATTCTATGTTGATAGGCGAGGATATAGGTGATGCTTATTAGTGATAAATTGCTTCAGGACTGCAAAGGAAGAACAATGAAAGTAACAGGTATAGCGCCAGGTCTTGCTAGGGCACATCTGGATTTGGTTTATTTTTTAAGAAGGTTAGGAGGAGCAGCTAGGTGGCGCAGTGGATAAAGCATTGGCCCTGGATTCAGGAGGACCTGAGTTCAAATCAGACCTCAGACACTTGACACTTACCAGCTGTGTGACCCTGGGCAAGTCACTTGACCCTCATTGCCCCACAAAGAAAGAAAGAGAGAGAGAGAAAGAAATATAGTAGTAGATCAGTGCAATAGATGCCTAGAATAAACTAGTTTAAAAAAAAAAAAAGAAGGCTGGAAGCCTCCCATTTACACCTTGAATGTCCCAGCTCATTTGCATGTCCCAATTCTGTGTTTTCTTGGCTTTTTTTTTTTTAAGCCCATTTTAAGTCAGGGGCAGAGCCTTGTTCTCAACTTTGTACAGAGAAGCCCCAACTCTGGTGAATGAAAGTAACATACAAAACCTTTATTTTAAAAATCTGGAATGTGAAATGCAACCAGACCAAGTACTTCCCTGTTCTCCATTCAGAGTGTCATATTAGTATAATTATTAATAACAAAAAGTCCTGGGTGAAAACCATCATCTATTCCCATATGACCTCCAATTTCCTAATCTTTCCTCTGCAGAGATTTGAACTGATTTCTTAAATAAATTTATAGGAGAATTGAATAACCAACCTGTAGTATTTAACATAAGTTTTTGAGGGAGGAAGATTTTTTTTAAATGCAGAAGCCTTAAGCTACTCTTCCACCTTTCTGACTTGGCTTTTATTCAGAAGGGGACATAAATGGACTGTATTGCTGTAGATAAAGATAATGCACTTTCCCTCCCATCTTGTGCTCTCTAAACAGAGACAGGCAGGTGTTTTATAACAACTTGTAAGTGGCTTTGGCACTCATGATAGAGAGATAGGTAGACAGACAATCAATTATTCTCAATGGTATAGCCTCCTTGTTTCCAGGGCTCTGGTATTATTATTATCCTGTTCTTTCTGTATTTTAGAGCCCATGAAGAAGGTGATTTTTGTAGACTGTGTCCCAGCTAAAAAAAGTATAGTAGTATAATTATGAGCTCATGCGGGGGGGTGTCATGTATATGCAAGGAGTGTGTGTGTTTGTAAATTGTATAGTGTATTAGAACACTAATATTTATCTTAGAAGACACATACAAATATGTATATTGTGCATTAAGCAACCTGCAATATTAAAAGAGGTTTCATTTATAATAATTCAACATTCAGTGTGTTAGAATAAAGAAAGAAGTGGAGGAGGTAAATATATCTAGTTAGAAGAATTTTCCTCTCTGTAAGAATACTTACACTTTTCTGAGATTCATGGGTTTCCCATAGGAAATGTTTTCAAGGTAGTAGCATAGGGCTTTCATTTATGTATCTGAGGTCCGAGCACCCAGGAGTTAGCAGTGGGAGGGATAACGAAATGATCCTCTCCAGTTATACAATGTCACCCCCATCCAATTTCTAGTTCCATTTAATATTATATTTCCTAATGAGACAATTCTTTTAAAGCTCCCACCACCCCTTCCTTCTCTTTTAGCTAAGAAAGCTGATAACACTTTTGAGAGTGATCACAATTGGCTAATGTAGGGAAAAAAGACAAAGAACCTTTAATTCTCATTACAAATTGTCGTGGGAGTTGTTACACTTAACCTTCTTTTTGCAACTTTTGCATGAGGGAGGTTTTCCCAGTTAATCAAGCAGATGAAAGAGCCAGCCCTTGGTGAACTTGGGAGAACACCCACCTGACAAGCACACTCTCTTGCGGGGGGCCTGTGGGGGAGAGGAGCTGCCCTGAAATTGGCTAGGGCTACACAAGCAAAGTAAATGAAGGTTTATAGAATTTATCTGTATACTTTTATTCTTGGAGTAGCCAGTTCTAAGACTTAAGTATAAAATTCCATTTGCTTTCACATTAGTCTTTGCCTCTTTTTCTCTGTCTCTCACTGTCTCGATTTGTGTTTTGTCTGTATCTATCAGTCTGACTACCTCTGTCTTTTTCAGGGGCAAGGGGCAAGGGATGAATTATGCAGAGAACTGACTCCTCTACTCCAAAAACTGGGTGAGAATTTCAGTCAATTGAGAGGCATCATGGAGCAGTAGATGTGGTCTCTGGACTCGAAGTTAGGAAGACTTGGATTCAAATTATTCCTCAGACACTTACTAATTGTGTGACCCTAGGCAAGTCATGTAACTGCTTTATAATTCAGTTTATTCATCTTCAAAATGAGGATAATTGAAATCAATGGTCTTTAAAATCTCTTCTCTTTCTAGATTAATGATTCAAGGGGTGCATCCAAGAGATGCCTAATGTAGAAATACTCACATACCTCATTTACCTGCTTTAGTGTTTTAATTTTCATTGGCCCAATGATCACTGTCCCCCAAACCTCTCTACGTCTTTCCAATATAAAGAAGACTTTCAGATGAATTAAAAAGACCCGAATATAAACTCTAGCTATGGGGCAGCTAGATGGCGCAGTGGATAGAGCACTGGCCCTGGAGTCAGGAGTACCTGAGTGCAAATCTGTCCTCAGACACTTAACACTTACTAGCTATGTGACCCTGGGCAAGTCACTTAACCCCAACAACCTCACCAAAAAAAAAACAACCCAGAAAAAAACCTCTAGCTATGTCACTTAGCTAACTTTGCAATGTTGAGCAAATCACTCACCTCCCTGATCCTGTTTTTTCATTTGTAATATGGAATTAATAATTGCATTACATACCTTATAGGACTGTTATGAGAAGAGGACTTTTTTAATATGATGAAGTACCACATTTTTATTATTATTTCATATTTCCCTGAAATTATCATAAAAATAGATTTTAAGGATTTTCTTAAAACGAAGAAAAACTGCAGTGGTCCAGTGATTGGGAGGGGGGGGAGGGGCACAGCAAGGTAAAGGATTTGCTAGAGAACTGAGCCTGGAGTCAGGAAGACAAGGTAAATTTGGGCTTAGACACTTATTAGCTGGGTGACTCTAGGAAGTTTATTTAACCTGTCTACCTCAGTTTCCTTAACTGAAAAATTGGCATAGTAATAACACCTACCTCACAGAGCTGTTGTAAGGATCAAATAGCATGATTTGTAAAGCACTCAGCATAGTGTTTGGCACTTAATAGGTGCTTAGTAAATGTTTGTTTTCTTCCCGTTCTATCTCTAAATCTGCAGCTTGAATTAGATTCTTTTCACCATCCAATTAATTAATTTGAACCCCTAATCATAGGACTCCAGGTCTGCAACATTATGGCCATTTAGTTCTAAAACTATTGTTGAATATGAATAAAGCTCCCCCTCCACAAGGTCTAATGCAAATTGCCATTATACAGTATCACTGGCACCAAATATGTGGGCAGTGAGTTAAATGTAGCCCTTCTGACCCAGTAGTGTGGCCTCCCTGAGACATTTACCAAAATGCCTTTTTTGTTTTGTTTTGGTTTGGGTTTGGGTTTTTTTTTTGTTGTTGTTGTTATTGTTGTTGTTGTTTTTGTATTTGTTTTTTTTTTTTTTTTGGTGAGGCAATTGGGATTAAGTGACTTGCCCAGGTCACACAGCTAGTAAGTGCGTAAAGTGTCTGAGGCCGGATTTGAACTCAGGTCCTCCTGAATCCAGAGCCAATGCTCTATCCATTGCACCACCTAGCTGCCCCCCAAAATAGTTTTTAAACCTTGTTATTTAGCAAATCTCCCTAAATCCTCATGACAGGGAAGTAACTTTGGCTTCTGGAAGGCAGTGCTGAGTTAACCAGTCATCTGACTTTTGTCTTGCCACTGGACTCCTATGACTCTGGAAGAGAGGGAGTGAGTCCAATGACTTTGCACAGCTCTCCTTCACTTAAATCTAATTCACTTGCAAGTCAAGACATCACCCTCACAATGTCATTGGTCCTCTTTTGTTTATTTATTTATTTTTGGTGGGGCCATGGGGGTTAAGTGACTTGCCCAGGGTCACACAGCTAGTAAGTGTCAAGTGTCTGAGGCCAGATTTGAACTCAGGTCCTCCTGAATCCAGGGCTGGTGCTCTATCCAATGCGCCACCTAGCTGCCCCTCATTGGTCTTCTTTTGGAAGGAAGGATGAACAACAATGAGCTGAAAAGTCTTCACTGATTGTATATCTGGTATCTAATCCAGTCTACCTAAATCCCAAGAGTTTCATCTTTTTCACTGGGTTCCTCATTATTTTGGCTATAAGGTGATAAAATTTTGCACTCACAAATTTTTGAAGATAGTCCACCAATTAACAGAGTGATTGTGTTATGCAATGGTGAAAGGAAATTCCATACCAATGAAAGTCCAAATCTCAACTGTGATGTGCTGAAGTTAATGAAAATGAAGTTATAGATAAGCAGAGCCTAACCCCCTGGACATTTTTTCTTTTAAAGCCAAATCCTGGACTATGATTGATTGGGTCTGTCTTTATGAAGGTATATTCTCTAGTGAAATTATTGAAACTGAAATTCATGATATCCATTTAATATGGATTTCAGAAGCTCACATGCTTACCATATTTTCCCTATGCTGTGACTGTTATCTCTTCCATCATTTAAATAAGTCCTTAAATCCCACCTCCACTGTGATGTCCTCCTCGACTTTTGGAAGCCAAATCATGATTTTCCTTCTTGACTTGTCAGAATTGCTTTACACACACACACACACGACATGGAGGTTTGGAATACTGTAGCTATAGAATTTATTTGTATATTGAATTTTTGTGCTTCTCCTAGATGACTACATAATATATTTGCATGTCTTTTTATATTTGTTCATGTTTATGTTTTTGATCTTCTATTATAAGATGCTAGAGAAAAGAGAACATGTAGACCTTGATTATTTTAGTTGCCAGGACAGTGCCATGAACATATGAACTTGTGATGATGAAGTATGAAGATATTTTAATTCAAGTTCTTCCTAACTCCCTATAGACTTAGGGTAAGTCTTTTATGCTTTTGTGTCCCAATCTGTAAAGGGGGATTGGAAAAAAATCAGCCACCTGCCATAATCTGTAAGGTTTTATCCAATGTGTATATTATACTTGAGTTCCTCAGAGTCAGGCACAATACAAGATGCAACTGTTGTCTCTACACCAGGAATCTTCATGTCCCCTAAATGAGACAGGGGATTGCCATCTCTTTTCACATTCTCTGGTGGTGGCAAGCTTCTAATTTTCCTTTCAAGATACGTTAGTCACTTAAATGGCGACCAGCTCCAGTACATTTTTGAGAGTTTTGCGGCAGTTTCAGAGCAAGTGATTAGAATTAAGTTAGGGACTGCCTGCCTGAATGGTGATCTCTACTTCTAGAATAAAGGAGAAGTAATAGGCCTGATTCCAGTGCCTCTCCACTTTTATGCAGAGAAGGGTAATAACTTTCTTCTTAGATCCCCTACAGTGTTTTTAAAACACTGAGAAGGCTTCCTCTAATACTTACATTAGTTTGTAATACTACAGACTGGAGAACTGGGTTCAAGGTTATTTAGTTTTATACAGAAAGGCTGATAATTTGCATGTTTCTTTTATATCTTGCTACTTTACTCAATTTATTAATTATTTCAATAAATTTTAGTTGAATCACTAGGTCTCTATAAGAAGGTATAATACCATCATTTGTGAATAGGCATGATAGTATTTTTTTTGCCTATATTTATTCCCTCAGTTTTTTTTTTCTTATTATTCCTGTAGCTAGCATTTCTAAACTATATCACATAATGGGAGAGACAACTTGACATCCTTGCATTACCCTGATCTAATTGAAAGACCACTAGTATTCTCCATTATAGATGTTACCTCTTGATTTTGGATAGATGCTATTTATTATATTAAAGAAATGCTCATTTATTCTATATATTTTAGTGTTTTAACATAAATAAGTGTTTTGTTTTACTAGAAAGGAACAAGGGAGGTATTATGGCATAGTAGATAGAGAGCTTACTTCAGAACTCAAAAGAACAGGGTTTGAATCCCACTTTTGTCAGATATTATCTATGGGACCTAAGCCAAGTCACTTAATCTCTCATGGTGCTCTCTAAGAGGACAGGTAGGTGACACAGTGGATAGAGTGCCAGCATGGAGTCAAGAAGACCTAAGTTCAAACCTGGCCTCAGTCACTTACTAGCTGTGTGAC
This sequence comes from Dromiciops gliroides, assembly GCF_019393635.1. NCBI lineage: Eukaryota > Metazoa > Chordata > Mammalia > Microbiotheria > Microbiotheriidae > Dromiciops > Dromiciops gliroides. The sequence continues at coordinate 132,685,694 of NC_057862.1, forward strand.
AAGTCACTTAATCATATTTGCCCCAGTTTCCTCATCTGTAAAATGAGCTGGAGAAGGAAATGGCAAATCACTCTGTCTTCACCAAGAAAAGCCTAAATGAGGTCACTAAGAGTTGGACAAAACTGAACAACAACATCTCTCCAAGACTCTAAGTTGCAAAAAAGGTGCTAACCTGCTTTGGTTGAAGGAATTTTCTATTCTGGATATTATTATTATTATTATTTTTAGTGAGGCAATTGGGGTTAAGTGACTTGCCCAGGGTCACACAGCTAGTAAGTGTTAAATGTCTGAGGCCGGATTTGAACTCAGGTACTCCTGACTCCAGGGCCGGTGCTCTATCCACTACACCACCTAGCTGCCCCCTGGATATTATTTTTACCAATAAAATCACATTTCTAGATACTCTCCCTATTTAGTCAACAGCAGTTCCTGCACTAATTTATGTAATCATATGTTTCTTAGTTAATCATATTATTTTCAGTGTTACTTAGTGGGATTTCTAATAATTATCTATTTAAAGTACAATGTGAGAAGAACATTTTGATTCATAATTTGAGACATTTTTTCAGATCACATTAGTTTACACTTTTGACCACTTAAGAACCAAAGAACAAATTAAAAAGAGCATTTTGCATAATGAGTTACTTGGAGTGGGGTAGGGTATCCTTTCCCCTTCCTCTTTTTAAAACAGAAGTTGTATCTAAACAACTATAGACAGATCACATGGAACCACATTTCTGCTAAGAACATGTCTGTTCCCCAAGTTAGGTAGGCATAAAATCTCAGTCATCTATATCCTCTCTCTCTCTCCATCTCTCTCTCTCTCTCTCTCTCTCTCTCTCTCTCTCTCTCTCTCTCTCTCTCTCTCTCTCTCTCTCTCTCTCTCTCTCTCTCTGTCTCTGTGAAAAAACACGATTAGTTCCCAACTTCATTCTCCCTATCATCCCTTAGATGACTCCTCTTCTCTTAGCTCACATAGTGACTACTCTTATTCAGACTCATGTCATTTCTTGCCTGGGCTATTGTGATTGTCTTCTTAATGTGCTCATGATGTTCTCCTTTTCTTCTCCAATTCACTTTTCACACAGCTGACAAAATAATCTGTCTAATGGAGAGATCCAACATGTCACTGTCCTCTTGCCTCCAGGATAAAAGTATAAACCATTCAATCTGACATTTAGTATGATTATAAATTATTTCTCAACCTTATTTTACACAACTCATTTCAACCAGGCTGGACACTTAGGTATTTCCTGCTCTCATTCTGCATTCTCCTGTCTTTGTGCATCTAAGCAGATCATCCTTTATGTCTACAGCATATGTCCTTGATATTTCCACGTTGCCATCCCTATCTCCACCCCCCCAACCCTGCCAAGGCCCTTCTTAGGTTGTCTCTTCCATGAAGCCTCTCCCTGAAAAGGAACATAATTTCTTCCTCATCAAATTTTTGGACAGCACTTTGGCTCCTTCTTTTGCCTTTCATACTCTATATAGTACTTATTTGTTTAAATCTCATCTCTTCTATTAGACTGTACGTTCCTTGGTGGTGGTCAGTGATAGTGGCATTTTTTCATCTTCTTATCCTCAACACTTAGCACAATGCCTTGAATGTAATAGAAATGAATTGTATTTGTTTAATTTAATTGGATCACACCCAATTTGACACAGTTGTGACATAACAAGGACAACTAATACCTCTAGCTTTTGTCTGTAGCCATGACTAAGAGATTAATCTTATAATTATATGACCATAAGTTCCCCTTTAAATGTGTTTTTTTTGTCACTAAGCCAGGTGATAGGCTCAAATACATAGTTTGTCCCTGTGTTATATAAATCAGTGGCAAAATCCCCACTCACCAAATGTTGCATTTCTCTCTTTACCATCACATCCATTTGTAGATAGAATATAAGTCAATATATTAGGGTTTTTTAAAGAATGAAAATGGTTTTTAATCAATTGCATCATCACCGTCACTCTGCTGTGGGGTGGGGTGGGGGGCAGAGGAACAAAAATATTATCTTCCTGCTCAAAATACTAGTTTTTAAAGATGACTTAAAACACATAAAGAGAGAACATCCCTGTTTGCTCTCTTTTCCAAACACTTAGCTGCTGGAAAAGGGAAATACATTAGAACTTTGGAAAGTTGAGATTTTATGGGCACTTTCTCTGTGACAGGAGGAGTCTATGTAGGAGAAATTAACCTATGGTATTTAGTGTACTTTTTTTTCATTGTCTCTCTGCACTAACATTTTCCAACATAGCCACTAGTGAGACCTTGGAAACAATCACTAAAAAACATTAAAATGAGACCAAAACATGATCATATCCCTCTGAATAGTACCTTATGTTTTAGAAGCTCCATTGGCTCCTTTACTTGGAGTAGTTTCAAATTCCCACTGTCTTAGTGGCAAGACATTCAGCATTTTTTTTTTAGATTCATTCTCATTCTCTCTCTCTCTCTCTCTCTCTCTCTCTCTCTCTCTCTCTCTCTCTCTCTCTCTCTCTCTCCTTTTCTCCAACTCCCTTATAACTTGCAAACAACATCATGAGTCTAATGGCCCACAGGTTTTGAGCCTCTTTTTGACTGGAATTCAGAGCTTTCAGAGAGAGCAGCCTGAAGCATACATAAAGAAATCCACAGTCTTTGCATGCTTTGAGAAAGGAAAGCCATGTTAGTAATGATAACAATCATGGGGATGCTGTCCTGTCTCTTGATATCAAGACAGTTGAAGTGCTGTTCAAACATAATCCAATCAAGTAGACACTGCTTAAAGGAAGCTTTGTAGCCAGGAAAGCCTGATCACCATCTAGAAGCTATGTGACTCCACATGAAAGTGACAAGAGCAGAAAGGGATTGTTCTATTAGAAATTTCAGGATGCAGTTCAAGATATCCCATGACATGATTAGAATAGAACTAGATGATATGAATATAAAATACAGGAATATTGACATTAGTGATTCATCAGGGCCTAAGTCTTCTGTTGTCAATGAAATGACTCATTCTGAAGAGATGAAGCTCAAATTTTGTGAACTTGCTAAAATATTTTGGGAAATTGGGGGTAGGGGTACTGCCTATGCTCAGGGAGGATTATTTTCATGCACAGATACCCATGAATCTGAATAATAATTATCTCAATTGATTCACTAGAAAAATTACTAAGCAATGGTAGGTTATAAGGCCAATTGTTGGAATGTGGGAAAATTCCATGTAACATCCCTCAAGCCATGACCATTCCTAGTTGGACCCCAATTATCTGGAACAAACAAACATTTGTTATATTATTAATTTGATGCAAAATATACAAATGTTCTTGTGTTATAAAATATCTGAATTAACAACATTTTCTACTTTTTAGCCATATATTTAGACATCAGCTATGTAGGCACAACCTATTTCTATAAATAGAAAAAGATATATGGACTGCTGAATAGCTAATGAATGATAGAAAGAAGAATATAGTACAGAGAGGGGGGAGGCATGAGGGAAAGACATACAGAGGCAGAGAGAGAGACAAAGTGACAAATACAGGGAGAGAGAGAGAGGGGGAGAGAGAGAGAGAGAGAGAGAGAGAGAGAGAGAGAGAGAGAGAGAGAGAGATCCTTTTCCATAATGATAGAATCCTTTAGTTTAAAAAAAAAGTTTTGCAGAACTCTTGTGGGAAAACCCTCTTAAAATATTATTATAATACTTGATATCAAGCAACATAAAATTCATTAAAAATATAAACAGCAACTTGAGGTGTTTCAGGCTTCCTTGCAGCACAGTTTGAGAAATACTTACCTTAGAAGATAATTAATTTGCATCCCTGAAGAAGTCATGAATCTTTAAGAAAAAAAATGCAACATATATAACATAGTTTGGACAGTTAAGAACCTCCCACTCAGAAGCATACCAGGTTAATGGAAATGTGAATTAACCATTTGCCAGGTTTCTGAGAGAAGATTTGAAGAGATGGATTGAACTGTATCATGAAACTGACTCCGTACTGAAGGATTGTATTGCAAGGCTCAATTCTACATAAAGGGAAGTCTAAATATTTCCAAGTTTTTGAATTGCTTAGTTATTGGAAAAATGAAGATAACTTTCATTTGAACCTGTATTTCTTTTTCTTTAAAGCTGTGGCTGTCCAGATCTTGTTGTTTTTATTTGTACTGGTAAATGCATTAAATTCTTCCTATGTTGCCAATTTATTGAGCATAAATTACTGTGGACCTTATATAGAATAAATTATGTTCTTAAGTCTCCTTAGATGTGTAGCCAATAGAGATTTTAGCTCAGAAATCCAAATGGAAAATTTAGCTTGGAGGGACCTTAGTGTGGATTTGCAATGCTCCCCGGGGACCATTTCTTCTACACACCAATGAATGGATTACAGGATATATACTTCAACCAGTGTCTTTCAAAGCTGCATGTGGCTCTTCAGAAGCCTGCATGAGGTTTTCTTCTTAGATTTGAATAAAGTATCCTGGAACATTCCTGGTGATTAAGTAGCAGTGGGCCTAGGAGGGAAAAAAATAGCAAGACTTCATCTAATAAAGAAAATACTGTATCATAGTCATACAAGGCAATAACAATAGCAATAGACATCTCCAGAGAAGTGATTGGCCTTAAATGTTTCATAACTTGGCTTGTATTCTTTGATGAAGACATCACAACAATCATCCTTTTATGTAAAATTATTATAAGGGTACTCATAAGTGCATGATAAGTTTAATTGATTTGTGACTTTCCACGTCTCTGACAGTGAAGTGGTACTCTGGCTGTTGAAAGGTAAGGGGAATTTGATTTCAATGATGCAGAGATGAGATGCAGCATTTTCTAAGCCTAAAGATGAAAATTTTGCTTGTAAATTCATTGTTTGATATAAAGACAATAGTGAAAATTTGGATTTCCTCTCCAGTTCAAAAGGTCAAAGAACAGTCAGACCTTTCCAATTTAAATGAATTGTGAAATTGAAATTTACTAGAAAATATATTTTCATGTGCCCATTTGTAAGGTCTTGATTTTCTCATTTGTTTTCCTTTTCTACCTCCTATGTAATTTCCTCCCCTCTGCCTATAATTACTTGAAACAGCCTGTAGAGGTCCAGCTCCATTAGAACTTTGTGTCTACATAGTGCTAAAACACTTGATTGAAAAGTGCAAATGAAACCTCATTGAAAGGTACTGCAGTAGTGAAAAGAGTGCTGGAGTCAGATGACCTGATTTCAAATTCTCACCCAACTACTTACTGTGTGACTTTGAGAAAGTCACAGAACCTTTCTGTGCCTCAATTTCCTTATCTGTAAAATACAGGGACTGAACTAAATTGTTTCCTTCCAACTCTTTATCTATGATCTCAAGATCAAACAATGCTAAATATCTGGATTAGGTTGTACATGTAGACATTGTAATAAGACATATTAATAAACTGGCTATTTTCCCTCTTCTGAGTGTGGTAGCTACATAAAAATACATAAAACCACATTTCTGGGAAGGAGTCTCTCTTAGTGGTTAAGTGTTTTGCAGACTTCCAAGTACTAAATAAAATTAACACATTTATTAAATGTGTTCAATGTGCAAAGCACTGTGCTAAGTACAAAAAGAAAGAGGAAGACTGGAGTAGGAGGAGAAATAAAATATATAAATAAATATGTGTGCATATATATGTATATATGCACACACATATATATTCTGATACATACATTTATGTATGTGTATACATATATGTGTGTACATATATACATATATATATATATATTGGTTGCAGTATCAATGTTAATTGATACAAAGAAAAGGAAATGAGGAATAAGTGGAAGGTTGGATGAAATGTGAAAAATGTTTGGTCTTTAAAAAATAAAAAAAAGTTTCCATTACCTAGATAAAACTGAAGATAGGTAATATTATGATTATGAAATAATGAGAGAGAGAGTGAAATTGAGGGAGAGAGAGATCAGAGGTAAACAGGTAAGTATGGATAATATTTGTACATTGCAGATATAAAAAAGAGAATGAGATTATCCATTGAAGTAGTAAATCAATTAATCCCTAGGCCTTGCTTTCCTCATCTGTAAAATGAAAGGGTTAGACTGCATTGCCTTTGAAATCTTTCCCAATTCTAATTTTGTGATCCTATATCCCAACAGTTAAGCACTTGAGGTGATGATGGGGGTGGGGAATAAAATTCATCTCATCAATCTAAAAAGAAAATTTTAGGATTGCTTAATATGGTCAGTTTGAACAAGAACTGAAGATGCTTGATGTATAGCCATATTTCAGTGACCTTCTTCCATTTATCTCCACATACTTCTTTCTACTGCCAGCATGATGACCTTATCTGAAACTTCAGGAGAAAGAAGTGGACATATATATATATATATATATATATATATATATATATATCGGTGGTATAAGAAAGGATATAGATAGTTCTTGAAGCACTAATTATGTGTATTTTAAACCTATTTTCAGGTAGGTGGCTGGAGGAAAGGTAAAAAGGCAAGTATGCAAAGCAAGAGGCAGCTAGGTGACACAGTGAATAAAGCACTGGCCCTGGTTTCAGGAGGTCCTGAATTCAAATCTGGCCTCAGGCACTTGACATTTACTAACTGTGTGACCTTGGGCAAGTCATTTAACCCTCACTGCCCTGCAAAGAAAAAAAAAGAATGCAAAGCAAAATATACCTAAAATAGGGAAGAATGATCATACCATTCCCCTGGGAGAGAGAGAAAAGGACTAACTATATCATTTAGGTTTAGAGGCTACATTCACAACCACTCTGCATAAATGTGTTTGAAAGATTTTCTTTTCAAGCAAATCTTAGACTTCAGTGAACTAGAGAATATTTTGGTTAGTGCTTGGATGCATGTTATGTTATGTTTCATATAGGAGTAAGGCCCAGGTACATACCACTTGCAATAGCTGTCAACTTGAAAACATAAGAAAAATTGATAGAGAGGAACTGGCTAGCTTTTCTATAGGCTGTTTCTGAATGTTGTTTTAGTGCTGTGTACTTGGCTCTTCATATAGGTTCTTTAGCCATGCACACATAGATCCACAATGTTTGGGCATTCCCTCTCATTGGGTCAACCTGGGCTAGGGACAATGTGTCTTTTGGGAGCCCTTTTCTGTCCATCATCATGGGACTTAAAAATGCATTTTTGTGTAAAAATCTCTCTTATGGTAATTAGGCACTAGAAGATAACATTTTTCTTGGTTCATTTTCCTTTTTATCTTTGGCTTGGATTCTGGTTTTATCTAATAATGGCATCACTTATTTACAGTGTCTGCTACTTGAAGTTGGGAAGAGGTAAATTTAGTGGTGAGTGTAGTGTATTTCTAGAATCTAGCCCATTCTCTCAAATAGGCTATTCTAAACACAGAAACTATACTATGACTGGATTTCCATGGCTAATGGCAGAATCCATGCAAGCAAGGTATTTAGTAGCTGCTACTGGAGGGCTGGTAAGTAGAGAAGGAAGGAGAATGGTGACAAGTCATGGAGACAAGACCATAAGATATAAATCCCATTGCTGATTCTGCTATTTACCATCTCTGTGACCCTGGAGAAATGACTTCACTTCTCTGAGATTAATTTCCTCATCTACAAAATAGGGATAATAATACTAACAGTATTTGCCTCACCAGATTGTTGTGAGGAAAATGTTTTATAAAGGCACTACCAAAAAAATCTGAACCATTATGCTTTAGAAAGATTCATCCCACTTGCCCCTTCTGAGGGAGTGCAAATCTTTATGGGACCCCTTCTCTATATAAATTTCCTACACGTGCCTCTTTTTTTCTTTTTCCTTTATTCTTCTTTCTTTGCCTCCTGACCCTCCGCTCTTCCTTTTTTTTCTCCCATTTCCTCTGTTCTCTCTCTCTCTCTCTCTCTCTCTCTCTCTCTCTCTCTCTCTCAGTGGGTGATGGTGGAGATAAGGAGGGTCAGAGGAATGGAAGGGGAACCATTCCACCACCCCCCACCTCATTTTGTTGGTTTCCATGACCCTTAATAAGAAAACAGATGGGAATACCTACTGATTCTCTGCTACTCAGAGTTGTCTTCCATTATGGTAGTAAATGAGATACTCCAGGAATTTAAGATGGACTCATTTCAATCAGACAATTGGAATCTGTCACTGTCAATTTTATGGGGATGATGATTTTAGCAGAATGATGACCTTAGTGAAAACATAATTCCTATTTAGTTAAACATTTCTTTAGAAAGCCACCAGCAACCTTCTTCCCAGTACTGATAGATGCTTTCTTCTTTCTTTCTTTCTCTCTTTCTCTCTCTCTCTCTTTCTTTCTTTCTTTCCTTCTTTTTTTCTCTCTCTCTTTATCCCTCCCTCCCTTCTTCTCTCCCTACCTCCCTTCCTTCCTCTCTTTCTTTCTCTCTCCCTTTCTTTCTTTCTTCCTCCTTCTTTTTAATGACTCTTCATTCATGGTAAGAGTGAATGGATTTGAGTTTTCTTTTTACTTAAATGGGGGTATAATATAAACATACACTGCCACAAAAACACCTTAATGTCTACAAAATGGCATACATTGGTCAGTTGTAGAATACTGTTTTGTTTGGCTTATTATGATAACAGAGATATGATAAGCACAGCTGGGAGTATGAAAGCATTTATTAGATTTATTAAAATGAGCTCATTATTCACAGACCTTTGAGCCACATGCAGAAAGAAATAATTACAATTATATTACATGTAATGGCCATTTAAAAATCTATACTGTATATGCATATTTGTACATGTGTTACACGTTACATGCTCACTTACACATTTGTAATTCAGTGTACTTAAAAAATGTAACATCAACTCTGGGCTCATTCTGCTAACATTTACTCACCTTGCCGACTAGGATCCCAGAGGGAGGTTGGCTACTTCTCCCATTATAGTTCTACATGTAACATGTAAGGTTTGGGGGTATCTTTCTAATACTTTTACTCATGAGCCCTAACCAATATGATCCCACATTTTTTTCTGTTGATATAAATTGGCAAGTCAGACTTAATTAGCTTTTGGAAATTTTTATAAAACAGTTCCCACCACCCCAAAAGAAGCACACTCTCCCACAAGTACATACAAAGTCCAGCAGAAATGGGCTTTAAACTTAGAGAACAAATGTGATAAAGGCATACCTGACTGTTTCTGATTTATGGATTTCTTTTTCAACCTTTTGTGGGGTCCTCATGAAGTTTCCTTTGGGTAAGGTGAAACTCTTTGCTTGGTTCCTTTTAGAATTCTAAAACATCCTAGCTTGCCTTTCTTCCATGTGTCTACTTTGTCTTTAGTTTTTGATGCAGATACTTTCATCAGTCATTGTTGTTCTCAAAAGTCCAAAAATCTTTCAACATTTTAATGTGTACTAGGTCATCCTCTCTCTTTTCTAGGGTAGTTCATTGGAAGGCCTGGCTTTGAACTACCTTGTTATTTTTATTTAAGACCCAAAGGATGTGATTGATTCTGTGTAGCATCACTTCATTTTATCCAATGACTTTCACTCATTTCAGATTAGGAATTTTTCTGCCCTTAGTTAAATATCTTAGATTGATTCAGTAGAACAGTTTTCAACTGATGAAGGTATCAGGGTATAGAGGATTTCATTAATTACTTTAAGTGAGGTGAGAATGATTGATTGATTAAATCAACTCCCATACTGACACATAGAGGAAAGAAAAACATTTGGGGGGGTGGTGTTGCATTGTGAGGGAATGGTTCAGGCATGGTAGAAAGCAGAAAGAACAATTGAGTTAGGGGATCTGGGTTTGAATCTGGGTTTTTATATTAAAAAACTAGCCATTTCACTTTTATTAGTCTCAGTTTCATCAACTGTAAAGATATTCATAGAATCTCTTTCTTCCTTCAATACATAGTTCAGTACACCCTTTCTCCATGAAGCATTTGCTGATCTACCCAACTGCTTGTGTCTTCGCTCCCAAACTATCTTGGGGTTAGCTACTTTTCTATTTATTCTTTTTATTTTTATTTTTTGCCCCAATATATTGTATATGTACATGTCTCCCCAATAGTATGTAGGCTCTCTTCCTTTTCATGGTCATCAACTTTATTCTGTTAACCAAAGCTTTTGCTGCTGAGAGGACTATGGTAACATATATCCACTTTGGAAGAAAGAGGAAACTCTTTATGGATTTATGGCTCCTCTTTGCTTAATGGAATTTACTCCTCCCCCCCCCCACACACCAGTTAACAAACATCTATTCCCCTCTTCGAACTTCTCTCAGTTAGCCAGATCCCTTTAACAAACATGCATAGTCTTGTCTCCAGCTTCATAGTGGCCACCTTTGCTATGTAGCAGCTGCTCTCCACACCTGTTTATAGTTATGCCTGTATAGGAATGTTTTGGATTCATACAATATGCTGGGATAATCCTGGAAAGGGAATTCTCTTTGTCACCCTCATTCTCCCTTTTTCATTCTTCCCTACACCACTGGAAATTTTGTGGGTGTGGCCTTGGGTAGCCCTGGATATCAATCCATGACGAGGAAAAATCTCTCGCATACAAATATGAATTTATTCTTGCTAATGATATCTCATGTGGTATAGAATTTGAAACTTCTGAAAGTATTATATGTACATTTTAGCATTCAATGCTCACATCAGCTCTATAAAGTTAGCAGGATTTTTAGAAAAATCAACACTCCCATTTTAAAGATGAGGAAATAGATACAGAAAAGAATAAATGAAAGCAAGGTCCCATACTTGCTGAGTGATGGCCCTGGGATTTGAACTCCACATGCTACAGCAAAAGGACCAATATAAAGATTATTTCCCTTACCCCTCTGAATTCTCTTTCTCTAGAAATAAGAGTTTCTAGGTGTGAGGTAGATACAGTCCTTTCTATCCATGTGCTTGCAGCTTTCACTGGAAGCTACTTGGTGCAGTGGGCCTGGAGCAAGGAAGAACTGAGTTCAAATGTAACATCATACACTAGCAATATGACTCTGGGTAAGTCACTTAACCTCTTTGTTTCCTCAACTGTAAATATGGGTATAATAATGCTTACCTCAAAGAGTTGTTATGAGTATCAAATGAGATATTTATAAAGTGCCACAGAATCAAATTAAAGTGTAATTGAGAAATATTTAACAAAAAACCACATTGAAATGTGGGTAACATGTTTTAAGCTCTCAACCTGTAGGCCACAGGGATTTTTACATATGAAATAGTTGCCCCGTTTCTATTTGATTTTGAAATAGAAATTCCACTGATCTAGACCAGTCCTGTCATTTAGTAAATGCAGAAACTGGGAACAAGAAAGATTGGAAGATTTTTTTTCTTTTTTTGCGGGGCAATGGGGGTTGACTTGCCCAGGGTCACACAGCTAGTAAGTTTCAAGTGTCTGAGGTCGGATTTGACCTCAGGTACTCCTGAATCCAAGGCCAATGCTTTATCCACTGTGCCACCTAGCTGCCCCCTGGAAGATTCTTCCAAGGCTGCAGATAGTGAATAGCACAGATAGGATTTGAACCCAGGCACTCCAACTCCAAATCCAGTGTTCTTGTTCCCACAACACACTATCTCTAAAATTAATGTTTTGCATCTGTGAAATCAAACATGTTTCTTTTCTTTTTTCTTTTTGCAGGGCAATGAGGGTTAAGTGACTTGCCCAAGGTCACACAGCCAGTTAAGTGTCAAGTGTCTGTGAACTCAGGTCCTTCTGAATCCAAGGCCAGTGCTCTATCAAACATGTTTCTTGAGGCAGAAATTGTGGTGTTTTTGGTCTTTGCATCTTCATTTCTTTTCTTTCTTTCTTTTTTTTTTGGTGAGGCAATTAGGGTTAAGTGACTTGTCCAGAGTCACACAGCCTAGTAAATGTCAAGGGTCTGAATCCAGATTTGAACTCAGGTTCTCCTGAATCCAGGGCCGGTGCTCTATCCACTGTGCCACCTAGCTGCCCCCACATCTTCATTTCTTAGCCTAGTGTCTTGTACATGGTAGGCATTTAACAAATGTTTGTTCAATTTAATTCTCAGTGGAAAAGCCAGTAATAGAACTTGAATAATGACCAAGAGACTTTCTTTCTAGATTCTGATACTGAAAATCCTCCAAAACATGAAATGTGGTGGGAAACAAACTGTTTGGCAATGGGAACTAACACTTAAAGATTTAACTACAAAACCTTTTTCTCTTCAATATCTTTGTCTGACCTAGGAGAATACAGGGAAATTATATTATAATTCCACAAGTTTCCTCTCTAGCTACTGTTCTTGAGAACTTGTCAGAGTCAAAGAGGACAATATTCTGAATCAGGAAATTCTTCTCATGAACAGTCAAATAACCATTCGGTGAAACATGACCTAACATTACAACCTACAATGGCTCAATTTGCTGATGCCCATCCAAAATGTGGGTGGGAATTCAAAGCAAAATGAAACCATGGATGACAGAAAATGACTGTAATCAAAACTATTGCTTTCCCACAAAACCTTTCCCGATGGTCCTACTTCTGTTGATGCACTACCATTCTCCCTTTCACACAAGCTCAAAAATCTGTATCACTTCAGTTCCATTAACCTTCCTATTCAATTGGTTGTTAATTGCCATAGATCCTACCTCTACCAAATATCTTGCATCCATTTGCTTCACCACTTTGGTCACCACTTTATTCCAAATCCTCATCATCTTCACTTCTCATTTGAACAATTATAATAGCCTCCTAAATGGTCTTTCTTCATCCAATCCCCTCTTTCCAATTCATCCTTTATATAACTAATATACATATCTGACCATGCCCTCTCCTGGTCAAAAAGTCTTCCATAACTCTCGATTATGATGCTGAAGAATACAATGCAAACTCCTTAGCCTGGCTTTTTTTTTTTTTTTTTTAGTGAGGCAATTGGGGTTAAGTGACTTGCCCAGAGTCACACAGCTAGTAAGTGTTAAGTGTCTGAGGCCGGATTTGAACTCAGGTACTCCTGACTCCAGGGCCGGTGCTCTATCCACCGCGCCACCTAGCTGCCCCTAGCCTGGCTTTTAATAATCTAAATATGTTTCCAAATGATTTTTTTTCCCAGCTTTGGAGTGCCTCAAATGCTAGGTAAGGAATTTGGATTTTACCCAGCTGGCAATGTGGATCCCTAACTTCATCTAAACATAGATCTCATATCTACCGAGGTTCTTTTCATCCACTTTCAATTCCAGCAAAACTCAAAATTATTTGGATTTATTATAATACTATATTGATGAACCATATGTTTGAACAGTGATCACTTAATTCAGTCAAAACAGCCACCTAGTTGTATGTATAGATCCAATTTCAGCCTATGGAAATGAGAATATTAAGTCAATTATCCAAGGAAATTGAATGAAAAATTAATACCTCTATTAACTGAATATTCTGTACCTTTTTTGTCCGGAATTATCTGGACAATTGCCTCAATTCTTTATTTCACTTTTAAGATTCTCTCACTATCCTGAAGGGCCCTGCCTGGGGCCATCTCCAGTCACAGCCTGAACTCAAGGATCCTTTATTTCAGTGAGCCTACTTTGGGTATTGCCTTAGTGTAATCTCCAAGAAGCCTGGGGGCACTTCCTAACTAGGCTCTGATACTTCAGCCTGCTCTTGTCTACTCTGAGGTGGGGCTCTTTGGGCATAACATTACCACCTGCCACATGATTGAACCTCAAAGCAGGACCTCAAATCGTTTAACCATTTGTCTTGCTCAACAAACTTCTCTCCAATCACTAGTACTTTTCCTGGACTCACATTTTCATGATGGGCATACTTCTGTATTCTTATAATTAACTCATCCTGGTAATTTTGAACCTCTCATTACTGATATACAACTCTGTTCCCCATCCTCAACTGGAAGCTTTCTTATCCCTATCCACCTCAACATTATCCCCTCCCTTGTGTGGTGGGACATCTTGCCACCCCTTTCACTGTCCTCTAGAAAGCCTGCTCCATATTTAACAAAATTTTCATATTAATCATTTCCATTTTTCATTCCGTTAATCTCCTGAGAGCAGAATAGAAGTAGAGGGATGAAATGTAGATAGTTCAATAAAGGAGTTCTGTCATGAAGGAGAGGAGAGATATACAAACATATCAGGGATGGTAGAATTGATGGTGTTTTTAACTTTTTTATTTCATTGGAGAAACATAGATAGCCATTTGGTCTGAGATCTAAGCTCTTCCTAAAGATACCATATCTCTCAGCATCTTTCTTAGTACTGATTCTACTTCTTCTCATAACTACCGCTCCACTCATTGTGTGTGTGTGTGTGGGGGGGAGGGGTTTGAAAACTTCGTGCTCCCCATTTCTTCTTCTTGGCTTTCCTTCTAGTGATTTTTCTATGCAACCACTTCTTTGTAGGTGTTTGCATTATTCCATGGTTGGCTGTTATCTATTAACCTCCAGGATAGACTCCTTCCTTCTTTTAAAAATTCCAATGACTATTTCGCAGTATTTCTTTCCTCTTCATCTTCTGATCTCCTACTAAGAGACTTCAACATACATATTGATGTTCCATCAAATACTCAAATTCCAATTTTTCAATATTCTCATGATGTACACCTCCAACCCACCTCACCTACACACAAAAAAGGTCATACCCTTAATGTCTCCAATATGTACATGTTCCACTTCCATATTTATAGACAATGACTATTTTATCTGACCAGAATCTTTTATCTTTTTCTTTAACCTTTCCCTTACACCCTCTAATCCTATTTTTGATCTCAGCATAATCTCTATTCCCTCCATTTCTGCTCCTTGCCCCAGGCTATTACCACTGAGCTAAATTTTCTTAGATTCCTTATCCCAACCCTTTGGTGAATCATTCCAATGCTATACTATCTTCTACTCTCAAATATCTTATTCCCTTTTCTTATCACCAATTACCCTTACCCAAACCTCATCTCTGGATTACTCCTATCTTTGACCTTTGCTCCTATTCACACTCAGCTAAACTAATCTGGAAGAAATCGCAAAATTATGGAAATATTATGGAAAGAATTATGCAAAATTATACAAATTAATATGATTAAATTTCAACTGAGCCCTCACTGTAGCAAAACACAGTTCTAATCCCACCCCCAATTGACCTGCTCCCTATTACAGAATCTCAACTTTCCTTCATTCCTCCCATAGCATCCTCTCTCACTTTCTTAGATGAGGTCCTTTTCTCAAACCTCACTGAAAACATTGAATCCATTTGCCTAAAACTCCCTCTTCTTTCGTTCCCTTTAACCCACATCATTTAGATATCTTTCTTTACAATGTACTCCTTTGTTCAACTGTCAGATGAAGACATGACTGTTCTCTTTATTAAGACCACTGTGCTGGGGCAGGTAGGTGGCACAATGGATAAAGCAACCGGCCCTGGATTCAGAAGGACCTGAATTCAACTCCAGCCTCAGACACTTGACACTTAACTAGTTGTGTGACCCTGGGCAAGTCACTTAACCCTCATTGCCCTGCCAAAAAAAAAAAAAAAAAGACCACATACATGGTCCTTTAATCCCATCCTCTCCCATCTTCTAAAACAAATTGCTCCCCCTATAATCTTCATTCTCTCTCCTATCTTCAATCTATTCCAGCCACTGCTGTCTCTTACAGCAATCATTCTATGTGTCTCTTATGCCTTTGAAGCTAAACTTCTTGAGAAAGCTGTCGGTATTCATTGCCATCACTTATCCTCTCCCCCCTCCCCCAAATCCTCTGCAATCTGACTTCCTACCTCATCATTTAACTGAAACTTCAATTCCTAAAGTTATCAGTGATATCTTAATTGCCAAATTGAATGACCTTTTCCTCAATTCTAATTTTCTTTCCCTCTTGGCAGAGTTTGACACTGTTGATTACTCTCTTCCCTTGGATATTTTTTGTTTCCCTTTCTGGTTCGTCATCCGTGTCATGCCCAATAACAATAGATCTCCTCCAAGGACCACAGACCCTTATGAACTCTCTTCTCTTACTCTGCTATTCTGTCTCAGTGTTCATGATGTGTTCAATTATTATCTTCATACAGATGGTCATAAGATGTATATCTCTAACCACTTGCTTTATATATTCAACCCTATTTCTCAACTGAACTAGTCTTACAACTCCCAAAACCTTTTGGACACTTAAAATTGGATGTCCCTGAAAAATCTTAAACTCAACTTCTCTCAAATAGAACTCATCTTTTCTCTTCAAATCCTTCCCTTTTCACAACTTTTTTTAAAAAAAGTATTGTATTTTTAATTTATGGAATAAAACAAGCATTTCCGTAACATAGTATAATTTCTAAAATGATCGCAAGTGAAACTGTAAATTTCTTTTTATGTACAACTTGCAATTCCTTTTAAATATATAATAAAATTAGGGGGCAACGAGGTAGCTCAGTGGAGATAACGCTGGCCCTGAATTCGGGAGGACCTGAGTTCAAATCCGGCCTCAGACATTTGACACTAGCTGTGTTACCCTGGGCAAGTCACTTAACCCTCATTGCCCTCCCCCCAAATATACTAACATACATACATACATACATATATATAGTTATCATGTAAATTTCTTTCCCCACTTTTTTCCTCTCCCCCCACCCTAGAGATGGCTATCCTTAGGAACAAATTTTATATACACACATACATACACATACACATCTACATATATATATGGAAAATTATTTTATACATATTTCTATTCATCAGTTCTTTTTCAGCATGCAGATAGCACTCAAACTTCTTTATTATTATTGAGCAACAACATGTTCCCAGTCACTCACGTTCATAAATTTTAGTAGTATCCTCTACTCCTCACTCTCATTCACCCTAACTTATCCAATCCTTTGGTAACTCTTGTTGTTTTTACCCTCAAAACAACTCTCATATATGTCTCTTTCTCTACTCACATGTCCTAGTTCAGGCCATTATCACTTCTCAATTGATCTATTGTAATAGCATATTGACTAGCCTCCCAGCCCCCAATCTACCTCCACTCCAATCTTTCTTCTACTCAGTTGCCAAAGGGATTTTTCTAAAGTTGATCTGATCATGCAACCTCAATCACTGCATCACTGAGTTTCAGTGTTACCCCATAACCTTAGTAAATATAAATTTCTCTGTTTGGCCTTTAAAGCTCTTTTTTTTCTTTTGGAGGTAATAGGGGTTAAGTGACTTGCCCACGGTCACACAGCTAGTAAGTGTCAAGGGTCTGAGGTTGGATTTGAACTCAGGTCTTCCTGAATCCAGGGCCAGTGCTCTATCCACTGCTCCACCTACCTGCCCCTAAAGCTCTTTATAAATAAGCCCCTTCCTACCTTTTTGGCCTGACATTTATTGCCCTGCATGTGTTCTGTGATCCAACAGCAGTGACTTATTTTCTGTTCCTCAAACAAGTTATTCCACCTTGCATCATTGTGCCTTTGCACAATGCTTAGAATGTTCTACTGCCTTGCTTTCACCTACTAGTTTTACTGGCTTCTTTAAGGAGTAAGCTCAGTATAAGAAATGACAAGCAGGATGATTTCAGAAAGGCCTCGAAAGACTTATACGAACCGATGTATGGTGAAGTGAGCAGAACCTGGAGAATGTTGAGCACAATGATGTGAATCACTTAATTATTATCAACAATACAATGATCTGAGACAAACCCAAAGGACTAATGATAAAGAATACCATTCACCTCCAAAGAAAGAACTGATATTGATGGAACACAGACTGAAGCATGTTATTTTTCACTTTTATTTTTTCCTTTTATTCAAGTTTTCTTATACAAAATGGCTAATAGGGTAATGTTCTACATAATCACACATGTATAACCTCTATCTGATTGCTTACTACCTCAGGGAGGGAAGGAGAGGGAGGAAAGGAGGGTTAGAATTTGGAATTCAAAACTATAAATAAAAATGTTTACTATTTAAAAAAGAAAATAGGGGCAGCTAGATGGAGCAGTGGATAGAGCACCGGCCCTGGAGTCAGGAATACCTGAGTTCAAATGTGGCCTCAGACACTTAACACACTTACTAGCCTTGTGACTCTGGGCAAGTCACTTAACCCCAATTGCCTCACAAAAAAAAAATTGAACTTTTCCCATTAAAGAAAAATACTTTATCCCTCCATTACATATAAACATAATTTTATCATTTTTTGATAATAAACATTTTTATTTAAAGTTTTGAGTCCTAAATTCTATCTTCCTTCCTTTCCTTCCCCCCTCCATGAGGTGGTAATCAGGTAGAGGTTATACATGTGCAATTATGTAAAACATTACCATATTAGTCATTTTATAAGTAAACAAATTAAAAAATGAAAGTGAAAAAATAGCATGCTTCAATCTCTGTTCAATAAATATCAGTTTTTTCTTTGGAGATGGATAGTATGCTTCATCATTAGTTCTTTGTGATTGTCTTGGATCATTGTATTACTGAGAATAGTTAAATGATTCGAAATTCATCAAAAACTATTGTGGTAGGGGGAAGCTAGGTGGCACAGTGGATAGAGCACTAGCCCTGGAGTCAGGGGGACCTGAGTTCAAATCCGACCTCAGCCACTTAACACTTACTAGCTGTGTGACCCTGAGCAAGTCACTTAACCCCAATTGCCTCACCAAATATATATATATAGTGGTCACTTCAAGTATAACTCTTTTCATCATGTCATGTTCTGTCTACATTCCCCCCACCCCCAAATTCCCAAATTTTTCCATATTCTCCCCAATACATAAACAAAATAATTTGCAAATTTTATTAAAAAGGTCTTTATTAGTTAAGACATTAGTTTTTATTTTTATAAGTGCAAAGGATAGGCTTTCTATTCTTTTAAACCTATTGTCTTTCCTTCTTAAACTTTTCTAGAGCTATGAAGAAAAGAAGTACTCCTAAAATTTTACTTATTCCAAAATTTAGATCACAAATTCTATTCCTTAGGCCATTCACTGCATGAAAGACAATAAAACCTTTTCATATATTTCAAAGACTGGATCTTTTCTTTATATAATTTTAGAATATTATGGCAATGATAGCTGATATTTACGTAACTATTTAAAGTTCATGGAGTGCTTCACATGTATCATCTGAACCTCAAAACAACTCTATGAGGTAGATGCTACAAATATTATCCTCTCTTTTTTTCTGGATGAAGAAACTGAGGCTCAGACTTATAAAGTAATTATTGTGGTCACACAACTGATAGAGGCTGAACCCAGATTTTGCTGAACCTAGATAAAATTTTATATCTTTTGCATGATACAATCTCTACCTTCTTACTTTTATATTGTAAGAAATCTTACACTATCAAGATCAAATGATCGATTTCATTTAGGCCAGTCTTGATGAGTGTGGTCTGTGGAAAGTTGGATTAATTAAATATATCCTGTGTTTTCAGGAACACATTGTCACTCTTCCAGTTTTAACCTGATTATCTTGATACTGCCCCCTATGGGGGCAGCAATGAACCCTTCAACTTCAAGTAAGGAAACAAATTTCCCACAGACTTATGGATGCAGTAGGGACTTCATTAGAGATGTTCTAGTCTAGAATAGAGATATACTATTCTCTTATTTTATAGATGCAGAAACTTAAGCAAAGAGGGAAAGTAACTGGCCCAAAGTCATATCGTAGTATTTTTGTAGTTCATTTTATAAAAGTGCTTTAGCATCCTGGATCAATAAAATGAGGGATAAAAAATGAACTTATTTCTACCCAGAAACATTTTATGATATGTCTCAACTAGTTTCAGTTTGAATAACCTCTATCAAGGCTTTCTCTTTCAAAAATGTATACATGTTTTCAACTGTGTGTCAAATATTTGCAGTATTCAGAAGTTAGTGAAGTGGTTTAAATTTGGCTATAGGATGTAATGTTTACTATTATTGCTATTTATAGTAGGGCAATATTCTCAAATATCCAGGATGTTTTGAAACACATTAAAATTGAATAGTCAGTGCTTAAATTGTCCTTTAATGACAACAACTTTTTATAAGCAATATTGGTCGAATTTCTGGGTTGGAATGGGGATTCATCAGACACAGAAGGGAAGTATGCCAAATGTGATAGGTGAGCAAGATCTATCTACTAATTGGCTCTGAATGGCATGCTTGTATTGAAGTGCAATCCTTGTTGATAAGATGGAGAAATGTGGGTTAGTCAATAGTATACACAGTTAGAGGAATTCAGAACTGTTTCAAAGGCCAGAACCAAAGGGAGATAGCTCTTTTTGGCTGGGTGCTGTGTACATTTTGATCAAAGACTTGGAGGAAGACGTTGATAATATGTTTATTGAATTTTTCATGTTGGATTTCTGTAAGGATCCTAAAAGCCCTTAACTGGATGGTGAGATGGGTTGAATCTAGTTAAACAAAATTTGATAGGTATAAATATAAACTTCTTCAGTTGCGTTCAAAAAACCAACTTAACAAATTTAAGACTAGGGAAGACCTGGTTAGACAACAGCTTGTATGAAAAAGATCTAGGAGTTTGAAGTTGACTATCAACTCTGAAAGCATCACAAGTGAAATGCTATTGAAGAGTCTATTATAAGAGATGCAACATATGGAAAGAAAGGAGGAAATGATTCTTTTGCAGGCTGCTATGACTAGACCATATTTACAATACTATGAACATAGGTGAGCATAAAGAGAAGACAGA
The DNA here is from genome assembly GCF_019393635.1 of Dromiciops gliroides. Classification (NCBI taxonomy): domain Eukaryota; kingdom Metazoa; phylum Chordata; class Mammalia; order Microbiotheria; family Microbiotheriidae; genus Dromiciops; species Dromiciops gliroides. The sequence continues at coordinate 132,706,272 of NC_057862.1, forward strand.
TAAAGTTGTGGCAAGGAGTGGACAAAATACAACAGAAGGATCTGTTGTAGTCTTGGAAGAGAAAACTTCAAATATTTGAAGGGCTGTTATGTAGAAAAAGAATATTTTCTTTCTTCTTGGTCCCAGAGAACTAGCAATGGATGGAAGTTCTTAGAGTGGCAGATTTGACCCAATGCAGGGGAAAATGTTTTGACTATAGGTGTCCAAATGAATTGCTTCAGAAAGAAGATGGTCCCTCCTTAATAGAGATCTTCCAACTAAGGTTGAAAGACCACTTGAGAGAAAGAGAGAGAGAGAGAGAGAGAGAGAGAGAGAGAGAGAGAGAGAGAGAGAGAGAGAGAGAGAGATGATTTGTTAGGGAAAGTTGTAAAAAAGAGTTGTTTTGATAAGGATTGGATTAGATGACCTTTGAGTTCTAACTCTAAAATTTTGTGATTCTTTGATTTTTCTGAACTCAGGGACACCTAGGAATGAACTATGATTGGATGAGAGCCAATTAGGGCAAGCTGGGAGATATAGCATTTCTAGAGCACCATATTTGGAATCAGGAAGATCAAAGTTCAAATATTGCATCAGACAATCACTACTTACTAGATGTGTAACCTAGAGCAAGGAACTTAAACTAAATATATATGTTTCCTCATTTGTAAAATATAGATTGCACTGATTGGCCTCCAAGGAACTTTCTTTCTCCATGTCTATGATCCTATAACCTAAAGGGAAGAAGATTAAGGGAGGTCATTACCAAATTCAACAAGGGAGGATGGGAAAAAGTTGAATAAGATTTTACCGCAGAAGATTTTCACTCCCAAACAAAAATATACACATGGGCAATGAATTTAGCAAAGAGGAGAAAAGGTAATATGATTAAGAGAAGACAACTGTGAAGACCAAGATGAGGAGATGTTTCTGTGTTGTTTGCCATTGTATAGATCCCTGAAGAATTCAGAAGAGTTAAGTTGAACTCTAAGTTCATGTTAGTCTATTTTCTCTTTGAGCCATACACTAAATGATGACTAAAAGTTATATTAAATGCTTACATCAAATGCCCAAATTATTTTTTGTAACCCAGGGACAAAAAGCCAAAGAGCATGAAAGCTAACAAGAAAAACAGAAGCAGAGATGTTGAGGAAACTACTTCAGTGCATAGAAAGATGTCGATGTCAAAGCCAAGTCAAAATCTGTAGAATGTAAGTGTTTGAGGGAAGATTTTTTTGCTTTTTTATTACCCATACATATCTTGCAGAGTGCCCTTGTGCATAATATATGCTTCACACAGACATGTTGAACTGAATCTGGATTAGAAACTCTCTGTGATCAGGTACTCCATTATATATCTCTTTTACATTTTTATTGTCATGGTAGAAAAAAACGACAACTTTTTTTCATGTAAATAACTTTACCAATGTAGACTTCAGTTTTCTCATTTGTAAAATAAGGGTAATAATCAGTGGTTCTCAAACTTTATGGTCTCAGGACCTTAGTACACACTTAAAGGTGAAATTATTGAGAACCCCAAAGAACTTTGTCTATGTAGTTTATAACTGGGGGGTGTGCTGGAGTCAGCTTGAACTGCCTTGCAAGATGTGATTGTTAAATTTTCAGCATGAGAATTTATGTCTTGGAAATTGGTAAATGCTAAAATTCAGGGCTTGATTTATAGTTTTGTTGATTGTTTAGACTTAAAGTGGTAGAGAAGAGGTTAGTAATGTCAGTTCAACTTAAAAGTGTGTATTGCATACATTTCCATCCCCCCAGCCCACTGTTAAACATTCACCAGTATACTTCCCTGGCAATACCTATTAATATTTACTGTGTTCAAATTTGAAACCAAAACATTTCAAAAATGCAAATTAATATCAACAATAAATCATTATTTCTTAATATAAGATTTTAAAAATAAAAATATCAACATTTTGCAAAACAAGAAAAATGAATGAGAATAGCACTATTTTATATGTTTTTACAAATCTCTTTAATGTGTGGCTTAATAGAAGACAGCTGGATTCTGATATCTGCTTCTACATTCAATCTCTTAGGATATGTTGTTTTGGTTTAATTTTATGGAGAAAATCTGGCCTTGTATGTAGTTGAAAAAGGGGGAGTATTTCTTTTTTTTTTGGTGGGGCAATGAGGGTTAAGTGACTTGCCCAGGGTCACACAGCTAGTAAGGGTTAAGTGTCTGAGGCTGGATTTGAACTCAGGTCCTCCTGAATCTAGGGCCAGTGCTTTATCCACTGCACCACCTAGCTGCCCCCAGGGGGATTATATCAATAGGCATCTTAGTATTGTTATGAAAAAATTTTATTTTGAGAATTTGCTGAAGGGATCTCAGGGACCCTCAGGGATCCATTATGGGTGAGACCCAGAAAAGTAAGGTGAGTTACCTGAGATCACTAGGTAGTGAGTAGCAAAGCTGGAATTTGAACCCAGGTCTTGGAGGGATAACTCACAATTGTGGCATCTGGCAAGAACACCAGAAAACTTAGTTGGGACAAGGAGTTCAAACAGAATCCTCAAATCAGTTCTGTATGAATGAATGAAAGGAAAAGCATGGATTATAACACTTACTTTGTACTTAGTACTATGCTAAACATTGAGTATACAAAAATACAATCACTTCCCTCAAGGTTACATTCTCACTTTCTCAGAATCAGAATCACACAACTAGTAAACGTCAGATGCCATACTTGAACTCAGGTCCTCCTGACTTCAGGGTCAGTACTCTATCCATTATCCCACCTAGCTACCCCAAGAAGTCTACATTCTACTTTGGGAGACAATACCCATAAAGTTAGATTGATATACTCTTTTCTTTTTTCTTTCTTTTTTTGGGGGTGGGGTGGGGTGAGGAAATGAGGGTTAAGTGACTTGTCCAGGATCACACAGCTAGTAAGTGTTAAGTGTCTGAGGCCAGATTTGAACTCAGGTCCTCCTGAATCCAGGGCCAGTGCTTTATCCACCATGCCACCTAGCTGCCCCCGAGATACTCTTTTCAGGAGAATTAATAATAACTTGATTGTGGTTCCAAAAGAACAAAACTGAGGCCTGGGAAGAGAGGAGAGATGTTGCATCAGAAGAGTATTATCTAGGCAAAAAGGATGCTGGTAAGTTGGTACAGGAGGAAAGAAGTAAAGTATGGTTGGAGCAGGCAGCCAGAGCTAAAAAGGCACAAATTTAGTTGAGAAGTGCAAAAAGGAAGAAAGTGGGGAGAGAACTTGGCTCTTAGTACAAAAGGCCCTGCAGATAGAAAATCAATAACTTTGGATTGAGAATAATAAGCAAGGAAATAAAAGAAGACCAGGCTAGGAAGGAGTTTACTAAAAGCTGAGGTACAATACTGGTGGTGGTGTGAAGAGTGGAAGAGATATTCTATCTGATGAATTCTTATTTTAATGAATATTGTTATCTACATTTTAAGATCAGGTGTGTGTGTGTGTTTAACTGCTGAAGAAATGCAAATATTGTCAATACACTCTAGATTTTGGTACTCTGGGGAAAAGCCCCAGCCACCACACCCAAGTTATGGCTCTGCCAGCTCCTTTCATTTATCATTTAGAGTGTAGTGATTGAAATATCACTTTAATATCACTGTTATTTTTTAGCTGTTGTTTATTTCTGTAAGATCAGTGGAGGAGACCTATGTGATCTCTTGCTAATATGAATTTTTAATATTATGTATTATATATATATATGTATATATAATATATAAACTTAAAGATACATTTCTTCTCTGGAATATAAATATCACTCCAAGTTGAGGCAGAATTTTAAGAAGTATCTACCCCTTCTTTATTTTTGCTTTTCTGTTAACTTGGGTAATGAAACCAGACATGTCACTTTCAGTTTCTAGTCAGTTTCACTTCCTGGTTCTCAGCCACTGACAGTGAATTATTTTGTTTCCCTTTTCAGTACTGCCACAATTCATTGAAATTCAAAAGAATAGCTTTTACCCTGACTCATTTAGTTCTGTGACAAGATTTCACTTTATAGTAGGTTCTGTGAAACTCTTTTATCCAAAAATCAAGATTTGGGCTCTAACCCTACCTGACATGCCTTTTTGGTCTCTCTTTCAGAAGCGCATATATTAGAATGTCAAAGGTGGGAATATTTCATTTGATGTGACTGCAGTAGGCGCAAAGTGAAGACTTGGAGACCGCACCAATTTTTCAAGAAGAAAAGAGAGCTAGTAGGATATAGTAAAGTTAATCTTCTCCCCCCCCCTCCCCCAACCAGATTATAGGAATGTACTAGTGATATGAAAAGGAACACACACACACACACACACACACACACACACACACACACACATATCCTGCTTTGTGTGTGTATTAAATGGTCACAAATTAGCATCTAAAATGTATTTAGGAGGCAAAAATCACACATACATCTTTTCATCTACAAATGTACTTCTAGAATCAGGAACCAGACAAAGCAATTTTTAATAAAACAATGGAGGTATTTTTGGAAGATGCCTGCCCTAAAAGTATTTTAAGAGTATATTTATATGGTTATTGAAGTTGATCTTTTATATTCCTCTTCCAGTATTTATTCTTTTCCTCTTATAGAGGAGGGATGCTTTTAAATACATATGCTTTTTTTGTTAATTTAATTCTTATCCTATTTCCAGCTTTCCCCATGACCAAACACTTCTTAACTACCCTGATCAAGTGTGTGTGTGTGTGTGTGTGTGTGTGTGTGTGTGTGTGTGAGGATTCTTTTAGTGACCCCTCTTGTAATCAACTAGACACATGAGAATTGATTGCTTTTGTCCTGAAAACTACCAAGAATAACCGGTCATATATTATCTTGCCCCTTTGAAAATACAGCTCTATGATTGATTTTATTTGCCGCCTGTGGCGGCAAATTCCTCAGCATGACTGTACCAGGTGAAGAACTATTTCCTATAACTTGCTTTAAATTAACTTGGCATTAACTTCCCTGAGTGGCCTGTTCTCTTATGGGACATTGTAATGAGGATATATCAGTTTTATTGCACTGTTCATAATCTTTAATGCCTAAGTAACTCTCTCCTATTTTCTGTACCAGACTTAGTAATTTTAACTTTTCAAGCCTCTTGTCATGTGCAAATCCAAACCTTTCTGTTGCCCCTCTCTGGATCTTTGCCATCCCAGAAGTATATTTCTTCAGGTGAGGCCACGAAAGAGGCAGTATAAATGTGTATCATCATTCCTTATCATGACATTGTATTAAGTCCTCTATTATTTTTCATTCTCTTGGATTCCCTGCATGAAACAAAGACATGAATAGAAGATACTGTCAACTTCCATGAAAGGTTTAACTTGGTGAAGATATATATTCAGTGCAATGTTTTTTAACTTGAAACATTGTAGAATGTTTTTGTCTCCATCCTGCAGAAAAAAGTTAGAAAGGAAGTTTACTCTATTTTCATTTCAACTTTTGCAGCACACCAAGAAAATCTCCTTATAAGTGACCAATAAAGAAATCTTAGTTACCTTAGAGTATTAAGTGATATCCATAATTTTATTCTGCATTTGGAAGTGTATATAGTAAAGACACATTTGCTGGGAAATAGCCCTTATAGCAAATGAGCAAGAGAATTCCAAATCTGAGCTTACTCTCTGTCCTCTTGTTTTTACCCTTTCTCTGTTAAATTGGAATTCTTTAGTGACTATTAGAAAGTTTTGGAAAGATGTTAAAAATTTCAATAATTTGGAATATAGATTTTTGACATGTTTTTCTTTCTTTAATGAAAATTCAATGGAGGAGACTTGGTGCTTGGTGCTTTCTTGGGTAAACTTGGCTTTAACACTTTTTTCCCTTGAGCTATCTGGCGCCATGCTGAGAGGGAGGTTAAACTTTGGTAAACTCTGGAAGAATGTTTGCTTTGCAAAACTAATTTTATTTTATGCTTTTTCTTTTAGGTACTTAGGAGGAGAAGGAACAAGAGGGCATGGGGAGGGGAAACTGAGAATATGTATATTGTTAGTGCCTTCCCACTTTGTCCTAAAACCCCCTCCCATGAATTATATTTACTTGGCATATATTTTCTGTTAATTTCGATGAGTAAATGTTCCCTCTTCCACCCTCTTCAGTTAAACATAATAAGCACATTGAAGGAAAGAATTGTGTGTGTGTGTGGGGGGGGGTGGAGGTGTTGTTTGGGTTTTTTTTTTGGGGGGGCTTATTTTTTGTTTTTGTCTTTTTATACCGAGTGCCCTTACACCTAGGCCATAGATGACACTAGATGCTGTTTGAATGAATGAATCAATTTCTCAATTAAAATGTGTAAAGCACTTGGTTTGGTGCTATGTGAGTTAGGAAACACTCTCTCAGCCTTTGCAGTGAATCACCACACTCTAGTTACATTCCATAAGCTGATCTGTGAATTTGAAAACAGATTTGGGAGAAAGATTGTAAAAAGTTGCCCCAAAGGGAACAAAGTTAGGTAATAATGAAATAGTATGGAGCTTTAAAAGAGCAACACTTTTAGGGCTGGCTTCCAAACTAATGCAATCTCTATTTGCATGGGATTTTCTTTGTTGTGGTGACTGAGTTTTTGGACCTTCATATGTGAAATAGAAAAGGTATAGGAAATTAACCTTGTCTAGAATACTTGATAGTGTGTTTGTTTCCCCTGGCCCACATTATTTTTAGGGAGAAATTACTTTCAAAATTACTTCTAGGAGAAAGGATTGTAAAATATACATAATTTAGAATTATCTAATAAATGATTCTATTGATAGATATAACTAAAGCTTTCTCAAAATTCTTCCTTTTTAGTCAAAACAGTGGAGGCCATAAAATGCAAACTCTGGCAATTAGAAAATCTACAGATCTTGGAGAAAACAATTGTCTGTGGTAGACATCAAATGCAGCCTTTAGGACCTTAGGGATCCTATTGCCCTTATTTTACAAATGAGGAAATTAAACCCAGGGTGAGGAAGTGATCTTCCCCAAATCATAGAATCTCTGACCAGGATCAAGACTAGAACCAAGGGCTCCTGCAGTTTCATCACACCTGTCTCATTTTGTTTCATTGTTTATCTCCCTCATTAGATTTTAAGTTCCTTGAGGACTGGGATTGTCTTCTGACTCTTTTTGTATCTCTGCTTCCTAGCACAGTTCCTGACATATAGTAGGCACTTAATAAATGTTTATTGAATGAATGAATCTGTAAGATCCAGAGATGATCTACATGTGCTAAGAGACAACACATATGAGGCTGGTAAGGAAAAAGAAAAAAGAAAGTGAAGGCAAGTCAAGGAGTGGATTTTAGCCTGATGAAGAACAGTTTTATTGGAATTACCATTCCAATTAATGGAAGATCATATTTATATATTGTCCATTAAGAATTCCAAAGTACTTTTCTTTACAACAACCCTGTGAAGTAGGAAATGCAAATATTATTATTCTTATTTCATAAATGATGATCATAGATTTAGAGCTAAGAACTCATTGAGCTTAACCCCTTCATTTCACAGATGAGGAAAGTGAGGCACAGATGGGTTAAGTGACTTACCTAGGACAATACAACTAGTAAATATTTGAGGCAGAATTTGTTTCCAGGTTTACCTGACCAAATCCAGTGCCCTATCCACTGTGAAATACTGCTTCAAGGAGATAAATGTTTGAATGAGATTAAGTGACTTGAATGATTGAATGAAAAAACATTTAAAAAAAAATTATGATATGCCAAGCCCTCACATAGCTAGCAAATCAAAACTGTCAATTATATTGATGATATATAAAACGAGGTGATAAAGCTGGTACTTCTTAATTGTACTCATGGTATTAAGAGGGGTAGCTAGGCATTGAAGTGGCTAGAGCACTGGCCTTGAAGTTGGGAGGATCTGAGATCAAATCTCACCTCAGACACTAGCTGTGTGACCCTGGGCAAATCACTTAACCCCAATTGCCTCACAACATCCGGGACTGTATCTGTCATCCTGATATATATCTTGCCATTGGACCCAGAAGGCTCTGGAGAAGAGAGAGTGAGGTTGATGACTTTACACAGTCCTCCCTCACTTAAATCTAATTCACTTCAAGTCATGACATCACTCTGATGTCATGGTCCCCTTTGAGAATGAAGGACCACCACCAGCATACTATTAAGACTCAAACTAGTGTTTGCTTGCTTTGCTAACATGAAATAGTTGGGGAAATCTTTACCTACTCATTCTCTGGGGCCTATGTGAGAACAATTATTATTGTTTGCCTAAAGGAGAGTCAGTGTATTACATATACATGTTAGTAAGAAAAAGTCTGGTTTCTGCCATAGTGAATACTTTATTAATTGCAATAATGACCACAGGACATTTTATTTATAATCATCGTTCAGTGATCTTTAAGGGTAGGGAATATATCCAAAATGAAAATTGTACCAGGACTTTTATAAACAAATTTATCCCTCCCCCCCCCAACAAAATCACTGAACAGTAAAACTAGCCAGGATCTTAGAGATTATTTTGTCCAACTGCTTCATATAAGAGATAAGGGACCTGAGATTTAGCAAAGGGAAGAAACTGGAAACAAAACAAAACAAAACAAAACCAACAACCCAGGCATTTATCATGTACCTACTATATTCCAGGTATTTTGCAAATATTACCTCATCTGACCCTCACAAGAACCATGTCAGGTAGGTGACAGTATTATCCTTGTCTTACAGTTGAAGAAACTGAGGCATATAGAGGCTAAGTGACTTGCCTTGGGTCATATAGCTAGCATGTGTCTGAGGCTGGATTTAAGCTCAGGTCTTCCTGAATCCTGGCCCAGTGATATCCACTGATATACCTGCCTCAGGGAAATAATTTGCCTGAGATTAAAATTAATTATTCATCAGGCCAGGATTCCTGTTTTTTTTTCTTTCACTATATCATACCATTCAAGATGTGGCAGCTCACACAAATTCTTCTTAAATGGAAGGAGAGTTTTTTAATTGTAAGTTTAGAAATGAAAATCACCTTCCTGAAAGATATATTTTAAACATGTGTTTCTTAAAATAAAACAAAAACAACCCAATACTTTCTTTTTAAGGGTGTGTATGTCAAAATGTTTATGTGTATACACAGACTCAAACAGATATATTCTTTTAAGTTGAAGAAAGACTTACAATTTTTCATGAAGACAACCAAAATGGGATATCTGCTTTGAATCCTACATCAACCCCTGGGCAAGTGCCTTGCTACTCCATGGAGTGAGGGATATTAGCACTTGAACCTGCTTGGGGTCAGTCTTGGGGATACCCCAAATTAGTGCTGGAGGCTGCCTAAATATCCTCTTCTTTCCTTCCAACCCCAGATTGGGAATATTTGAGAGGAGAGGGCAAATCAGAATGGAGCTGAAGGATCAAAGGGCACAGAATCCTGTCCCCAAATACACCACCTACTCCCCCCTCAAAAACAAACAACCCCCAAAACCTCTCCAGGGTGAATTAAGTCGAATTCTTTTGAACTTATTTTATGGGGGCAGCTAGGTGGTGCAGTGGAGAGAGCACAGGCCCTGGAGTCAGGAGTACCTGAGTTCAAATCCATCCTCAGACACAACACTTACTAGCTGTGTGACCCTGGGCAAGTCACTTAACCCCAATTGCCTCACTAAAAAAAAAAAAAGAAAAGAAAAAAGAAAGAACTTATTTTATGGAAGCCTGAAGGCAGAGAGCTTGTCTCTAGAATGTCTGCTTTCATGGTCTGAACTCTTTTCCTTCACCCCTCTCACCATCCTCAAGCTGGGTAGAATATCTCAAAGTAGGTTAGGACATACTGACGACTCTATCAGACACATGTGAGAGGAAACGGGTAATAGTCTCCTCTCAATAAGGATACAACAGTCACCATTCAAATTACACTCCTCGGGACCTGTTTGAGGACAAAGATCTCAGTCCCCTCCAGCAAACAACATCACATGGTTCATGTAGCCCTGAGCTGGCGTCAATGAGGTCCTCTTCTGAGCTGTGTCCATGTAAGGGAAGATTGAAGAAACGTCCCTGTGTCACCTCCCCCATTGGCTAAGAACCCAAAGAATAATTACGGAAATTAGGGTTAAGAATACTACATTCTGGTTAGCTAGTTTTTTCGAGTAGATTGTAACTCTTGAGTAATCAACTAGTCATGAAAAAGGGGATGGTCCATTTGTGATAAGGACTAGGGGTTAAAACAGGGCCTTCATGCCCCATTCTTTGCACTCCACCAGCTGCACACTGGGGTGGCCTTTTAAGGAAGAAATAACCGAGCCTTTGTCACATCATGCTGCTGAGCTCCAGAGAATCACTGAATAGGGGTCGTTTTCCTCTCACACAGGTAACCTATGTCTTAGGTTTTTGAACTTGTCTAGTGATTAAGTTTATATCTGCATTCTCTCTCTCTGTCTGTCTCTGTCTCTCTGTGTCTCACTCTCTGTCTCTCTGTCTCTGTCTGTCTCTGTCTCTCTCTCTTTTGGAAGGGGGTTCAGACTTGGGATTTATAAGTCAAGAAATTCCTTCTACTAATGCAAATTGACAACTGTCGCTCAATTTATAGCCTTAGAAAATTGTCTGGGGCCCCAAAAGGTTAAGTGCCTTGTCCAGGGTCACACATCTAGGAGTTGTCAGAGGCAAGACTTGAAACCAGATCTTGACTGTGAAACTGATTGTTTATCCACCACTGACTTTGTTGCTCAAACACAATATACCTATCTGCACTCTGTCTTTTCATTAGCTGTCCCCAGCGCCTGGAGCTCTCTCCTTCCTCACCTCTGCTTGTTGGCTTTCCTGGCTTCCTTTAAATCAGTTTAAATTCCACCATCTTTAAGAAGCCTTTCTTGCTCCCCTTCCCCTGCCCAACTACCAGCACTTTTCCTGTGAGATTACTTTCCATTATATATGATATATATCATATGTATATAGTTATTTGTGTATTGTCATCCCTAATAAAATGTGAGTTCCTACTTGGCAGAGACTCTGTTTTTTGCATTTTTAAATAGCCCCAGGGCTTAGTATAGCACCTGACACATACTAAGTGCTTAATAAATGCTTGTTGATTGCTTGTGACATCACACTTCCTTTCATAGTAATAGTTACTTTTGGGTCCAACATATCGTACACAGGAAACTGGAAAGACATATCATATGTTCAGCTAGAGCCCTTATAGCATGGTTGATGGATAGCAGTTTTATCATCTTCTCTGAAATTCAATAAATATAACTGAATACCTCCTACATGCTAAAGGGATTGAGTGCAGGGATTGCATGGCTTTTGTTGGGCATCTGGTGGTACAGTGTACAGAATGATGGGCTCAGAGGAAGGAATCCTCCTTCAAATCCAGGTTCAGACTCTAACTGTTTAACCCCAGGCAAGGCACTTATCCTCAGTTTTCCTCAGTTTCCTTCATGGTAAAATGGGAATAATAATAGCACTTACCTCACAGGGTGCTGTAAAAATCAAATGAGGTAGGGGCAGCTAGGTGGGGCAGTGGATAAAGCACCAGCCCTGGATTCAGGAGTACCTGAGTTCAAATCCAGCCTCAGACACTTGACACTTACTAGCTGTGTGACCCTGGGCAAGTCACTTAACCCCCACTGCCTTGCAAAAAAAAAAAGTTAAAAAAATCAAATGAGATTCTAAGAAGCACTTTTGTAAAAAGCCCCTGGTACAGAGGAAGCACCATAGAAATATTTCTCTCCTTCCTCTTCCTTCCTTTATATCTCTTATGCTTGGCACATACTAGGTACTTAATAAATGCTTAATGATTGATCCACCTCATTTCAAAAGTACCATAATCTATGTCTCTAGGATCACAGACTCATTAGTGGGTCAAAGATTTAGAGCTGGAACAGATATTTAAGTCCATTCCCCCTCATTTTATAGATGAGGAAACTGAGGCCACAGAATTAAAATAATTCAACTGGACAATTAAAAGACAACAAAAAAATCATGCAAACCAATTGTTTGATGTCATATAGACAAAGCAACTCATTGTTTATATCCAATTTTCACATTTCAACTGTTTATTTTCAGCATGGTATAGACATTGTCAGAGTATGGCTTATCCTTTAAAAAAGGAATAGGAGCTGAGATTACCACATTAAAAAAAATCTGCCTATAATAAAATGAAAAGTTAGGAAGAAGACATCACCACAGCGTATTTATTTTTAAATGTCAACACATATCATCATGTCATCATGTAAAACTTGCCCAGAGAAATAAAAAAAAAATACCACAAGAATTGCTTAACGGCCCACCCCTGTTGAGTTATCCATAGAGGAAAAACATCAGCATTAGTGAGGCCCTCAGGGTTAGCAGTCTTCTCACAAAACAAGTGTGCCAGGTTATCCTGGATGACTATAAAACAGGATTTGGCAGGCCCCCAGAAAGAGTGCATTTCACAATCGAGGTTTTACCCTGGAGGATTCTGGGCAGGAGAATCCCAATTTGAAATGATGAATAAGAGTAGATGCAATGAATTTAATAATCCCAGAGCAAATAATAATAACAATCATAATAACAAGAAGTAAGTTTTATATAGCACACTTTAACCTGCAAAACACTTCACACACATTATGCCACGGGATCCACACAACAACCTTTTCCCATAGCTTTTATAAGTCCTATTTCATAGATGACAAAATTAAAGTTCAGAGATGTTAAGTGACCTACCCAGGGTCCCCACAGCTAGTAGGTGTTGGGATATGGGGAGAATCTGAGCTACAGACTCACTCCAATTCTAGCACCATATCCACTTTACCTTATCATTAAATAGATGCTGATTTTAACATTTTTTTAAAATGTCAGTTTTAGAGATTTCATTTTTTTTTTACAGGGCAATGGGGGTTAAGTGACTTGCCCAGGGTCACACAGCTAGTAAATGTCAAGTGTCTGAGGCTGGATTTGAACTCAGTTCCTTCTGAATCCAGGGCCGGTGCTTTATCCACTGCACCACCTAGCCGCCCCCAGAGATTTCATATATTAAACCCAAATCCCAAATTTTGTTTTTGCTAGACACCATCATTTAAAACAGACACATGGATGGATAATTAAGCTTGAGGAATGAACACGAAGTTCAAATACTCACCAAGGCATACATTGTAAAATAGAACAATTGTCTCATTTTAAAAGTAAAAATCTCTATGTCTTACTCTATAAGGGCAGGTTGATTTGAAAAACAATTTCAGCTATTATGCTTACTTTGGTGTTTAGAAATCTTATCATTTATCCAAGTGTTGAAACCAATTTCTACTTTTTGTAGGACCACTTCCATTTTACCAATTAGCTTTGTTGTACTTGTTAGTACTGCTTTGAACTTTCAAATTTGGGAGGGGGAAAGATTGAGGTGGAGATCAGACCCAGGTAAGATAGATCATCGTTCTTTGGGTACAATCTTGAGATTGTAGTACATATGTACTTTTGGCATGTTGCTCAATCATTGCTTACTTGTTTCTACAGTTTCTTATTTTCCCTTTAGAAGAGAGAAGCCTTAACAAAGTTTGGTTCAGCATGGCTAGCTGGGTGCCATTGACCTCTGACTGGGATAGGATTCTGGCTAACTGGGTTGGGTCATATTCCCTTCTCTGACATTTTACTTTGTTCCTGGACTTTCCCTGGCTTTCAGCCATCATTTTGCCCTTATCCTGCTCCCTCGAGGCACTGGGGAGTGACACTCATCTTTGTACTAGTAGATAGCTGATGTGAGCTGGTGCTTGAAATACTTGAGATGTAAGCAAAAAAGAAAGTGACATAGTTAATGTATCATTATTATTGGGGAACTGGAAAACTTAGGCTATTCACCTGATAAACTGGCAAATAGGTTCCAGGTTCTTCTAAAAGAAAGGGCTCAGCATTTTCCTTATCTCTTCCACTCTTCCAAGTTCAAGTACTTGATATTCATTAGAAGCCAATAGGTGGGGGCAGCTAGGTGGTGCCGTGGATAGAGCACTGGCCCTGGAGTCAGGAGTACCTGAGTTCAAATCCAGCCTCAGACACTTAACACTTACTAGCTGTGTGACCCAGGGCAAGTCACTTAACCCCAAGTGACTCACTAAAAAAAAAAAAAAAGAAGAAGCCAATGAGGGTGCTGTGACTTGTCTCCATTTCATGGATTCTTACCACCACTGATCAAGAAGCATTTTTATGTAAGCCTGACACTTTGGACTACTGGCCATAGTCAGAAAAGCAGGAAGATAGCAGCCATGTATTTGGATATGTGGGTTTGAACCTGTAAGGGAAATGATAATTTATTTTCTTTCTTACATTTCCATTTTTACCATATACAATTTTTTTTCAAGAGAAGGGAGAATTACTTTTTTTTAAAAGGCTAAACAGGGGCAGCTAGGTGGTGCAGTGGATAGAGCACTGGCCCTGGAGTCAGGAGTACCTGAGTTCAAATCCAGCCTCAGACACTTAACACTTACTAGCTGTGTGACCCAGGGCAAGTCACTTAACCCCAAGTGACTCACTAAAAAAAAAAAAAAAGAAGAAGCCAATGAGGGTGCTGTGACTTGTCTCCATTTCATGGATTCTTACCACCACTGATCAAGAAGCATTTTTATGTAAGCCTGACACTTTGGACTACTGGCCATAGTCAGAAAAGCAGGAAGATAGCAGCCATGTATTTGGATATGTGGGTTTGAACCTGTAAGGGAAATGATAATTTATTTTCTTTCTTACATTTCCATTTTTACCATATACAATTTTTTTTCAAGAGAAGGGAGAATTACTTTTTTTTAAAAGGCTAAACAGGGGCAGCTAGGTGGTGCAGTGGATAGAGCACTGGCCCTGGAGTCAGGAGTACCTGAGTTCAAATCCAGCCTCAGACACTTAACACTTACTAGCTGTGTGACCCAGGGCAAGTCACTTAACCCCAAGTGACTCACTAAAAAAAAAAAAAAAAGAAGAAGCCAATGAGGGTGCTGTGACTTGTCTCCATTTCATGGATTCTTACCACCACTGATCAAGAAGCATTTTTATGTAAGCCTGATACTTTGGACTACTGGCCATAGTCAGAAAAGCAGGAAGATAGCAGCCATGTATTTGGATATGTGGGTTTGAACCTGTAAGGGAAATGATAATTTATTTTCTTTCTTACATTTCCATTTTTACCATATACAATTTTTTTTCAAGAGAAGGGAGAATTACTTTTTTTAAAAGGCTAAACAGGGGCAGCTAGGTGGTGCAGTGGATAGAGCACTGGCCCTGGAGTCAGGAGTACCTGAGTTCAAATCCAGCCTCAGACACTTAACACTTACTAGCTGTGTGACCCAGGGCAAGTCACTTAACCCCAAGTGACTCACTAAAAAAAAAAAAAAAAAGAAGAAGCCAATGAGGGTGCTGTGACTTGTCTCCATTTCATGGATTCTTACCACCACTGATCAAGAAGCATTTTTATGTAAGCCTGACACTTTGGACTACTGGCCATAGTCAGAAAAGCAGGAAGATAGCAGCCATGTATTTGGATATGTGGGTTTGAACCTGTAAGGGAAATGATAATTTATTTTCTTTCTTACATTTCCATTTTTACCATATACAATTTTTTTTCAAGAGAAGGGAGAATTACTTTTTTTAAAAGGCTAAACAGGGGCAGCTAGGTGGTGCAGTGGATAGAGCACCAGCCCTGGATTCAGGAGGACCTGAGTTCAAATCCAGCTTCAGACACTTAACAATTACTAGCTGTGTGACCATAGGCAAGTCACTGAACCCCGATTGCCTCACAAAAAAAGGCTAGACATTCCCCAATTTCATTTACTTTTATTAAAGGAATAAGGAAATTAAGATGTTTTAGACAGCTTGAGGGTTCTGTTAATGTGAAGTAAAAATCCTTGTTCCCCTGTACAATTAGTTGAATAGTTTTTGGCCATCTGAATAATGGATGCAGATAGTGGTGCAGTTGGCATAATCAGCTACTGTACTACTGGCTACGTAATACATAGATTATGCATATGTACATGCATACATAAAACATATATGTATGTAAAATGCTATGTATCAACACATATAATTGCAATAATACAGTTTAATTGCAAATAATACAACATAATTGCAAATTCTGTGCCTCATTCTTATGTGGTTTCTATATAATATATCAAAATAGACTATGCCATATTTGATTCTGTATAAAAATACAATATGCATATATGCATACATGAACTATGTATACATATGTGATGTAGCAAATATTTCATACAAGTTGTCCCAAAACTATTGAAAACTTAAGCTCTTTAAGCCATTAAAGCTTAAAATTACACTAAGATTTTTGGGGCACCCTGAAAATACAGAGATATTTGGAATAGTCTAAAACAAACATATGTATATGTACATAGTGTATGTTATATATTATGTTATACACATATAGCAATACATCTGCACATTATATTTTCATACAGAATGTAACATGACAAAATCTATTTAATTACATTATATAGAAGTTTCAAAAGATCAAGGCACAAAATTTGTAATTCTATGACTGAATATGGATGTTTAAAAATAATAATAATTAATGATTCACATTTATGCTTAGCACAATATTTGATACATAGTGTTGTTGTTCAACTATTTTTCAGTTATGTTTGAGTTTTCATGACTCCATTTGGGGTTGAGTTGGCAAAGATACTGGAATGATTTGCCATTGCCTTCTCCAGCTCATTTTACAGATGAGGAAACTGAGCCAACCAGACTTAAATGACTTGCCCAGGTTCAAACAGCTACTAAGTAAGAGAAGCCATATTTGAACTCAGGGATATGAGTTTTCCTGACTCCAGACCCACTGCTCTATCCACTGGGCCATCTAGCTGCTCCCTTTATACATAGTAAGTGCCTAATAAAGGCTTTCCCATGCATTCTTTCACTCATTTGCAGAGTTTGACATATGTTGTGTCGTTTGAACCTCACAACAACTCTGTGAGGTAAGTTCTATTTTATTCCCATTTTAGACATGGGGAAACTGAGGCTCAGAGAAGTTAAGCAACCTGACCAGGAATACATAACTAATAAATGTCTGAAATGAATTCCCAATGCAACTAGGTTTTACTGATCATACTTTACTCCATTTTGCTGCCTCTCAGTAGATTGTATACATAATTCGGTATATAGGAAAATGATATATCCCTTATCCCAATATTAGATTCTATGATATTTCATCCCTTATAATTTAACTATTGTCTGCAGTGTGATTTCTGGAGATGATATTAAACATCTTCTTCTTTTTTTTTTTTTAATTTTTTGCAGGGCAATGGGGGTTAAGTGACTTGTCCAGGGTCACACAGCTAGTAAGTATTTGAGGCAGGATTTGAACTCAGGTCCTCCTGAATCCAGGGCTGGTGCTTTATCCACTGCACCACCTAGCTGCCCCGATAGGTTGCTTTTTTCATAGCATTAACTATATATTGAATCACCTATATCAAATACTCCTAAAGTTCCTGGGCCTCATCCTACTTGTGAGAAAGTGAGCCAAGTTACCTCTATTATAAGTCACTAATATACCATCTAATAAATAACACACTCTGATTGTAGGCATTGCCTTTCACTACAAGACAACACCACTACCAGCAGACTGTATGCTTTGAATTGTTTTTCTAGTAATAGAGATGGATTTGTACTAATCCTGGTGGATTTGTGTCAGGTTCCTTTTTTGCCCAAAGGCAGACATTGGTGACAGGCTGGGTTTTGAGGATGCCATAGGAATAGATTGACGATTACTGACCCAGAAGCCTGACTTTCATCTCATTTACACCACCCTCTCTCTAACCAATTGAGCTTCTTGTTACAGACATTATTTAGTAGTCTCACTTCAGCGATGTGTAAGAAGCAGGAATCTGACCTAGAATGACCATTTTATTCACTTCTCATGGGCAGGCCCCTGATTACTATATGGATGCAATATTGTTTCATTAAAAAATGTTAAACTAAACCTGTGATTTTTGTAAGTATGGGGAAATTCCAGGGAAGAAACTCTACCTATTTAGATAGGTTCCTGCTCTTAAACTTAGAATCTTAGAGGGTAGCTTGGAGGTTGAATGATTTACCCAGGGTTATATGGCTTTTACAAGCTTCAGCAGATGCCTTCTCTCTGCCCACTACAGCATTCTGCTTCTGGGTTTGGGGTACAATAGCTCAGTCTACACTTTCTTTGGCAATACTTTGCAGATGATTTTGGAGGGCAGGATGGAAGGGATCAATGATGGGAGAATCAGTCTTATGGAGTAGTTAGTACAGGCATAAGGATCGCCAAGAATGTTCCTTTTATATCTAAAGGTTCATTAAAAATGGTTTAAAACCCACCTTGGTATTCTTTACAATCAAAAAATATCAGTGGAGTATAGTTGTCTTTCATTAAAAGTGAATCTCTTGGGGCAGCTAGGTGGCGCAGTGGATAAAGCACCGGCCCTGGAGTCAGGAGTACCTGAGTTCAAATCCGGCCTCAGACACTTAACACTAGCTGTGTGACCCTGGGCAAGTCACTTAACCCCAATTGCCTCACTAAAAAAAAAAAAAAAAAAAAAAAAGTGAATCTCTTCAGTGACAGTATAAGCAATTGCTTCAAGGTCCTAGTCAAAGGCTTCTTAAAAAAAAAACCCAACCAAACACAACACCCTGATTATTGTTTACTTTCCATTCACTTTTTGTTTAGCCCAAAGTTGAAGTCAAAAGTGGTAGGTTAAAAATAAAAGGACATAAGTCTCTAAGGCCATCAAAGTGTTTTTAGTGAAGTTTTTCTTATGCATAGGTCTCAACACATTACTTTCCAAAAATACACAGAAAATCAAAGCACTGGTAAAAGATAGTGTTAAGCATGAAAAAATCATTTGGAACCTTAAGCAGGTATGTCAAGGAAGGAGGAAGAGATTTATTAATTTACATATCTGAATGTCATTACTCAGGTATAAAATAAAATACCTTATTGAAATCGATAAGGAACCTCTTATTCTTTAGTAAAGGTCATTTCTAGTTTGATATCCTCCAATTATGACTTCAAATATATGGATTAGGCAAATTCAGTAAATCCAGTCTATGAAAGAAACAAGGGACCAATCTTTGAGAAAGGAAAGGTAACCAAGGATCCTGCTTTTTTTGTGTAAGCTTCAGTTGTGTGTGCGTGTGTATGTTTTAAGATTTATATGAATGTACTAAGGTAGGCTAACCACCTTTTGGTGGCTTTAGTTGATACATTTAAATAACAGAGTCTGGCACATGAAATTCATTTAAATGCTCACTGACTGACTGACAAAAAGGTAAAGTTCAATGTGACCCAGAAGAAAGATTACTTTTTTGTCATTTCTAACAAAAACATATCAACTGTCTGCATTCTGTAGACAGATACCCCTCCTTCTTCCCTCTCTTCCCTGCTCAGAGTGGGAGGGAAGTTTAGTCTCCATAAACAATTCAATCTTTGGCCACTCTTCTGAGACTGCCAACCAGGTTGCCAATTTTGATGTGGACACCTGTCCATTTGGAACTGGATTGAAATCAGCAACTCATTTCCTAGAAACCATCAAACACCCTGTCAGCGAACAACAGCTCTTAGTTAACTACAATCTGGGAGAGATATGAACTGGTCACATTGATAGCCAATTACCCATCCCCTGAGCCATTCAATTTTCTTATTATTGATGAAAGTTTTTGATCTTTTTGCTAAAATTTAGTTTATGATGGGTCATCTTTTAATAGTTGTTAACAGGATGCAAAAAGTTTAATTTCTCTTATGTTGTTGGTTGTTAAAAATTATGATATTGAGCCACAAAGGGAGAATTTGCCAAAAACAAGTTTGTGGTCAGTGTCTTTTTAATATGCAATAATTTAAAAGATATCCACATTCCCTCAATAAACATGATTTTAAAAATTGCTGTTGGATTCTGGGAAATCTGTTCTTATTACATGGCTGTGGTGGGAAGCATTTCACACAAAACCAAATAAAATGTCTACTGTGCAAAACTTTAGTGCTAACCTTACTCTTTCATTTTTATAGATGTTGTAAAGGGGAAAAAATTCCTAAGGAGCTTCCTATTCAAGAGTTATACTGTCTATAAATTCTACTATTTGTAGAATGGGTATACGTTTAAAATGAATGGTTCTTGCTATTTGTAGATAAAATGTGAGAGTTGAAGTGAACCTGCTAGGAAGATGGGCCATAGTGTTAGTTAGGAGTTCCTGCTCCTGAAGAACTCAAAAGTCTAGTGTGGGTCTGGTGTTGTTATGAGGGTGATGGCAGAGCCCTGTAACAATATGTGTCTGTTGGACATGTCTTCTGGGTTGTCACGTTCAATTTGCACATGACCTCCTGGCCAAAAAATGGGAAAGAAGTGGTAGAATGTGGGACTGAAAGCTTATATTATTGCTTTGACAGCTTCACTCATCTAGAAGTAATGCAAAATGCAATTTATATTTATACTCTCTGACCTTCTGCACGGAGAGGGAAACTATCTAATGATGGGCCAGGGTAGTAGAGGAAGAAACAGATCTCAATACAGCTGGAATCTGTCTACATTTTTGCTTTTCAACCATTCAATTACAGTCAAAAGATAAATGAAACATGAAGAGCGCATTGGTAAGGTAGTGACACAATTATTTTATAGTGACTAGGTTCTGGCTTTGAGTCTTGGCAAAGGTGGCCATACAGGCCTTACTTCACTAGATACAGATAATCTGTCCGTTCCCACTGGACAAAGGCCCTCTGCTTGTAGGTGTGTCATTATGCCCATCAGAGAAGAAAAAAAGACACCAGTGAGTCAGTAACACTCATGCTATGCATTTGGATATTCTTGAGAGAGGCTAACACTCTAATCCTATTAACCAAGATAAATCAAGTCAGGCCTAGTTGTAGCAGGGGCATTATTCACTTCTGAGTAGAAATAGGCAGTGGGCAGAAAGCACCATTTTCTTTTGTGCATCAGGAAATTTACTGGCTTTCATATATCCTGAAATAGCTTCATTTTGAATAAAACCTACAAGCCAACTGTGGAGAATGGGGATATAATTGTCAGGATCCTCAAATATGTCCTGACTATTTCTGAACAGTGTTTAAAATGAATGCCATTTCCAGTAACTACAGCATCATGGTTTCTACAAAAGTAGGACAGATAGGGGGGAAAAGATTCCATTTTTACAAGAGATTAAAAAGCAGGACAGTAATAATCACCATCACCATAAAAGCAGCACCTGCAAAACTGGTAATAAAGTATCATTTTTAAAGTGAACATTAAATGTGGACATAAAGAGCCTTATTTGAGATACTTATAGCAACTTCAAGAAATAAATCAAAAGGAAAAAGAATAAAAAAACAGAAAGGAGATTATAATAAACAATGTTGTAATGTTCCTAGAACAATTGCTTAAAAGAGAAGCTCAATTTCTTGGTCTTTATTTTTTTTTAATCTATTTTTTTTCCTCCTCAAAGTTTTGTTCTTTTCAGACTTAGACCCACTGTAACTTTCTTAATGTTTTCTTACACATTAAACTTCATTGTTTCAACAGTATCTTTTAATTGAGGAAGATGATAGAATTATATATTTATCCTGAATAATTGAAAGTGATTCTGCCGAGCAGAGTATCAAATCACCCCTTCTCTGAAATCAAACTCTCACACTTTTTGGTTCCTCTTCTGCAATAGCACATGACTTCCAACACAAAGTCCTTGTTTCCTCAAACTCGATAGTTCAATGAGTGCTTGTCGATTTCTCCAGAATTCCTCAGGGGTAGAGAAAGAGAGTGTGGTTAGAGTATTAACAGCGATTAAAAACAGCCCCAACCCACCACCCTCTCTGCACTCAAAGAGATTTGCAGTGTGTGTGGGGGTGGGGGTGGGGGGTGGTGGGGTGGTGTCTGTGGGTTTGTGAATGTGAGGGAGGGGAGAAGGGGGAGAGTTAGGGCACAATCGATCTTGAACCTTACTGTTGGTGCACATAGCTAAGTCAATATTCATCTCTCCTGGGGGCTCCACTGTAAAGGAAGCCTGCTTTGTGGGCCCTGAGAAAAGGCAGGGGCGCCATGCAAAGAGAGCAAGGCTCATGCATGTCTGGTTGTTTCTTTCTTAAGAAGTCCTAAACAAACATATGTGAACAAGGAGAATCACACGATGGATTTCCAACTCCTCCAAAGACCTGCAGCTCTGGAAACCTAGGAGACCCCCCACCCCCAAACTCTTCATTGCTAATGCTCCCCACCATTGAACAGGGAGCTCAGTGGATACATACATAAACACTCTACAGCAGAATCATTTCATTAGGAGGAAAGCTTGGACACCCTTTTATTTTTTAGCATGTTAGGACTTTTAAAAAAGACAAACAAACAAAAGACAAACACTATCATTGGGAAGGCAGCTCCAGGGAGGTTTCTGTTTTGGTTTTAATATCTTTCCCCTGTCTTTAATCCCACTACTCTGCCCCTTACCTGCCCTTATAATCCCTTTGGCATGTGCTGGTGACATCACACAGCCATCAGCTCCAGCCCCTTCCCTTATAACTGTCATTAACTGTTGCAAGCAAATGAAAAATGACTGGGAGACTCGCTGGCTCCCACCAGTGACCTTGGGTATTATTAGAATGACCTCCCTTTGGCTTGACCAAAAAAAGGATCTCTCTGTATACATCATCACAGAGCCTGGGTTAGAGGAGTATAGTCTGGTTGCTTGCCAATCAGAAGAAAAGAGAAAGCATTAAAGGATACAGAGCAAATATTGCGCAAAGACACAGCTTATATAAAAATACTCAAGAGGAGACCAAGCTTGAATTACTGAGGAAAAGCATAGGGGTAATTCTAACCTGTTATCTCTATATAATCCTCATTCTTGGTGTTGGGGGTGGGAAGAGAGAAGGGTGGGGAAAACACTCTCCCTATTAACCTTCAACATCTAGGAAAGGTGAAAACAATTAGAACTCAATTCACGACATCAGAGCTCTGGAGTTGAAAGGGCCCTTGGAGGTCATCTAGCTCAACCCTCCTTATTTTACAGAGGAGGAAACTGAGGCCCAAGGATGTTAAGGGACTTGACTGACGTCACACAGGTAGTAACAACTGCAAGTGAGATCGTCTAAGTCTTTTGACTCCAAAGGCAGTGCTCTTTCTGCTACACCACTTTTCTATGATATTCTTTCAGTTTTGATTCGAAGTGATCATTCTCAGATTTCACTTTTTAAACATTAAAACTGGATAACTGGGAAAATGTTTCCAGTCAGTTAAGTAATCCAAGATGGGTCAAATGAGATGGTATATGTAAAATATTTTGCAAATCTTGAAGCATCTATAAATGCTAGATATTTTCATGTATTTACGAGATTGTTTCCACCAGCGAATCGAGGATACTTGCTTGAGTGTACTCAGTCATTCCTAATTTTCAAACTTTTTTTTTTGGGGGGGTAGGAATTAGTAGATTCCATTATAATGAAACTTAGAACTTTCTTGTAGAAAACCTCCCCGGTCTCGCATTAAAACAGAGGAGAAACACTGTGTAGGACTAATTTCTTGTGATCAAGAAGAGTTGTCTTGATCGATGGAATTTTTACCCTACCCCGCCCCCACCCCAGGGAATATTATGTACAACTGATCTGTGGAAAAGCAGGGACGGGGGGTGGGGTGGGGACGGGAGCGGGATGGGGATTTAGGGGGCGAGAAGAGGAAAGCCGGCAAAGGTTTCCCCTAGGGGTCCAGTGTCATTCTTTTCTGAGGGTTTGTTTTTGTTTGGGGTTTTTCAAAATAACTAAAACTTGGCCACGCCTTCTAAGCCTGGCTGAAAGGATGCTGCAGGTCACCGCACCCAACCGAACCCTTTCATAGTCACTGCTGGGGGTTTGTTCTGGGCAATGGTTACGAAATAGTTAAAACCTGGAGGCAGACAAAAGAGAGTCTCAGAACGCAGCCCGGCTCCTTTTCTCTTCTGTCAGTTGGAAATAGAACTGATGCCCTCTGGACTTTAACTCCCGACAAAAAGGGCATTTTATTACAGGTTATGACAAGTTGCAGAGAGACACGGAGAACTCAATAAGAAGAAACAGCAAGTGGAATCAAAAATGCTCTAGATGTTTTGAAGACAGAGCGAAGATGACTTCAAATGATAGGTGTTAGCAGAATTCTTGATATAATCAGCAGTCTCGGGCAGGATTTGAAACATTGCTTCTTTAGCAAAGCAGGAGAAGGGGGGCGGCGTAAGGGTGGGTGGGTGGGTAGGGGCTGCATCTCCGTGTAGTTGTCTGCCTGCCTCCTCTTCCCTCTGTAATCAGATCAGCATCCCTGGGTGTACTTCAGTATTCATATCAGCATCTCTTCGCAAAGTACTGAGTTAACAATTGGAGTACACTCGACCTGTGGGCAACTCTTTTCTAGGAATACGCTTTTAAAAAATACACACAGCTTAATTTTTCTGTGTTCTAAGTTCTCAGAAAATTGGATCTCCATGTGTCCACATATCTTTCTGTATCTTTGTATAACATACACATGTAATATATAAATATGTATAAAGTATATATACATCTATGTAGCACAGTACGCGTATAGTTGCATCCATGCAGCCCCTTTCCTCTAGTCACTTTTATTCTTACAATTATGATTTTCCTCCTCTCACAGTGTCTGTCACCTAATTAAAACATGAAAAAATCATGCCCAAGATTTACTCTATGTGTCAGCTAAGAGATAGCTCTCTCTCTTTCGTGGTTTCTATGTAAGCAAACTTCGCAGGTGTAAAACCAAGTCTAACAGCTGCTCAGGGACGCTTCAACCATCTGATTTTGCAGGGGAGGGATAACATCCTAATTCGGTCTGGCAGCTTTTCAAGTGCATTTCAGCGTTGATCGCCAGTGGAAAAATACTTAGGTGTCTCTTATTGCTCAGACCTGCAGAGTAATAGTCCTTCGCTGAACCTGGGAGGGGGGGGGCGGGGGCGGGGCGGGGTGGAGGGGGGGCGGGGGTGGAGTGGGCGAAACCTGAACAAAAACTCTTGACGACGAGAAGCCTGAGCTATGACCAGTTTTAAAGTCAGTCTTCTGAGGACAACTTTACTTTGCAACAGTTAACTGTTATGACTTGGCTGGGTAGGGAGGGGCGGGGCGGGGAGGCAGGACAACTTTATTTCCTTTTAAAAAAAGAAGAAAGATATAATACTTTTATGCAATTTCCATTCTCACTGCTAGCACCAAGGGAAAGAAGTTTACTTGAGAAGTGCAAAACCACGCAATTAAGGTTTCTTGCAAAAAGTTTCTTGAAAGGATATCTTATTCCAAGACAGGAACCACATGAAGCAAACCACATTATGGTTGGAGAGTAACTTTTTCTTCCGATATTCTAGACAGATTATGCGTATTACCTCTTTCTTTCCCTCCCTTCTCTTCTGGTATCCTCTTTTCCCTCACTTATCCTCTCTCTTCGCTCTTTCAAACTTTATCAGCTGGGCAAGAAAGAAAACAAAAGTATAATTATCGAAGCGTAGTTGCGTTATAATGATTTTTATCTCTTGCCTAATATACGTACCATATTTAGTAACTTGTTAAAGTTGCCAGCTCGTTTGTTTCTTCACAAAAAGAAGCAATCCAAAGACATTTTGATCAGTGGTCTGAGCCTACTTTTTGAAGATACCTCAGAATATAGACAGTTCTCCTACTCTCTTCCTCCACCTACCCCAGTTCACCGTAACAGTTTACTTACGGTGGTCCCTTGAAACAAATTATTATTGGTATTTTAAAATTGTTTGAGGAGCTTCTCTCCGAATTACAATCTAATTTTAGTGCAAAGATGTCCCTGGTATCTAGGAGGTTATCACCTTCACATAGGACTCCTGAGATCATGTTACGTTTTCATGTAACTTTGTCAGGTACCAAAAATGGAATGTCATTCAAAGGCAGAAATTGAAGTTGGTTCATTTTGATGTTAGAGCAACAGTGTAGAATAGTTCAGACCCGAAGACAGTGCTTTTGCACATAGTAGGTGATTAATGATTTTTTATTGAATTTATTTTGAATCCGTACTTCCTGCACTACCATACAGCTTGGGAAAGTTGCATTAAATTCAAAGTGGAACAAAGCTTCTTTCTAATCACTTAGGGGGAAAAAATCCTCTTTTACAGCACCGCAATCCCAAAATGAAAGGGGTAGGGGGGGACTATTGCATGTTATCTGATCATAATAGACAGAAGGTTATGCTTTTCGTTTAATAAATATTTAAAAGATAACATTATGCTTTCAGAAAGGTTTTTTTTTGAGGGGGAGGAGTTCAAACACTTGTTAGAATTGAAAGATGGAAAGCTATTATTCAGGATACAAACACCAGTAAGAGCTTTGCAAAAGAAGAGGCTTCAGCGTGGAAGCAAAAAAAAAAAAATTAAAAAATGAGAATAGGGAATATAGAGGCACTTTAACAATTTTAAATGGAAGCCCATAAGAAAATATTTCTCTTTCAAAAGAGGAGACAGAGAAAGAGAAAGGAATATAAATGAATTGTTTTACTGCAAAATTTCTGAAACTTGGTTTTCTTTAGAAGATGTTGAAATAACAAGAAATCTTACTTTTCTTCCTAATCTCTTTCCCATCTCCATATAGCAGAATCTGAGAGGAAATAAATGATGGCTATGCACAATTTAGCAGACAAACAAAAATAGTTTAATTTTTTCTTGCTGGAATCCAACTATATATGACATAAGGTTCATCCTCCATTATCTATCTTGAATGTGCTTCAAACTGCAAATGATCCCAATCCTTTCCTGACTCTTTTGCCTTCCTCCTCTTTCTTCCTGTGTACTCTGAGATGTTGGAACTAAAGGAAATTATACATCTCACAAACCCACTGACTCCCCACCCCACTTCTAACATCCCCAGAATGAAAGACAAGGAAGGGACTAGAGATAGAGGCAGGAAACACGTAAAGGAGACACTAGCTGACGTGTATTGGTGAAAACAGTAAAGGTCAGGAAAGAAGTTCAATCTATAAGTGAAATGGTGATGGTGATGGAGTCATGTCAAAGGATTGAATAGAGTTGAGCAGTGAATAGAATAATTAAATAAGGATGCAGAGTGAAAATAAAAAGGGACAAAGTTGTTATGAAGGGTAAATGGAGATAGGAAAAACAGATATGGTTTTTTATCAACTGAGTCTGCAAATTTACTGGGCTGCTAAAAAGAATCTAACAGATGAGAGAGAGAGAGAGAGAGAGAGAGAGAGAGAGAGAGAGAGAGAGAGAGAGAGAGAGAGAGAGAGAGAGAGAGAGAAACTGAAACTCTGAGATCTGGGTATAGTCCTTTGTATGAAAAGCGGGGGTGTCTCTCTTCACGGGTTTCCTGCCTTCTGAGCCCTTGGATAATAAACTCAAGTGGCTGCCCGTCAGTCCCTGTCCATCTTCTTTAGCAAACTTGACATAGTGGAAGAAATATGACATGTGAATTATTAAAGAGGAGCCAGTTGACTTCTAACCCTTGTTGCTTTTCTCAGACCCCATTACCTGAGAATTTATATAGCAATATACTGCAAGAATTACAGTGTGTCTAAGTCAAGGAGGAAGAGATGAGAAAAAGAAACTGGAGTTTTGCGAAAATACCAAAGAAAAGCACTGTGTTTCACCTTAGCATTTATACCACTCAAAGAGATGGATAATATGTTACAGAAAACAAACCATTCCTCCTAAGAAGTGGATCAATTCTCCACAGGGGGCCAGAGAATAAAACCTGGACTGAATTTAAAAGGACCACCGCCACTACTTAAACCTCTCCCACCCTGATCCTTTAACTGCAAAGCCTTTACATATTTTATTTTGTGTTTCCTTAGCCTTAACTTGAATAAGAGAGTTACTGCACTTTCAGGTAACTGACAACTTTTAAATATAAATAATGATCTTGGTCATGTAAAGTGCCATTGCGTATATCTTCTTTATACGAAATTTGGCTTGCCCAATTGCTGACATTTTTTTCTCCTTCCAAAAGAGAACCATTTAGATTATATTGTTAGAAATAGATCAAAGAGCTTCTCTAAGTTATTGTCACCTCAAACTTTAGAAAATAAGCAAAGTTTAGAGATTCAAAACTTTATCCAAAATCTGCAATTATCTTTCAGAAATTCAGACAAGAGTTTCTTTGTGCTAATTTAGCTTCCATTATCCTGAGGGGTCGAGTAACTCGACAGCTGTTGTTAGAATAAAGTAGGAAGGAACATCTTTACATTTAAAGCTCCCCCCCCTTTCTTTTTAAATGAACATTAGGAAAACTATGGTCAAAATTCTTATTGTTGTTATTGCTATTGTTGTTGTTGTTGTTGTTATTCCTTTGGGAATAGATTTGGGTATTTCCTTGCCAAGCCGAATGTAATAATTGAATCTCTCCCAAATCTGAGTGATAGAGCAGTCAGAAATGACTCCATCTGACAGAAGAGCCATGAGGCAAGTGATGGATACTATTGTCCAAATTTGACCCTCCATTAACACCACCTATCAGCATCTGTATTCTGTCATCAATTCCCATCCTAGAGCCAAGAGGGGTGACTCTAATATTCTAAGCACATTGAAGGCTTCCATGCTGAGCTCAACCCTGCATCAACTAAATGGGTGGAGAGGGTGACCTAAACCTTGCTCTCTCTATCTCAACTCGCCTTATTACCCCTCTCCAGTCCTATTGTTTTGCAGGTGCTTGCAATTTGCTCCTTATCTCTCCTATGTTTATGAGGGCTTTTTATTAATAACAAAAGGAGAAATGTTATTAATATTAATTAACAAAATAAAATGAAGCAGTTTTGGGAATCCACCAAATGAATAATCTCATCGTCTAATTGAGTTGAAGAGAAAGGGGGGGAGGGGAGGGTGGAGAAACAGATGACCTACTGGGTGACAGGCACAGGTTGGAAGGGTGACATTTTATTGTAAGCCTCCCAATGAAAGGAAGAAAAGGAAAGGACCAGTCAATTTAATGCAGGGACCAAGAGTGCAAGAGTGTTGCTAAGAGACAGAGATGCTGCTAAAGTTCTATCAGAAGCTGTACTCTGACCTTATGCAAATAGAGGCTTCCAACTCTTTGTGGAAAGGCTGAAAATTCCACCCACTGTGTCACCAATACCTGGCATAGAGCCTTTTATTCAAATGTTCTCTAAAAACACACACACAGAGGATGTGACAAAGCATGACACATTTAGGGCTGTAAAGAAAAACAGAGAAAATGGGAAAAACAGATCTTAGTGTGGAAATGTCACCCTTCCATACCTTCTGGGACTGTCATTTTCCCTTTGCAGAAAAGTAACCCAAAGACTCCTAAATTGCCCTCTCCTTGCGTGAATACAAGCTTATTAAGACTCTGGAGTAAAGCTAAAAGTACTGTCATTAATTATATACGCCAGGGAAGCTGGAGATGGGGAAGCACAGGGGAGGGAGGGTAGAGGTGGGGGGTCAAGGGGTGGAGAGAGCTGAGAGAGATTATATCACACGCCTTTTTTGAAAAAAAAAAAAGGCTATTCTTTTCCTCTTGTTTACCAGGGTAAAGATACGGGCCTTCTCCTCAGGAACCTGGGCATCTTTAAAAGTTTCTGAATAGAGGGTGAGAGTCTGCCAACCCAAAGGAGATTTGGAGGATAGGGGCTGATAAAGTGAATGGCACCTCGTGGGTGTAGCTTGGGACATCCATGGGACATCTAGCTGTAGGGTAGTTCAAGATAAAAGGGAGGTGGAGTCCTTCTTCCCAGGTGGTAACTCAGACATGCTTCTGTCTGAGACAGGCGATCTCACAGGTCAGTCCCTGTCCCACTCTTCAATGGAAAAATTGTCCAAGAATTTTTTCCAGGTAAAATGAATTTACCAAGCCGGATTCTCCTGTCATTTCTCAGTTTTCAAATGAGAGCATACTCACCTAGCTTCATTCTTCCATCACTTAACTCAAAGTTAACTCATTCGTTAAAAAAAAAACAACACAGAATATCACTTATCGATCTGGGGAACTGTTTTAAATTTCTGGATGCCAGTCCCCAGAGGTGGGGGTTATGCCCGTTGCCTTCCTGGCTGAGGGTGCCAGGTGAGGACCAAGATCCAGAGTCGGAAGAGTGGCACTTTAAAGCACCTCCTGGCCAGACCAATCATACACTCCTTATAAGCGAACTCCTCCTCAAAGTCCCTTTTCACTATGTTCTTTGGCATTTCTTTCATTTTCTTGGGCTGTCTTGCAATTCTGCCGATTTGATTTCAAATGAAATTGGAGCTCAATTCGTTTTTCTCACAGGTCCTTCTGAGGTCTAAAGATACAACAGGAATAAGTTGAGATCTCTGGGAAGGTTGAAATAGCAAAGGGACAAATTGACCGTTAACACTCAATCTTTTATTTTTTTTAACTTTTTCTTTAATCACCACACTTAAACTCTACTTTGTCACACCTCTTCCGCTTTCACACTTTGAGGTGATATTAGGCAAATTTTCCAAATCATGCCTCTGAGCAAAAATATTTTCAAGACCACACTTTTCAACTTGGATTTTGTAGTCAGTTGTGATGTGGAGATGCAGTCAGAACTGAAGAAAACCTTTCTTATTAGAAATCAGGGGAAAAACCCCAACCCCAAACCCAACCAACCCTGTTTTCACAAGTAATGTTAAGGTTGTCCTTCCCTTCCTCTAACTCCTGTCCTCTCTTTTTACCCTGTAGGTTGGCAAAATTAAAAAAAAAAAACAAAAAAACAAAACCAAACCCAAAAAAACCCCACCAAAATTCAACTTATTTGTAAATGAATTATAATGAAAAGAGTGGACTTTATATAAACCACTCAATTTCATTTCTTTTTATCTCAACACTGGAAAAAAATCCCTAGGCAAAAGAGATGTTTTTTTACTCTTATTAATATACACAAATAAATATATTTAAGGACTTTTAGGGGGAAGATTTGAAAATGTTTTATAGTGATGAACTTCCTAGGGCAACTTGTCTATTGGATTTCTTTTCTCTTTTTTATGGCAGGACTTTTCATAATGTGCACAATACTATTAAAATTTCATATTAGCAGTGTGTATGGTGAACTTTGTAATGGGAAATTCAATAGCTGCTGTAAATATTAATGGAATATGAAATGAAGCCACAGCCTCCATGTAGCCCTGACAGTAAAACGGAGTGAACATGTGGCGGCCCTGGGGCAAGAGAGGCCCTTCCTCTTGTCTCTCGCGCTTTATTACATTAGCCCCAGCCTCTCCGTACAGTTCTGAGCTCTGAAGCTTAAGTTCACGGGTCACCCATGACAAATGTCCCCGTGTCGAGCCAAACCAGACCCGCCTGGCCCTGCTATTACATCTGCCCAACAAGCCCCTGGAGAGTGCTTCAGGGTGTCAGTTTCAGGTAAAGAGCTCTTTAGCGAAACTTCTCTAAACAGATTACAGGAGAGGGAGGGAGCGACTCAACTACTTCAGGACATTTTAACTGCAGCTTGACAGGAGCGAGGAGAGGGGTAGCTGGGGAAGTGGGAGTACAGGCTGTCCCTTCTTCAACCCTAACTGAAGCCCAAACTCCAGGTCCTTACACAGATTGCCCCAATTGCTGCACCTTGGTTGAAAATAATATTTGGGATTTTCTCTCTCTCTCTCTCTGTGTCTCTGTATCTTTCTCTGGGTCTCTGTCTGTCTCTGGGTCTCTCTTTCTGTCTCTGTCTCTCTCCATCTCTCTCCCCTTGTTCCTCTTTTCTATCTCTCTGTTTGCCTGCCTGCCTATCTTCTCTCTCCCTCCTGATCTCCCAATGTCAGGTTTAAGGGGAGGGAGAGGGAAATTTGAGAATGAGTCGCTTCCACCAAACCTCCTGCCACTCTAATAGCTTCTTCATGCTACAATCGAGGGAGCCCTAGAAATAACTCTCTTAAAAGTTTCCTCGGTCCTTCCTTACTTGATCTACCCAAGTGGTGTCTCCCATCTGGGAATACCAAGGCACGAAGGAATAATGAGGAGCCTTGAATTCTACTAGTTTGGGGACTGGTAAAAGTGGAGGCAGTTAAGGGGATGGGGAAAGCGGAGGGGGAGGCCCTAGACAAGAGCATTGCTCCAAGAGCTATTATAGACCCCCTTCCTCTGCCCCTCGACTTCATTCTGGGTACTTCTGGTTCGAGATCTCAGGCGCCGGATCCCGTGACACAGGATCTCACCTAATGGTCCTTTGCATAGTTTTGTGATTTAATAATGGGGGCCTGAGGGAAGGGCCAGGGCACGGAGGTGGTTTAATGCAGAGAGACAGGATGTAGGTAGAAAGTGTAATCCATTCAGTTTTAATAGAATAAAAGAGAAAAAAAAAACGGCAGTCGAGAAAATAAAGATAACTTCTGTTTTTAATCGCACCAGATACGATCAGTTCAGAATTCCCTACGACTGAAATGAAGGGCCGAAGGTGCACTTGTGTGTTGACAAAAGTGTGTGTCAACACCTCTAACATCATCAACTATTTATTTCAACACTTTATACAAAGTCGGCATTTTGAGCGGCAGGCTCTGCCAAATTTTTATGGTATACGAGCATGCACTTATAATAGCTTAGTATTCGTTTGGACATTAATCTTCACTTGTTAAGAGATAGTGTGTCAAATTTTACTTTATGATATCACTAACATTTTTAGGGTGCAACTCCTTGGTATTTGTAGCTCCCCAACTGTCTTTGACCAAGGCACACATTGTTCTTGTTGCATATGAAAAGGAAGTAAAACAGGTTGAAAAGGCGACAAGGTACAAGTCTATGCAATTCTTGAAAGAAGAGTTAATATAAAAATCAGTGGGAAAATGTGCATTATGTGGCAATTGACACTATAAACTAATTTCTCTTTCCTTCCTTCCTTCCTTCCTTCCTTCCTTCCTTCCTTCCTTCCTTCCTTCCTTCCTTCCTTCCTTCCTTCCTTCCTTCCTTCCTTCCTTCCTTCCTTCCTTCCTTCCTTCCCTCCTTCCTTCCCTCCTTCCCTCCTTCCTTCCTTCCCTCCTTCCTTCCCTCCTTCCTTCCCTCCTTCCTTCCTTCCTTCCTTCCTTCCTTCCTTCCTTCCTTCCTTCCTTCCTTCCTTCCTTCCTTCCTTCCTTCCTTCCTTCCTTCCTTCCTTCCTTCCTTCCTTCCCTCCTTCCCTCCTTCCCTCCTTCCTTCCTTCCCTCCTTCCTTCCTTCCTTCCTTCCTTCCTTCCTTCCTTCCTTCCTTCCTTCCTTCCTTCCTTCCTTCCTTCCTTCCTTCCTTCCTTCCTTCCTTCCTTCCCTCCCTCCCTCCCTCCTTCCTTCCTTCCTTCCTTCCTTCCTTCCTTCCTTCCTTCCTTCCTTCCTTCCTTCCTTCCTTCCTTCCCTCCTTCCTTCCTTCCTTCCTTCCTTCCTTCCTTCCTTCCTTCCTTCCTTCCTTCCTTCCTTCCTTCCCTCCTTCCTTCCTTCCTTCCTTCCTTCCTTCCTTCCTTCCTTCCTTCCTTCCTTCCTTCCTTCCTTCCTTCCCTCCTTCCTTCCTTCCCTCCTTCCTTCCTTCCCTCCTTCCTTCCCTCCTTCCCTCCTTCCTTCCCTCCTTCCTTCCTTCCTTCCCTCCTTCCTTCCTTCCTTCCTTCCCTCCTTCCTTCCTTCCTTCCTTCCTTCCTTCCTTCCTTCCTTCCTTCCTTCCTTCCTTCCTTCCTTCCTTCCTTCCTTCCTTCCCTCCTTCCTTCCTTCCTTCCCTCCTCCCTCCCTCCCTCCTTCCTTCCTTCCTTCCTTCCTTCCTTCCTTCCTTCCTTCCTTCCTTCCTTCCTTCCTTCCTTCCTTCCTTCCTTCCTTCCTTCCTTCCTTCCTTCCTTCCTTCCTTCCTTCCTTCCTTCCTTCCTTCCTTCCTTCCTTCCTTCCTTCCTTCCTCCCCCCTTCCCCCCTTGCTTGTGGGAGGAAAGACTTTAGCATACCTTAATGTTCAGACATTCTCTCACTTTAAAGCACAAGATACACAACCATATGTAAACTTTCATTACCTACCTAGGGCAACTGTCTAAATATTTCCATAACATTGACTCCAAATATTTTCCCGCATTCAGTTCTTTGACATAAATAAATAATCATTTAACTTCCCTTTTGACGTCAGTTCTTTGATATTATCTCTCTATTCAGTTATCTTGGTGAGGGTACTTTAAAAACAACACACATTTCCTGTCTAGTTTGTTCTACTAATCAACAATACTTTCTGAAAGGAACTGCATCTGCTCCAGATGCAAGATGCAGAGCTGAAATGGGAGCAGAACTTCAATTAGCATATGTTTATGTCCTTTTGCAACAGATCATTCAATGGTATGTACTGCTTCAACGAGACAACCAAGTTTGCAAGGTAAACTTAAATGCTTCAGGGACACATTTTTATACCTTCTGAATGAAAAGGAAAACACAACAATCTATATCTTTAAAATGGTACTGGCCATCCCTGTTTTTTCGGTTTTTTGTTTATTTGTTTTGTTGTTGTTGTCTTAGTGGCTTTCATATTCTTCACCCATTTTTTTTTTTTTGGTTTGTTTTTTTTGTGGGGTAATGAAGGCTAAGTGACTTGCCCAGGGTCACACAGCTAGTAAGTGTGAAGTGTCTGAGGTTAGATTTGAACTCAGGTCCTCCTGAATCCAGGGCTGGTGCTTTATCCATTGCATTACCTAGCTGCCCCCTTTCATATTCTTTTTCAAGAGTTTAGCAGATGTTTCTTACTATTTCATTGGGGCCATTAAAGGCTTTACAATTCCCCAGGAAGTAGAACTCCCTCTTGTTGCCCTTTGGAAGAGTTACACTTTCTAAGAACACCAAGCTCCCCTCAACAAACTACTACCACCACCACTACCACGACCACCAGCACCACCACAAAAAAAGGACAAGAAATGGATATGGGTTTTGTAAGTGTTAAATAACTTTCTCAGCGTGTATTAAAGGAAGATTGTATTTTATCAACAGCTGATTGATGCTGCCATGTGGTCCTCTCCGTTTGTCTATAGTATCATATTTATTTAACCTGCTGGGGGACTGTGTCCAGGGGCAGCTTGCTCATGCTGACAAGAGCATACACATTACACACTACCCCAGGTATTCTGATTGATTGTTCCCACCCCAAAGCCTTTGGATCATAATTTAGCACAGCAGGTTCTGCATCACAGACTAGGTTTAAAAAAAAAAAAACAACACAAAACCTTGTAAGAGATTTCAATAAGCAACTACTGCCAAGAAACCTTTCTCTACCTCCTCCCCCCAAATATTTTAAATGCTTCCCCTGATATTTCAGTTTGTATAATTACAGGGCACACAACCTTTATTTACCTTAGTTCCCTGAAGTGTTATCAGACTATTCATATAATCTATGGCCAGACCCATACACTTTCATGACTGGAAAAAAAAATGAGCATGCCAAATTAGGATTATGTCAAACAGTGGATTTTTGAAGGGAGGGGACAACAAACAGTTTTAAAGGGTGGGGGTGATAAAAAGGAAGACTCCAGGATTGTTGTTTTTAATAGACTTTCACACAGACTACTTGAGATTCAGTTCATAAACTCCTTTGGTAGCTAACTGGATTTTGCCCCAGGGAAAAAAAAGATTTTTCTTGCATATGATAAACTGTTCAGCAAACTCTGTGATAAATTACTGGTGGAGGGAATTTCCCTGATATCTCTATTCTTTCAAGGCAACAATTACAATGCTTTAGGCACATCTGAGTAGTTCTGAAAGCTTTGGCCTGAAATTAGAGTTATTCATTGAAGAAACAAATATGTGAATCCTTACTTTAGCATTTCTTAAAGCAACAATACACCACTTTTATTCCTTCCCTTCTTGCCCCTTCCACCTCCCCCCACCCCACTAACATTACTCCCTCATAAAATGCACATGAAGATATTAATTCTTTTAGAATATGTTTCTGAAAAGTTACACTAGGAAAATGATTTTTTGGTTTTTTTCCCTATGCATTATTTTAGATTACTTTTCAGGTTATTAACTTTAAAAAGACTTTTAAATGTGGTATTTTATAATGCATGGCACTGATAAATCTGTAAGCCCTATGTTATTATTTCTGTCATTTAAATACCCACAAGAATTACTCTTGAAATCTGAAAAGACAATCTTAACAAACACAATTTTATATCTCTTTGCCCATCAGTTTTACTTTGTCAGTCTAGGTCAGATGGGAAGGTCATTACTGAAGGTGGCTAATTGCATGTATATATAATGCCATGTTTGGGGGTGGGGAATTTTAGCATTTAAAAAATGTTAAGTACATAATTGCTTTACAAATAAATCAACACACTTAAGATAGTTTTCCTTTAACTCAGTTTAATATCCATCAGAAATAAAATGATTCTTATCCTTCCCAGGGACATAGTAATAGTATTTATTACTAAAGACTCACTCCTTTTCCCTCCCAACCTTTTATTATACAAAGCAAAGCACTGTTATCCAGAGGAGGAAAAAAAAACTCCACATCTATTGCTACCTACTCTGTTTTCTTCTCTTTTACAAAGAAGGTAAATACATTAACTAAATGTAAAGAACACTTCACATTCCAGTGAATGTTTCTTCTCTCTAGTGTTGTTTTCCTGACCACTCTTCAATAAGGGAAAATCTCTGAAGCCTACCTCTTATCGTCCCCAATCCAGGATGTATGTGCTAGACCCAGGTGGCATGGTGGCATATTCTTGCCAATATTGCCATTTTGAAAAACACATGTGGGGAACTTGTTATTTGTTCTTAGATGATATTTGACAAAAATCTTTGCAAGATTCCAGGAGACTCATCTTTTCTCCTGAGAAACATCTGTTATCAAAGTAAGTACATATCCAAGATACAGAGAAAAAGAGAAGAGGTTGCTGGGCAAAACAACTGCATAGGAGGGGCACTAAGATGAAGGCTACAAGGTAAAAGAAAGGATATATTAGTTTACAACTAAAGAAATCTACAAATTTTACTCCTAAGCTAAAGGACTAATAATGTAATTGACTGATAAAGTAATTGAATAATAGCCCCTTAGAATAGTGTTTATAAACCATTAATTTTTCACTTAAAAGCATTCATTTAACTCCATCTACTACCAGGTCTATTTAACAAAATAAACATGCACATTACCTGCCCATAATATTGTAGAAAACATATTCATCTCCTGTGACCCTGAAGTTTGGGAGTTGAACAAATTGCATGATATTCTTCTATTTATTCATACAGGGCACACCTATTTCGTTTAGTAAGTGTTTTAACCACACCTATTCTAATTTCTTCCTGTTCAATGTGATAGAAAATGTTTTCAGACTCAGTAACCAGGAATGAAATGACAACACCAAAGTTAAACAGAAGATTCTAAAGTGGGGAAAGATTGCATTATGACATTGTACCCAACTATCAAATTTACTGAGGCTTTAGAAATGCAGAGGCAGGCATTCTGCCCCACTCCCCAACAAAGTATGAATCACACAGATAGGGTAAAGTGTGAATAATCTTTAGGGAAAGTGATCTGTATCATGCTACCTGTCTCCTTGGGCCCCATAGTAGACTAAATAAAACATCCTTTCATGTTAACATCAAGTCCAAACTAAGCTCTAAGTGGCTACTATTCCACCAGTCACTATGTACCAAAATGCAAGAAAACTGTCAAGAAACATTTAAAAACAG
This sequence comes from Dromiciops gliroides, assembly GCF_019393635.1. Taxonomy (NCBI): domain Eukaryota; kingdom Metazoa; phylum Chordata; class Mammalia; order Microbiotheria; family Microbiotheriidae; genus Dromiciops; species Dromiciops gliroides. Next base: position 132,743,725 of record NC_057862.1, read on the forward strand.
GCAGATACATGAATCTGTGACTTGCTATCAACAACTGTACATCATAATCTGTGTATACCACTTTTGTTTCCTCAGTCTTGACATGTACCAGGTACAAAATTCCTTCATATTTTAATATCCTCTAATATGTGAGACTTTCTGAAGGGATACTAAGTAACAAGGAATGTTTTTTTTTTTTATTGTGAGTTGTTTTGCTTACCTATTTGAATGAAAATTTAGTTCTAAATCCAATTATTTTCTGCAAATGTGTTTATGTATCATAAATATAGACGATTTTATTTTGAAGCCATTTTTGAGTGAATGTATTTAAATGAAACAAAATAGAAGAAGTGTTTAATTTCCATCAATTTTTATTTGAGAAAATAAAAAGAAAATTTCATATGTGAATATGATTAGCATTGTTTATTCTATGGGAAGTTGGTCTCCATGTATTTGTTTTTTTTGCCGCTATTTTAGATATTGGAGATTAGTGCTAAGATTAAAATCAGAATATTATGGTGACTTGGTTTGTTAACACCAGTGAAAGTAGTTATTTCTTATCAATCACAATTTCTGTTAAGTAAAGGAAAGCCATGATTTTGTCAGCTTTGATCACCTGTTTAATACACATAGATGCAAATTCTCCATCCCTGTTTTCTTGACTACTTAAAGATAGCATATTAATATGATTGACTTTTGTTAGAACAATAACTAAGGTAAGAATAGTTTCCATTTGATGTCATTTCCTTAACTAGATCATGCAAACATGTCTCAACAAAAGCTTATGTTTTCTTACACATGTTAACTTTAACCTTGTCACTTCAAGCCACTCCTTTTCTTGGAATCAGTCTTCTCTACCTTTCCCAGATCTCTATTCACAAGTAATTTCTCTTTCTTTAAACAAAATATTTCTAATTGATGCACATTTGAAATTTATGTGGAGTTATAAGCTTATAGACCACCATTCAATGTACCTAAAGAATAGGAAAATTTGGATTGCATTTTTGGCATTTGCCTTCCTCAATATCCAGTCATTATTTTATCTGAGAGGGAACCTAAGTTTCAGCTCTAAATACTGTATTCTCACCTTTTATCAGGGGAAACTAAACCCCTTGGAATACCCATTGTGTCTATTCACCGTTGCTACCCCCTACACTGCTGAATCAAATCTCTGTCTTCATATTTAGACTAATAATTTCTGAGTCAAAGCCAGGGTCTCTCAAGGAAGGACAATATATCACAGACCCTTATCAATTTCTCTATCTAAATGCTAAGATTTAAGGAAATATGATTGTTCTCATTGATTTACATTTTTTTTTACTTTGTTCCTTCTGAGATTCAGCAAATAGTTAAACTAGTTTACACAGTTGATTATTGGCATTTCCCCTTTTAAGTACAGCTCTTAAGTAAGCAGACATGCTAACGAGCTTTTCTATTAGGCAGCTTTTACTTTATTGCCTTTTCATAGTGCAGCTATCAAAAATAAGATAATGACCAAAGAGCTGGTACCTAATCAGCTTTTTAGCTGAGTTTAAAGAGTCTAAAGGCTGTTTAAAGGTAGCTTTGGTCATGTATGCTGGCTGACTGTAGTGTTTGCTCTGCCACATTATGATGGGGAGAGTAATGTGTTTAAAAGATAAGGGGAAAGGGGCCAATCAAAAAAGTAGGGTTACATATGATAAACCCTGACACATCTAGTCATTTTTCACATACATGAAAGGAAGTCTAAAAAACTGTAAGGAAAATAAAGGTACATTCAAGCACACTACTGTTTATCAAAGAGCAGGAAAAGAGTAAATGAGGAAACCTGAAAACTTTTCATTTGCCTTAATTAATTGCCCCTAAAGCTTATCCTTAAATTAAAAGGCTGGATGAAATAAAATAGATTTCTTAGTATTTTTTTTCTTCCTTTTGGGGAAACAAAAGGTAAATTCTTTTAAAACAAATGTGGTTTAAATGAGTAGAGAATTCCCCTTCCTCATTCCCCTTACCCTGCCCCCATTCTAATTTTGACACTGATATAGGAAATTTTAGGCACTAGGGATATAGGTTATGAACTGAGCTTAACTTTTTTTTTTAAGTGAGGCAATTGGGGTTAAGTGACTTGCCCAGGGTCACACAGCTAGTAAGTGTTAAGTGCCTGAGGCTGGATTTGAACTCAGGTACTCCTGACTCCAGGGCCGGTGCTCTATCCACTGCACCACCTAGCTGCCCCTTGAGCTTAACTTTTAATAGAGCTGATGAAAATAAAATGATTGCATTATGTTTAGGAGTGAGTTGAAATTAGAGATATAGTATATGAAGAGGTTCTTTTCACTGGACTTGGAGGTTGCATTTATATTAAATGGTTTTCCTGATTACTGGTGGACAAATCCAGAATTAAAATGAACAAACCAAAAGACCTCCCACTTTCCTATGATGTATATAATGCCATATTTTGATAGTATTGGGGTGGGGGGTGTTCCATGATTGGAACGTTTTAATTAATGTAGATCTGTAACTAAAAATGTATGAGAAAAATATTCCCCCAAATTGTAATCATTAAAATTCCTTCTTAGATTTATGGTCTCATTACAAAAACTTCCTTTCCCCAGGTAAAATAAAATTCTAGGAAGAGTATAAGAATGTCTTCTAAAGTACAATAATCTCCCACAAAATAAAAGTTTAAATTGTGAAAACTTATAGAAATTAATTCTGTGGATTTTTGTTCTGTCTTCTTTTTGGTAGAATTTTAGTGACTTTGATTAGGTAACATAATTAAACTTGCTGTATTTTTTCTTAGAAAAATCTTCTTTATTTTGAATTTGTCCCTTTTTTTGAAAAGTATTTGATAAGCTGAAAAAGTCTCTTCAAATTATTTTTTCAGATGCAGCATATTTTAAAAGACCATCACATAGTCTAGATATGTATTTCTTCTATATATTAATCACCTTTAACATTTTTTGTGCTTTGGTTCTAATAATCTATTGGTGTAGGTTTTAAAGATGAATTTAATGTCAACTAGGGATTAATGTGCATTAATTAAATTGACTGTATCTTATTTAATGAGAAAAAAGGATTTAGTTTTAATGCTGAAGATCTTAATAAAGCTTCTCTGTACTTATCTGTATTTTCCCAACATTCTGAAATATTTTATTAAAAAGTGAATTAATTTAGTACCTATAGAGTAGCAAAACCATGAAGTATACCAAGTGATTGCAAACTGATTTTGTTTTTGTCATTCAAGAAAGATAATCAAATACTACTTTCAATTACCAATGATTCAATTAGTTTCAACATATTTTGGAGTAAAAACATAATTTCAGTTTTTTGGGTTTTGAAGTCAATTTTCCATCAAGTTTCATAGAAAAACATTAATTCCAAAAACATTGTATTGAATACCTACCATATTAAGTGAAATTTTATCACATTCAAACAGATCTGGTAATAAGTCTAAAATTATTCTTTGTAAAAAAGTGTGTATGCATAATATTTACATGATACATGATGTTTTTGACTAGTTTACATAGAAATTATATCCATTTGTATATGTGTTTATATGCATACATTTACATATATTTATAATTTACACATATACTTATATGCATACAGAAATATATAAACTAACATTACAGAAAAAAACAACCTTTTGTGTATCACAAAACAAAATTCCAAGTCTAATCTCTAAATTATGAGTTCCCCTTTAAATGATCATTAGTCCCCAAATACACAAAATGGCAATACAGATTCTGTTTAATGAATCTTTGTGACTGAGGAGAAATCCAACTGACTTTTTGTTAATCCCTAAGGATGAATTCAAAATAACTTAATCTGAGACTGATATTATTGTGCTTAATTTATCCTTTACTTATATTTTAGGGCATCTAATCAGAACCATGTCTTTATAGGGACCAAGCTTCCAAAGAACTGGATTTCATTTCTAGTTGTTTTTTTTGGGGGGGGGAGGGAGCAGGAGGATGTGAGAAGGGCAACATCTAGTCATCCCTAAAATATTTTCAATAATGTACTCTTTCCTTTCCTTTCTGCTCTTCTCACAGTCCTGTCACAAGGGCTGGACATTGGCAAAAATCCTAATTGTACAAAATTTTTCTTTTGTGACTTTTACCTACCTTTTGTCTCTTCCATTTACTGTCCCAAACCAAATGCCCGAGTGCTTTGTGTTTGCCTCTTAGTAACCTTTCTTTGGTCCTATCTTGGGTAAGATCCATAACCTGGAGTTTTCTTCTTTTGATCTTTCTGTTCATTAAATAGCTGCTGTTCTCATTTCAGAGTACTGTTCTATACTTTTTTTTTCTTTCAGTGAGACAATTGAGGTTAAGTGACTTGCTGAGGGTCACACAGCTAGTGTCAAGTGTCTGAGGCTGGATTTGAACTCAGGTCCTCCTGACTCCAGGACCCGCATTCTATCCAATGCACCGCCTAGCTGCCCCAAATCATTAACATTCTTTTTTTGGTTGTTGTTGTTCTATACTTCTTAAGATAATAGCTAACAATTTTGATTTACTAATTTGTATGTGGATAGAGCACCAGGCCCAAGGTCAGGAAGTCCTGAGTTCAAATTTGACCTCAGACATTTACTAGCTGTGACACCCTGGGCTAGCCACTTAACCCTATTTGCTTCATTTTCCTCATCTGTGAAATGATCAAGAGAAGGAAATGGCAAACCACTCCAGTATCTTTGCCAAGGAAACCCCAAAAGGGTCATAAAGAGTAGGACATGACTGAAATGATTGAACAGCAGCCAGAGCAACAGCAACAAAACTTCTTCCAGATAACACATTTGCTTTTTAATAGGGATCTTTAGGAAACAGTGTAGTACAATATCTAGAACAAGGAGAAAAAGTACTCTCATTGTATTCTTTACTAGTCAGCCTTGGTCTGAAATACCACATTTAGTTATGGAGTTAAATGTTTTAGGAGGGACATTAGTAAACTGGAGCGGATTCAGAGAAAGGCAATAAAGACAGTTAAGAGTCTTGAAATCATGTCATCCAAGAAACAATTGAATTAAATAGGTATATGGAGCCCGGGATAGGGAAGTCTTTGAGAGAATTTTGTCTCCAGCCTTTGAAAGGGATGTTTTGTAGAAGAAATGTTGAATTTATTCCATTTCCACTATAAGACAGAAGTAGCATCTTTGGATAGAAATTATATGGGGACAGGTAAGACTTTCCAAAGGCAAAACTGCTCAGAAATGAAATCAGCTACTTTGAGAAACAGTAAGTTCCCTGTTCCTGGAAGAATAATTTTCAGTGATATTGAAGAATGGATTTTTGTACTGGGTGAATGATGCAGCTAGGTGAATTCTAAGACTTCTTCAATAATTAATGGTGGACATGTCAGACACTGTGTTGGACTGATGGCAAAAATATTTTTGAGCAAGACAGTATTCCTTATTCCTCATATCATGCTAAATAAACAGCACCTTACTTACTCTAACTGTTCACTGAACTGGTTCTGCCTATACTTACCATTTCTTGTGAGAGATGTGACAGCACTTCCATTATTTTCCTGTGTCCTTCCCCAATGGGATTGAAGTGGGAGGTAGATGTGGGAGAATCCAAGTGGAGCTAGAATGTTATTACTTTTCTTTCAGTGAATACATGTTAAGAATCTATTGTCCTCTTCTAGAATTATACTTACTGCTGTCATTAACTGCCCCTCCCTGCCTTTTGGCCACAAGTTGTATAAATACTGTGACACACTTTGGTAGTCATAGGACTTAATGTAGCATCAGTGAAGATTTCATATTTGTCCCTCTGCTGAATGGTGAGATCAAAGATCATGGAAGCTGTATTCTCAGTCCATGTTTGGGTTCGGAGTGAGGAAATTTACCCTCATTTGCTGCTAAGGAAAAGATAAGTTCTTCCACTGACACCAGTCAAGAAAGTTATTGATGCCCTTAATAATATTAAACACATATATGTCACTTGGGGCACTTATTCTCACATATGAGTCTCTTAGAATGACTACTCTCCCAGAGTTAAGATCCTTATTGGGTCCCCATTCACTCAAAACCACAGATTAAGAGCCCCCAGCAATGTGTTTACTTTTTCTGTGGTCAATCATAGGACACAATTTGTTCAAAGCAAAGGCATTTAGTGAAATAGTGTAAAAGAAAAGTCATAATGGAACATGACCCCCTTTTCCTCTCCACATATACATACAGCATTAGTAATAAAGATAGGCAAACAAAGGGACATGCAAAGGGTTCACACATAGTGAAGATAAGTGTCCAGGGCACACTTGGGGAGAGACAACTCATACTCTTGATCCTGCTGGTCTCAAGGTGACTGCTGGGCATATAGTCTCAATTGATGCACTGATCTCTGCTGGGCATTCCTACTACTTACCAGCTTTGAGATTCAACTCTTCAGGGCTACCTATTATGAAGATCACCTCTAATCTTCTAGGGTTTAACTAGATTGGCTTAGACCTTTTGTTTGGTAGGCCAACAGTTTTTCAGTCATAACTACCACACCCTTTCCTTTCCAATCTCATGTTTGAATGGATATGAAAACCCTTCTATAATAGGTAACTATCTAACCCAAGGTTAGATATGCCCAAGATCTTCTCTGGTTGGGCATGTAATGGTATTTGAGTGAGAAGAAAAGGTAAACTTAAGGTGAAAGGCCATTATTCTCTACCTAATGGTTAACTGAAATTCCTTGTGTCAATCTGAGTTATTTTGGTGCCATATGTTGGACAGGGAAAAACTCCATTATCTCCCTATTTACATAGGGAAAAAAGGATTTAGTTTTAATGCTGGAGATCTTAATAAAGCTTCTCTGTACTTATCTGTATTTCCCCAACATTCTGAAATATTTTATTAGAAAGTGAATTAATTTAGTACCTACAGAGTCGCAAAACCATGAAGTCTACCAAGTGATTGCAAACCGATTTTGTTTTTGTTATTCAAGCAAGATAATCAAATACCACTTTCAATTACCAATGATTCAATTAGTTTCAACATATTTCAGAGTAAAAACATAATTTCAGGTTTTTTGGGTTTTGAAGTCAATTTTCTCATATTTCTTTTTTCTCATATTTACATTTTCTTCAGCAGACAATGCACAGGGTTTAGAATTAAATAGGAGGGAAAGATCAGAATGGGTTATATTTGGAAAACAGCAACTCTTTTAAAGTTGTAAAGTCGTTTGCTACCTGACAAGCCCATATTTTTTAACACAATTGTTTTTCTGGTGATGTTTTATTACTACAGCAGGATTGGTGGTTCTTGGAAGGTTTAGAAAAAAAAAAAACATGATCAAAAATCAAACAGGATGAGAAAACATACAAGGCTGGGGATTTCATTTGGAGAAGAAGGACCCATAACACTAAGAACCCAGATCCACCCAAATATAAGTACTTTTGTCAGGGGGGAGGACACCTTAATTTGTAGACAAATGTCCCAGAGGCAGCAGCAAAAGGGTACTCAAATAAGCCTTTACAAACAAAATCAATCATATCGTCAGATTTGTAAAACCTCATGTTCTAAACAGGAACAACAAATTATTACACAATGCAAGTGTATTATTTGGTATCTTTATAAGCAATTTTTTGTTGTGATCTATATTCAGGACAGGGTCACCAGGGAATGATTCAATTAAGAACTTACTGGGTTTTCCCCCAGGGTGGTAACAGGAATCCCTAGAAGAGTAGAGTCTAGGGCAGATCACAATGGGTGCCTTCCCATAACACTTATTTTATTTGATTTTGTTTGTTCATTTGATTGTCTGTCTGTCTGTCTGTCTATCTATCTATCTATCCATCTATCTATTTATTTTGGGGCCATGTGGGCTAAGTGACTTCCCAGGGTTATACAACTAGTGTCTGAGACCAGATTTGAACTCAGGTCCTCCTGAATCCAGGGCTGGTGCTTTATCCACTGTACCACCTAGCTGTCCCTTCCTCCCCACTAACATTTTTTAGTAGGTAAAATATACCAAATGGACTGAATGTCTAGAAGGGGAATATAAAAGCCAAAGAGGAGGAAACATAAAACCAGGGCTAACTAATAGTCCTGTGACAAGTTGTATGACCTTGGACAAGTCACTTAACCTCTTTCATTCTTATTTTCCTTTTTTTTTTCAGGGCAATGAGGGTTAAGTGACTTGCCCAGGGTCACACAGCTAGTAACTGTCAAGTGTCTGAGGCTGAATTTGAACTCAGGTCCTCCTGAATCCAAGGTCAATGCTTTATCCACTGCACCACCTAGCTGCCCCTTCCTTTTTTTTTTTTTTAAATGAGCTGAATACAACAAAAACAATGTAAAAAATATTAAACAAGTACTGCCTCAGGCACTGAGAGAGATACTAAATTTAGATAAACCAGGTTTCTTATCTCATGGAGCTTCTAGTACAGTAAGTGGATAAGACAAAAACACAGATAACTGTGTCATTACATGATAAGTGCATTAGCAAGTTGTAAAACTAAGTGCTATGTGAGGTCTTAGGGGGAAGATTGTTATTAACCAGGGATCTGGAAAGGATTTCTGAAAGGGGAAGCATTTCAGTGGTGTTATAAAGGGTGCAGCAGAAATCAACAGGCAAAGAAGAGGAAGGAAACTATGTGGCTCTGCTATTTAATACCTACGAAACTTGGGGAAAGTTTTTTCTCCTGAGTTTCCTCATCTGTAAAATGAAAGAACTGGAGTAGGTGACCTCTAATATCCTTCGTATTCTAGGTCTATGATTCATATGATACTCAGAAGACTTGTAATCATCAAGTTGCAGTGGTAGATTTTTTTTTTGGGGGGGGGAGTCATAGAGCAAATCACCTTACCTGGAACATAGACTGCATTGAGGCTAGTGATAGAAGATTGGAAAGTTAGGAAACTTTTTGCTTGTGCATGCCAGGAAAAGGAATTGAAACTTTATTCAGGAGGCAAGGGGAACCACCTAAAGAAAAATTAAATAGTATGTTTCATCTTAAAAAGTCTGCTATAGGGGGCAGCTAGATGGTGCAGTGGATAAAGCACTGGCCTTGGATTCAGGAGGACCTGAGTTCAAATCTAGCCTCAGACACTTGACATTTAACTAGCTGTGTGACCCTGGACAAGTAATTTAATCCTCATTGCCCTTCCCTCCCCCCTCCCCCCAATCTGCTATATCTTGGAAGAAAAGGCCAGTGTACAAAGGCAAAATGTTATTGATCTGAAATTATTATTTTGTCCATATTTCATGTTTCTTATAATTGTGGCACAAAATAGAAAGAAGGAAGAAAAACCTAGTTCATTTGTTATTTCTCTTATTGTCCAGGACAGAGCTCAGTTATGCAACCACTGGTTCTGTTCTTGCATCTATAATGCTCTTTCCAGTTGTAGGCTTTCTGAGGTGAAAGTAAGATTAATCTCATAGGTTTTCCTGGTTCTGGAAACTTAAGAGTAGATTTTGAGTGACAAGGGAGGACCAGAGCTTAAGGTTTATTGCTATTGATCTAAAGCAGTCAGTGGAAGACTGTAAACTTGAAAGTAGGGACCTTGGTTATTGAATTGAGTTTGTATAGTGCCTAGTACAGCTCTATTCACAAATACAGCAAATATTGATAATTCAGATTTAGGTCAATAGCTTTAAATAAAATATAAGAGCTTTCGCTTCTATATACAGTTCTCTCCCCCCCCCCCCCCCCCCGTCCAAATTCAGCATGTGGACTGCTTGGGAGTGATTTCAAGGAAGAAGTATAGGAATTGGAAAGCTGGATCCAATGGGAAAGAAACAAACAGAAGTTCAAAGGTATGTTTAAGGTGCTCAAAGGCAGGGAACATGTCTTATGCTCTAAAAACAAGTCCTTCATGGTGCCTCACTATACTAGGTACTCAACAAATATTTACTGATTTGATCTGAGAGGAAAATATTAAAAGAAAGATATAGGGGAGAAACTTAAGAACCTGCAAATCGCTACCTGATGGTCTGAATTGCAGTAGAACAGCTTCTGAAAGTAGATTTCAACTTTATATCATGGAATAGTATAGTCCATTCCCATTCCATAGTCATGCAACAAGAAATTTATCCAGTCAACTCTCATGATAATAATTCAATTCAGACTAGAAAACATTTCAAAGCAATTAAAATCATTTGCCAATTATATTGTTTGAATTATTTTCAAAATTATATCCAAATTCCAATGTTTATCAAGTAGGGTCATTTATTAATGGAATAGATTTGTCTAAGGTTTTCTTTGGGTTCTTTGTAACACCTGTATTCATGTTCTATAACTTAATTTGTCTTTTAGAAATTACTTGGCAGTGGGTGTGTTACTATTGTTTTGGCTTGAAAAATTATGATCCAAAGGGTGATCCCCCCCCCAACTTTTATTTATAATACAAATGTTTGTTCAATTCTGCTTTATTTAGTTACATAGTGCAATTAGGGTAAGATTCAGCAAGGATTTAATACCATTTTTAGTCATAGAATCTTAAGAATTGAAAAGGATATCCACTTATTTAGTTCTGATGAAAGTATTCCCTTTATAACATCTTGTAGAAGTGATTCTTTAAGTGCTTGAACACCTTGTGACAGTAAACTTGCTGCCTTACAAAGATGCCCATACATTTCTGTATAGCACTAATTGTGATAAAATTCATTATCTTGATCCCAAATCTGCTTCTATTTAATTTCTGCTTATTGTCCTAGTTCTGTCTTTTAGAACAATGAAGCAAAACATCTAATTACTTTTACATACAATAGTGCTACAAATATTTGGAGGCAGCTATGGTATTCTGATATATCCTCTCTTTGCCAGAATAAATATGCACAGTTGATTCAACTGTTAAAATATGCTACAATTTTTACTCTCTCACCATCATAGTGATAATGCTCTGGACTAGTTCCAGCTTATTAATGGTGCTTTAAAAATATGGTCCTCATAAGAAATGTGTTTTGACTATTACTATGAAATGGGACTATCACATAACACTTTCCCATTGATATTGACACCTTACTTCCATTAAAGTTGCTTGATATAATTTTTTTTAGTGATGCAATTGGAATATCATTTTGTTATTATTATTTTCATCTGCTATGACTGATAGAGTCTTTAGAGTCATTTAATATCCCCAAACCCTCTCCCAAAACTTCTGTCTAGTTACTTCTTCCATTTTGTCTTTCAACAGTTGTTTTTTTGAACCCAAGTCCAGGGTATTACATTTATTTTTTTTGCTTGAAGGATCTGTAATTTTATATTGAAATTCTCTGAGCCAATGCAGGTCACAACCTTTTCTTAAAAATGATATTCTTTAAAGCACCAGCCCTGGAGTTAGTAGGACCTGAGTTCAAATCTGGCCTCAGACACTTGACATTTACTAGCTGTGTGATCCTGGGCAAGTCACTTAACCCTCATTGCCCTGCAAAAAAAAAAAAGTTGTTCTTTAGTTTATTTGGCCAAAACAACCTCATCATCTTGCAGCCAATCCAATGAGTCAACTTATCACCTTCCAATCCAATGATGGATCTTTATACCTTTAGATATTCTGATTATGAAGCAATGGGAATGCAATGTATCAGTGGTCCCATATTTGAAGCCTTTCCAACTTGCCCAGGTCTTCCAGAGCCTGTTATCTCTTGGCATAGTCCTCCAGAATTCAAATTCACTTCCACATTATGATAAAATATGAAAGAAAGAATTTGAGATGGGGCTTTATATTTGTTTCTATTAAATTTCATCTTAATTTTGGGAAACTGTTCTACCCTGTTGAAAGCTTATTGTTTTCACTCTATCATTCAATGTCAGTTATCTATGGCATCTTTGTTTATTAAAAAATCTGAAATAATGTTATCTCTTTCTTCATCAAAGTCAGTCATATTAGTTAAGTAGGGATGCTGTGATCATTCATGAGGAAGGGCTCCAGGATATCACTGAAGTTTTCTACACTATGACTTCCCTTTGCTCTTTTCTTTTTGACAATAAAGGTATAGGTCATAATTTTTTTTTCCTGGATTGTTCCCTGTCTTAATTCTATATTGCTCTTTCATTCTCATTTTCCCAAATGATCTTAATGTGTGGATGGGAGTTAAAAAGAGCATAAAATAGAGAAAAGCCCTAAAGTTGAATTCAGTGAATCCTATCACAGTCTAGGTCTCCAGGAACACTGGGCATCACATGTATTTTAGAATGAAAAAAGACCCACAAATTGGTTTCTTTTTAAAAAATTATTATTATTATTATTATTATTATTTTTTTTTGTGAGGCAATTGGGGTTAAGTGACTTGCCCAGGGTCACACAGCCAGTAAGTGTTAAACATCTGAGGCCGGATTTGAAATCAGGTACTCCTGACTCCAGGGCTGGTGCTCTATCGACTGGGCCATCTAGCTGCCCCCACAAATTGATTTCTAAAGGTATGCTTTCAATAAAAATGGGGAGTTCTTTTTAAAATAGTCTTAAAATTTTACAGAAGAAACAACTTTAAGAATTTATGGTCTATATTCTGTGCATTCTTAAGCAGTCCAATGTAGGGAAGGAATGTGAGCATACAAGCTTCTTTGATTACAACTTAAAGATTTTTTTTTTAATTTTGCCACTAAATGAACAATTTGTTTGCCAAGATTCTAAAACAAATAAACAATAACAACAACATCATCATCAACAACAATTTTAAAGCTATGTTCATATTGACTAATGTCCTGCCTCTTTTCTTTGTATCGTTAAAGGAGATTCTTTATTTTTTTTTTATTTTTTATTTTTTAGTGAGGCAATTGGGGTTAAGTGACTTGCCCAGGGTCACACAGCTAGCAAGTGTTAAGTGTCTGAGGCCGGATTTGAACTCAGGTCCTCCTGACTCCAGGGCTGGTGCTCTATCCACTGCGCCACCTAGCTGCCCCCGATTCTTTATTTTTTAAAAAATATTTTTACTTTTGTCCTTTTTTTTACATCACCAAATTTTCTCTCAATATCCCCTCCTAGAGATCCCTCCCATGTAAAAAGCCAATATTTTAATGACAAAAAAATGACAGGAAAAATGAGGTAACCTGATTAAAATATTGAAAAAGTTTAAAAATCTGTGCAACCTACCATCCTTGTGCAAATGGGGCGGGGTGGGAATATCTTTTCATATCTCTTCTTTAGAGCCATGCTTGTTCTTTGTTAATTTTGCAACATTCACTTTTGATTTGTCTGTGGTTATTCTTTCCATTTGCCCTGTTGTGGTCATTGCAGATATTCCTTTCCTGGCTCTGCTTATTTCACTTTGCATCAATTCATTTATGTCTTTCCATGCTTCTTTTATCTTGTTCATAATTTCTTAGAGTAAACTAATATTCAGTTACATTCATGTTCTATGGATTGTTTTGCCGTTTTATGCTTGATCAGCAGCTCTAGGTCCTGTGAACACCCTCTGAAATGATGATTTTGATAGCCTTTGGACCTTTCTCATAGGAAGACATTTCCTGAGTCTTTTTATAATGAGTAAATAGTTCTTATCGAGGATTCAGAAAAAAAAACACAACACACTACTTGACAGTAGTTCTTGAAATGATGCTTTTTCCTTCTCTGTCTTTGTCATTGAAGGAATGTATTGTACTGGTAAATGACTTCAGAAATATGTTATGTGTAATTGGGTTTAAAATAGGATTAAAAATAATTCTTTTCCATGTATTACTTTCCATTTATTACTATTCTCAGGCAAAGAGAAAGGGAACCAATTTCAAGAAATGATAAGAGGATGATAATAACATTTGTTAGTAAGTGGAATGGACACACCATTTATATGATGACTATAGATGTGACCAAATAAAATGTAATGTTTTCACTGTTCTCTTAGATTTATAATAGGGGACTGGTCTGTGATTGTCTATTGCCTTAGGACACCATAGTGAGCATTTCTTACACACATATGAAAGAATTTCATGCAATGTATGAGTGAGTACCCCTAAGTTTAAATTTAGTGGAGCTATGGACATTCATCTCAGAGGTGGGGAAGAAAGAAACTCCCTTCATTTACTACAGAGTAAAGAATTTCTCAAAGGAAAGATTTTCTTTATAACCTTAAAAAAAATAATCTTGTCCTCATCCTCACCCTATAGTCTATAGAGGTACAAAGAGGTGGACTGTGTTCATAGATGGAAAGTACATCATAGAATTCTTTCTTTCTTTCTTTCTTTCTTTCTTTCTTTCTTTCTTTCTTTCTTTCTTTCTTTCTTTCTTTCTTTCTTTCTTTCTTTCTTTCTTTCTTTCTTTCTTCCTTCCTTCCTTCCTTCCTTCCTTCCTTCCTTCCTTCCTTCCTTCCTTCCTTCCTTCCTTTCTTCCTTTCAGGGCAATGAGGGTTAAGTGACTTGCCCAGGGTCACACAGCTAGTGAGGCCAGATTTGAACTCAGGTCCTCCTGAATCCAGGGCTGGTGCTTTATCCACTGTGCCATCTAGCCGCCCCCACATCATAGAATTCTAATTAATTTAATATGATATTTGAAACTGAGTAATTCCTTTTATTTATATATTTTAGAGACAGTCTTAAAGTAATCTGAGCACTCAAGGACCCAATCTCAGCACTCACTGGTCACAGAAACCTTGACCTGCTCTCTTCTTGGGCTGGTTTGCCACTACTTAGGCAGCCAAATTACCCTCTATTCCCAGGAGTTCACCATATTGGTGCTAGACTTAATGTAGATAACTGGTCAACTTTAGTCCTACTGTAGCTCAGAACTCCCAAGGTCAAGTGATCAATTGACCGGCCTCAGTCTGCCCAGTAGTAGGGATTGAATGTATGTACTACCACACCTGTCTGAATACAAGCATTTCCAAACATCTTCTATTGATTCCTGTGATACTGCATTATAATGAGAAAGTGGACCTGTATTCTTGGAGGCTGATACTTATAAGCCCTAGCTGATTATGAAGGTCTCAAATACGAGCCCAGCAAAATCTATTTAGCCATTGTCTGAGGATGATCCTAGCTAAATTTGGAAAGAGTCGTCATCAGATGGTTGGAATTTTCATCCCTAAGATTTCACAACTAGTATTTAATGAAGGTATAGAAAGATTGTAGTTTGTATAGGAAGAGGGAGTATGTATACCAGTGAAATAGCTGAGGTACTGAATATTTCCAAACACACTAGATAAATGAATATTTTTTGCTTATATAGATTGTGGAAACAGACACATTTAATGCTTAATATTTAATCTAACCACATTTAATTAATACAGTCCATATTTATTTCATTTGTTTATACCATTCCTTTCTCTTTTGTGATTAAATTACTGAGTAGCAGTACCTATAAGTAACTTAATTATATGTGTTGCTTAATGGAGATATTAGTTAATTATGTATAAAATAATTGTTGTGTTTTATAACATATTGCAGTTATAATGTCAATCATATCATCCTTGAATAGATTTTTTGGGGGGTTTGATTTTAGTATGTTTAAATGAGAAAGGCATATACTAACTGATGTAAATCATTACCTTAAACATAATACTAGATTCAAATTATAGCCTTATTAATGTACATATTTTGTTTACTTGCACATAATTTCACAAGTAACCATTTTAATAACATCCTTATCATTTCTGTGCAAAGTTGTACTGTTTAATATGAAAGAAAAATTCTGTTTGCTTCTTTAAAAAAAAGTAGTCTAAAATTTGATATCAGCGTTTTTAAATGGATTTTCCAATTTCAGACTAGATAAGCCTATTCATTAGGTTTATAGTTTTTTCTCTTCATTTCAAAGAAAAATTAAAAAAATAAAAATGCATTAAAGAAGAGGGGCATAATTAACTTATAAGGTTCTTTGCATTTCTTTGTGTTCCTCAGAGCCCTTAGCACAGTGCCTTTTATGAAGCATATTTTAAATAAATAAATTTCCAATTTGAATTTAATTGAAATTTCAAGAAATTCACATTAGAAAAAAAACAACCCAGAATGAATATTCCTGAATGAAAGCCAGAAGATATGGAGGAACAGTAAATGACAAGTTTTGTCAAAGTATCTTTAGTGACAATTCAAAAGAATCTCCAGGTGAAAATAATACTTCAGCACATGGAGAAAGTGCTCCCATTCCTTTGACGCTAGAGCACTCATAGTTATGCCTTCAAGTTATGTAACTTTCAATGCATATCTCTTTTAAAAATAGTTGGAAGAGGGCATTTTCCTGGTTTCTGGAGAAATTCGCAGTAGAAATTTACATTCTTAACAAATAGCTAACATAGGCCGACTCTTTGAATTTTATTTAATGTGTTTAGAACTCTAAGAGTCAAGGAAACAGAAAGTATCTTTCCTGATGTGATGATTTCTACTGATCAATGTACACTTTGCCTCCCGGTCCCATTTGTGGCCCATGAGATCTAAGTGACTGCCCAGGACTGGCATTATGATCAAGAAACAGAGCAATTATACAGAATAGTAGGGCTGGATCTAGATACAATTGTAAAATAGAATTGTTTGTCTTTTGTACCCTTCTGCCTCACATTTCATTGCCTTTATCTCCTTACTTAACACTTTTGAGAAGTCTTCCTCTTTCCTCCCCAGCAAAGTCTGTCATTTAGATTTCTATTCATTCTTCATAAAGTCTTAGCTTTATTGCCTGTCAAGACTATTCACTCTTTAGGCCTAATTTTTTTTTTCACCCAGAGAGTCAGGTTTTTTGTCTTGTTTTTTTGTTTGTTTGTTTTGGCAGGGTAATGAGGGTTAAGTGACTTGCCCAGGGTCACACAGCTAATAGGTGTCAAGTGTATGAGGCTGGATTTGAACTCAGGTCCTCCTGAATCAAAGGCCAGTGCTTTATGCACTGTGCCACCTAGTTCCCTTGAGTATTCACACTTTAACAGGGTCCTTTGGAAGACCCAATACCCTTCAAGACCCCCAAATAATGAATTTCTATTGGTGAAATTTCAACACAACCAGTGCAAGGGAATCGTTTTGCTGTAAAGGACTTTTGTTATGCTCCTCAAATCAAACCTTATGTGTGAATATTGACAGATTGCCAGCTGATAAGTCTGGCCAACAACAATCCCAAAGAAGAATTTAGAGACATTAATCTAAAGTTGAAATCATAAGTTGTTCTTGAAGGTTTATATTTATTAACTAGCTCAGTTGAATGAAGGCTCCTTTTATTAAAGATATGATGGGATGAATCATGCTGGAGAGCAGCCTCAGTAAGCAAATGGTAGTAGACTTCAGAGGGCAAAGGAGCTCATTTATCAAATTTTAAAGCTTAAACTTTAATTTATTTTCAGATATTTTTTAATCATGTAGATGGAAAAGTTAAAATTTTGCAGGTACCTGAAATCAGGTCATTATCTGAAGTAAAGCAAGGGAATGGGGGAAACCTAGTAAAAAGAGACCAAAAATTGATCAGAAGGGATACTTTTCTTTGATACATTTCTGTGTTTTTTCCCTCTGCAGATAAGGGAACTTTCTGAACTTACCCATAGGTACTGCCTCTAGCAATATTATCATCTGATATAAAAAAGGATAGGTTTCCAGCTTGCAGTTATTATTCTTTAATTTCCCTCATTCTAAATTATTTAGGAATATAATTAGATCAAAGTGAAATGAGATTTTATCATGCATAATTTTTTTCTACTTTAAAGAGACAAGTCAACAGAAAATTTCACTCAGTAGAAAGGGGAGCCAAAGCATAGATACCTGAAAGTGAAATTTTTTTCTCACTTTGAGTATTAACACTGGACATGTTAGTTCATTTTTTTTTTTTTTAGTGAGGCAATTGGGGTTAAGTGACTTGCCCAGGGTCACACAGCTAGTAAGTGTTAAGTGTCTGAGGCTGGATTTGAACTCAGGTACTCCTGACTCCAAGGCCGGTGCTCTATCCACTGCGCCACCTAGCTGCCCCATGTTAGTTCAATTTTAAATAGGAAAATCTGTATTCTGGATTTTATTTTAGTGAGGCACGAACAGAAAAGGGAGAATGAGTTTTAGGAGGGGGATTTTTTTTTCTTTTACTGTTCTTTCTTACATCTGGGACTGAAAATTCACTTTAAAGTAGAGCCAAATTTCCCATAAAATATAAAATGGAAACTTATACACCTCCTACAAAGATTTTCTGCCTTCAAATTTCTTAACCAAGTAAATTATCGGCTCCCTCCGTAAAAAAAGAGCAAAATCAGATCTTCTGAAGAAATGGGATATCTGTGAGATAGGTTGTATTAGTGTTTCTCTCTTTAGGTAGAGGTTAGTTGTTTTGTGCATTGAGGAGCAGAGGGACAATTTTGTGACTATTCCAAATAGACTTGGGGGTGTGGCACCAATTATTAATTTATCAGTGAGCTAAACTTGGACATTTCTGATGTCATGGTTGTATTCAGATGAACATTGTGATATGGTCCTTCGGGAAAGCTGACCCCTGCCAGCTATGGGAAAGCAGTAGTGGTGGTAAGCCCTCTCTGGTGTGGCCTACCGTTATAGGCTTGATGGATCCCTGACCTCGGTCCAAGCGGATATTCCTGTAATGATATTGATTGTAATCTATTCATACCCACAATCTAAGAATCAACTTAGTTGAGAATATAGAGGAAGAGGCTCATCCCAGTATACTGGACAGTAGGCAAATTCTTTGGTCATGGCAAACCATGAAATAAAGGAAAATATAAAATGACCTTTATTCCCCATGTAGCCATTTTCTACAGCTTTAGTGATGGCAATAGAGTTATGGAAAGGGGGTGACAGTGCTGAGAACCAGGAGGTTTCTACACTGCCAATAAACATTATTTAACTTAAATGTGAGATTCTTATTCAATGACCAAATGAGGTCATATCTTAGCAGTGAGAGGAACTGAATGATGCTAATGTTGACACTCTCATGGTAAAAGAAAGCAGGAGAGATAAGGAAATCACATTTAAATGGAAGAATGGATGACAGATTCTGCTTGGAGAAGAAAATAAATGAGTTGGCAAAATTTACTTTATCAATTATCAAAAGATATAGTATTATGGATCATTTGATCATCTCAACTCACAGTGCTCATGATATGCATAAATAAAGAGACCACCACGAAAATAAAATTCTACATGTTAACATCTGTTAACAATAGAGGATGGGGGCAGCTAGGTGACACAGTGGATAGAACACCGGCCCTGGACTCAGGAGTACCTAAGTTCAAATCCGGCCTCAGACATTTGAAACTTACTAGCTGTGTGACCCTGGGCAAGTCACTTAACCCCAATTGCCTCACAAACAAACAAACAAAAAACCAATAGAGGACAAAATAGAAATAGACTTGGTGGTGTGGTACCGATTATTAATTTACCAGTGAGCTAAACTTGGACATTTCTGATGTCATGGGTGTATTCAGATGAACATTATGATGTGGTCCTAGGGAAAGTTAACCCCTGACCAGCTATGGGAAAGCAGTAGTAGTGGTAAGGCCTCTATGGTGAGGCCTACTGTTACAGGCTTGATGGATTCCTGACCTCAGTCCATGTGGATATTCCTGTAATCAAGCTAATATTTGGAAATAGCAGTGCAAAGGTAGGCATAGGGGAAGATGACAAAAAATATGTTGAAAAAATGTAACAAAGGAGGTCAAATACTTGTAGCATACACTAGAAACTCCTCTATATCAAAATAAATACTTTCTCGAAGAAGGAAGTCAAAAGATCAAATAATGCCACAAAATTTACATTTACTCTATTTAGCAAGAAACAACTGGTTTCTTGTGTGAGAATCATTTATAAATCAGCTTTATATAAGTAAGACCATTGATTTGTTAAAGTCCAATTTGAAAGAAAAGGTAAAGATTAGAACATGCAAATAAATGACTCCAAACTGCCCTTATTGATCCCTTCCCAAAATGGGAAATAAATTGAGGAGGACTCATTGACTTGATATACAACCATCTTCTGTGAAAGTTTAACTAAATTAAGGCTGAAATAAGGTGGTCAAAAATATTTAGAAATGACCTCAACCATTAATTACTTAATCTGCTTGCTAAGTGGAGAAATAGGATAACCAAATAAAAATTAATTAAAAGTGCCTTATGAGGGAGATGGTAGAAGACCATGAGTAATATTGGTTCATTAAAGAAGCAGGGGAGGGAAATACAAATATGAAGAAATTTGACAGCCAATTAAGTCTAATCATTCCAAAATCATTTAAAGATGAACCAGAAAGATGTACATGAAAGAAAAGAAAAATAATAATGTCAGCATTTCTATGACAGACTTTTTTCTTCATCATTGACAGTGGAACCACCATATTTGAACTCCAGCACCACAGTCCTTGATGTGCTGCTAGGGAAAGTGGAAATAGAAGTGGAAAACCAAGATGGAAAAAGTTGCTGGATCATATTGGATATTCACAGAGGAAATGTGGAGTGGCAAAATTTTAAGAGCAGTGAGGGATCAGTTGTCAAGATATCAGCAAGATGGGAAGATAATGAATAACTGAAATAATTATGGTTTTAAAATGACTAATTAAAGGCACTTATTGGGCTATTTGGGCTTAGCTCAAACAAGTATCTACCTTTTATGAGGATATTGTTAATATTACTCTTTTTTTCTTTTTCTTTTCTTTCTTTTTTTATTTTGTTGGGCAATGAAGGTTAAGTGACTTGCCCAGGGTCACACAGCTAGTAAGTGTCAAGTGTCTGAGGCCTGATTTGAACTCAGGTCCTCCTGAATCCAGGGCTAGTGCATTATCCACTGCACCACCTAGCTTCCCATTGATATTACTCTTGTTTTTATATTATGTTCTTTTTAGATAGCTATTTACTTCACATATATGTTCTAATTTTTTGTCACTAGTCATGTATTGATATTATAAGTTTGTTCAGGAGGATATTTCTGATTGGTGTTATTATATTATGGTAATGATTGGTTATTTTCTTTTTAAGATATTAATCAAATAAATTAAAAATATGTTATTATCAGATTACCAAACAAAAGCTATTAAGTAAATATCCCTGCTTAAATGCCTATAAAATCTACATGAGAAGGATCTACATGTATCAAGGGCAAATGTGATGAAAATATGAGGCTTTTTCAAATGATATTTGGAACCAGCCCACATTGTTATAATCATACAGTTGACTTAAAGATGCAGTAAAAACAACATCCCACCATAGTCATTATTTGTTGGCCATAAAAAGACTTTGATGATAGAAGAAAGTTCTGTCTTAAAGGTATTCCTCCAATAAGAACTTTCCTAACATATATCAAGGTTGTACAAGATTCCTTGAAAGATATAATAATAATAATAATAATAATAACAACAACAACAACAACAACAACAATAATGTGATTGTGATGGAATACTATCGTGGTATAAGAAATGATGAACAATATGGCTTCAGAAAAACCTGGGAAGACTTAAAATGAACTGATGGAAAGTGATGTGAACAGAACCAAGAGAACATTGTACACAGCAAAATCAATAGCAATATTGTATGATGATCAGCTGTGAATGACTTAGCTATTCTAAAAAAATACAGTGATCCAAGATAATTCCAAAGAATTTATTAAGAAAAATCCTATCTAACTCCAAAGAAAGACATGATGGAGTCTTAATGTATATCAAAACATACTTTTAAAACTTTATTTTTATTGTTTTTTTTTAAAGTCTGTGTTTTCTTTTGTAATGTGGCTAATATGGAAATATATTTTGCGTGAGTGCACAAGTATAATCTGTATCAAATTTTTTGCTTTCTTAAGGTGGCATTAGGGGAGGGAGGGAAGGAGAGAATTTGGAATTAAAAAAATGTAAAAAAATATTACATGTAATTCGAAAAATATAAAAATTAGAAAGATATAGTAACAAAAAACTTTTGATGACCTTCTGAAGAATATGATCAATTGAGGCAAAAGAGGCACTAGCTCTTAAAGGAATCTAGTACTTAGTTTGAATGGAAGAAGAATTTAATTCAGGTGGTGAGGTCCTTCAGATGATTCTGTGGGTGCATGACATTTTGCTGATTATATCAAACCCTAACATTGTTAAACCCCTTAAATGTGTTTCATAACTACTCAATAGCTGCCCAATGATCTTCTCAGGAAAAACTGAGTGGATGAGGAATAGCTATGGCTCAGAATGTAATATACATTTGGATGCAAAATTCTTTGAGTTGTTTTATCTATACATATATTTTGGTTAGACAATGTAGATCGATTTGAACCTAGTGTTTTTGAGCCCTAGAAACTAGCACAGTGCTTCAAGCATAGAAGACCCCAAAGAGATGCTTGTTGATTGAATGATTGTATAAACACAGCCTAAATTCCAACACTGATGTATAGATCATATCTCTGAAAATGAGCTGCTTTCCCCCATGGAGTGTGGGTGAGCTAGGAAAAGCTTAAATATAAATAGCATGGATTTAGTTCAAACATTAGAAAACCCTTCAATGAGGCTATTACCTTTATTATATATATTAATACATATATATCCACACATGTATATTTGTGTGTGTATATATGCATGCATATATGTATATCTATGTATATGGTACTCTTACACACAAATCCCTTCCCCCCAACCCCCGAATAGTTGGAATAAGTCTACTATCAAGCAAAGAGCACTTTGACTAGAGATTTCTTTTATGCTTGTGCAGTTTCCAACTTGGCTTTGTAGGCAGTAAAAAGCATTTTATAATAGGAACTTATTACCACTTTTGCCTTACCAGTCATTACAAGTTGCTATTAAGTTTTGGGATATGGAACTTCCAGGCCAGGAAACTCCCTTCACCAAAGTAGGTCAGCACCTGCACGGTAATTTCTAGTCTTAGAGAACTGAGAATTTAAACAATTTACCCAAGATCACAAGTCAGTATGTGTCAGGGGGAAGATTTGAACCCAGGTCTTCCCAGCTTAGAGGACAGCTATTAATCCTCTACACTATGCTCACTACCACCCCCAAAGTATTAAAATCACATCGTGTAACAAGGCATATTATTTCATGGATTTTTTTATAAATTGTTCCACAAACCACCCACTCTATATAATAATAATAATATCAAATATGTCTGATAATAGTAGAGTATATCACTTCATAGTTTAAAAATCCCTTTCTGGGGGCAGCTAGGTGGCTCAGTGGATAAAGCACTGGCCTTGGATTCGGGAGGACCTGAGTTCAAATCTGACCTCAGACACTTGACACTTACTAGCTGTGTGACCCTGGGCAAGTCACTTAACCCTCATTGCCCCGCAAAACAAAAAAAAATCCCTTTCTTCACAACTCTGTGAGACAGTATAATTATTCCTGTTTTAGAGATGAGGTAGCACTGAGGCTCAGAGAAATTAATTGATTAGTCTAGGATTATACAACTACTAAGTAACAGTCTTGGATTCAAACATAGGTCTCTCCTGACTTATAGCTCAGTGCTTTCCCCTACAGTATCATGCTGAAGAATTATAGGATAAGTATTAACCCTGTCCCCTAAAACAAGTGTTACAAATAAATTATGGTGTTATTCCTTTGGGGATCATTTCCCTTTAGTATTGGCCAGACACCAGTTTTTAAATGGTGTATGAACAAGTATCTATCTGCAAGGATGCCTTAAGAAACTATAAAGGGCCATTAATAAAACTCAATTTAAAAACGGGCAAAATAAAGCTAAATAATACTAGATGCAGTTGAGTGAATTTCCTTCTATTCATACCTTCAGAATTAAGAAGAAAAGTAAGGGTTAACCATAAAGTATTCCACCTTGAACCCCTGCACTCTCTTTATCTAGCACACCATAATAAAAGATCAAGGGTTCCTGCTTATTATCTTATTTTTCTTGCTTGTTCCACTAGGCTAAGGCCCAGACTAGTTATGGATTAACACTGTGATCAATAGTAAGCTTGCTGTCTCTCTCTCAGCAGGGGAAAATGAACTCAAAATGCAGTCAAACTCTTATTGATCAAGGATATAGGTCTCACTTTCATTACCTCTGTCTCCTGATAACCCACAAATAATGTGATGAGTTGCTAATCTCTCTGATTTTCAATGGACCCTTCACCCCTCTTGTCTGCAAACTACAGCTTTTATTTCCATCTGGATACTTTCTCAGTGTAATTCATGTAGCAGTGACTCTCACTCTTTTACCATCAGACCTGGTCAATCAAATCTAATAAAATCGCTCTTCACTGAAGATGATCCAAGAGACTTCATCATAAACTTGGTAAGCAAATATATGTGAAAGCTGCTTCCACTCACAATGTAGTGTGACAAGTTCTCTTTGTAGAAGGATGCTAGTATTGATGGCAGCCACTTCAAGATTGGAACTGTTCATGACCAAAGAAGAAAAAAATAGAATCTTAAACATTTTTTAACTGTTCAGTTCTTTTTTAGCACCTGGTAGAAAGTTGTTGTTACCACAACTTAGTCTAAACTAGACTCATTTGTAAACATATCTATGGATATGTAAAATATTATATATGTATTCACAAGTTTTTTACAGAACACAGAAAAAATCTAGCATAACATAGAAAATGGAAATTATGTATATTGTCTTTTCTAGGCTTATTATTTTATAATGCTTTAGATAGTACAACCTATGCCATACATACAAAACACTATAACCCTATGCCCTTAGAGAAGCACAAGATATAATGGATAGAGAGACTTCAGAGAGCAAGATTTAAGTGTAAGTCTCACTGCTGATACATACTGGCTTTGTGAACCTGGGCAGGTAACTTAACCTGTCCATGCTTAATGAGGTTCTCTCTCCATTATTAGTTGTGGAGGTGTTGACCTGCACTGAAAAAAGTTTCTTCACCAGTATCCCTATACTTGTGAAATCACAGGTCCAATCCCAATTCCATAATTGTTACTTTGCTTCCCACATCCATAACATCTAGTTAGGAATCCAAAGACTTTTTAAAGAAGGGTAAGATTTAAAAAATTTTTTTTTCCTTGGGTGGGGCAATGAGGGTTAAGTGACTTGCCCAGGGTCACACAGCTAGAACTTGTCAAGGGTCTGAGGTGGGATTTGAACTCAGGTCCTCCTGAATCCAGGGACGGTGCTTTATCCACTGCGCCACCTAGCTGCCCCCGAAGGGTAAGATTTTAAGAGGGAAGGTGATTTACATTTTTCTTCATGTGTCTGGATTGGCTTAGAGACTGCCTTGTAAAATGGGCATAGGAAATAATTAAATGTAAAATCCAATAAGAAGATGTAAGGGCATTTCCTTCTGCAGAATTCTACAGTAAATATCATTCATTTAAAACTTTTTTGAAGACATAATTTTTTAAAAATTGTAATAATAATAATAATAATTACAACAATGCTGTCACCTTAATATACTATTTCATGTTTTCCTGGTCTTCTAAAATTGTCTATTTTAATTGGCAAGAAAAGGAATGGAATATTTATTTTAAAGTATTATAGCTATATCGCTTTACTGATCTCACCTTCATTCCTCTCTAGGCTCTGCTCCTGATTGCCTTCTGGAGCCCCACAATCAGATGCCTCCTTCTGCCCCTCCTTTTCAGCTTTCTTTTATCAGCTGTCTCTTCCTTTCCCCACCCCCACTCTCTACCCCACCCAACTAAGAGGTATCCCTAGCATTTAGCACAGTACTTAGTATGTAGCAAGTGCTTCATAAATACTTATTGACTTGACTATTGTCCTTTGATAAACTTTAAAAAACTAATTTAATTGAGCAACAAAGAACCATGACTTCATCACCCTTCCTTAACATGTTTGTATGTTTTTTCTTCTCAACTTTGTATCCCTTACTTAGGTTTCTGACCCATGAAAAATCAAAACAATTAGAGTAGCAAAGGATATATATTGAAGAAAGATTCCCCTGGAATTATATTTTTTCCCCTAGCTCATCCAATTTCTCTTATTTGCTTCTTTTAATTGAATTAGAGGCATCAAGTAATGTTTAACAATTTGATGTGCAAGTAGTGAAACCCTTCATTAATAACTTCTCTTGCAAGTAAAACTATAATTTAGCTGAAGTCTTAAGAAAAACCCCAAACATAAAAGTCAACTAAGTTCCATTTTGTTGACGTAACCAACAGATGGCCAAGTACCACTAATGAAATGAAATAATTTGTCAATAGGCAAAAACCTGTGAAAATAGAATATTGCCTTAAAACTCAAGTCCAAGCAATTTGTACACCTACTGAAGGAAGTGTGAAATATGACAGTGGTAAAAAGTCAGGAGATTAACATGATTGGCACTGAGCTCTTAAAGCTGAAGTAATTGCAGGTCTCACTTTCTTCTTTTGTTCTTCAGAGGTGCATTTGAAATTCAACAGGGAAGCTCTCTCCCAGGAATGATCAGGGAACTGACCAAAAACTTTTGCTCTGTTCCTCCTTTCCCTATTTGCATATTTTCCATTGGTGTGCTGTATTTTTGTTTGGTTTCAAGTGGTGAGAAACAAGGCCTCATGATACAAGGCACTTGACTACTTGGAAACCCTTGGCAGTGCTTTTGATTTATTATTCTTATATGTGGCATTAAAGAATGAGAGGGGGGAAAAAAGGAAGCATTTAAGAAAATTCATTTGCTTAAGTCCTGAAAGAAATCTTATATTGTGGAACAATGTAAGTGAGGATATTACAGCTGAATTGTCTTCTATCTGCTTGCTGGTTTTCATGATTGCATTCTGTCTCCTGGTTATGCAGTGTCATATACATTCAGACAGTGATTTGATATACTTTTCAGTCTGGGCAGATACTATGAAGTACCTTTGATGTCAGTATAATTGTTTGTGTGATCTGCAAGCATGGATGTCATCAAATTTTATTAAACTTAATATAGATAAAACTAAGACATTATTGATTAGTTCTGCAGCGCAAAGGCCCCAGGTTTCATCTATAGTGGTTTTCTTCTATGGTAGTTCTCTTTATCCTTTCGATAATACTCATGCCCTCAGAGCCATTGTGGATTCTGAGTTTTCTTTTGAAGCCCACATCAATCATATAATTAAGACATCTTAATACTACTACAGCAATCTAGCCATATTGAGAGGCATGCTCTCTTGGTCAGCTTCTGAAATTTTAATTCATCTTCTTCTTTCATGTAGGCCATAATTACTGCAATTCTTTGTTTATGGGTCTTTCACTTAATATTTTTAGTTGATCCAAATTTCACTACATAGACCTCTATCTGGATTCAAGCTTTTCTACCTCATTAATAAGATTAATTGGATTTTAACAAAATAAGCCAGACTCTTTTCCCCTGTTTTACTCATCTTTCCAGTCACTATGGGAAGCATCTCTTTGACATGCTATCTGTGAATTAGCTTTGGATGTATCTAAGTGATACCAAAGATCCAGATGTCAGGTGAAAATTTCAATTTTACATTCAGATGTTGCCAAATTGCCAGGATGTTTGATATCATGTAGGGAAAATATCTGGTCTGTCAGTAATTTTTTTTCTCCCACTCTTTTGTGTGTGTCTTGGGATTGTTGTCATATACTTTTTTTGCCCTCAGTGCCCTCTGTATTTTGTCAATAAATCTTGCTGCTTCCTCTGAATCTATTTTCTCTATCCTGGATTCTAGTCCTGACTCTGCCACCAATTCACTGTGTTTTTGTGTTTTATGGTACAGAGCTTTGGGAACTGAATGAAATACTTGTACATTCTTTTTATTTCTCTTCTCTTTTTTCTTTTTTTTGCTGGGCAATGAGGGTTAAGTGACTTGCCCAGGATCACACAACTAGTAAGTATCAAGTGTCTGAGGATGGATTTGAATTCATGTCCTCCTGAATCCAGGGCCGGCGCTTTATCCACTCCACCACTAGCTGCCCCCAATACTTGTATATTCAATTCAATAACTATTTATCAAGTACATATTATGTGCCAGGTATTGTGCTAAGTGTGGAAACTACTTAGTTCACACTAATCTGTGAGAGAATTGTCAGGAATTGACTGCAACAACCTAATACATGTCAAGGCTACTTGAGAAACTTTATGTTTAAAATAAACAATGTAATGGATATGCTACCTATCTAATCATTTGTATTCTCCAAGTTCTGTTTTTGTATGAGTCAGAGATAGACAGAAAGCAAAAGAATCATAGAGTTGTAAGGCACAGATAGGACATCTAGTTTAACATATGGCTAAAAAAGAATTCTCTCCACATCACACCTGACAAATAATCATTTAGATTTTTATCAGTGCCCTTCAGTGAATGGGAATCCCTTACCTCCTGAGGCATCTCAATATCACTTCTAACTAGTTATAATTGTTAATCTATATTTGCTTCTTCATAACTTCCAGGCACTGGTCTGAGTTCTGCCTAATAGGCCAAATAGTACAAATCTAATCTCTCTTCCATGTGACAGATGTCCAGTTACTTTACATAGCCATTAAATCTTCTTTTCTTTAACCTACCTTCCCACCCCCACCCCACCAAGCTGCAAGGTAGATTACATCAACCTCTTTCAATTTTAGAACATGTCTCCAAATACCTTCATTAAGTTACAATTTGTTCTAGTTTTGCCCTTCATAGAAGGTTGATATATAATTTGTCTATTTGAAAAGATTTTCTGGGTCTTATATTTGTCACTAAAAACACTGTCCATTGTTTTACCCAATATCTCTCATAGAATCTATCTTCGCAAAGCCTATTCTCCAAGTATGGAGTGCTCTTTCTCCTCACCACTGACTTTTTGGAACTTTTTACATAATTTAATTTAATGTAATTAATTTATTTTTTGGGGGGTGGGCAGGGCAATGGGGGTTAAGTGACCTGCCCAGGGTCACGCAGCTATTGTGTCAAGTGTCTGAGGTCGGATTTGAACTCAGGTCCTTCTGAATCCAGGGCCGGTGCTCTATCCACTGAGCCACCTATCTGCCCTTCTTACATAATTTTAAGGACCAGCTCAAGTACCACATGCTACAAGAGACCTTTCCTCATTTCCCTAGGACTTAGTCTTCTTGCTTCTCTTCTACTTCCTGCCCTCAACTGCTTTGCAGTATTTATTTATCTATCTATATGTCTTTTCCCTCCTTTAGAGGAAGGTAAGCTCCTTGAGGGTAAGGACTGTTTTTGATTTTTGTTCTTTATTCTCCAAATTTAGGACAATGCCTAAAATCTAATAGGTGATTAATAAATGCATTTTGAATTGAATAGGTTATAAAAATGCACATGATATATTACTGCCTGGGTTAGTTGTAAGAAAAAATTATAACTTTATATGAGTATGTCTATGTTATTTATCTAGGAAGCAAAAACTACATAAATCAATGTGTCACGTTTTGTCCTTTCTGTTCAGTCCTTTTCAGTTGTGTCCAGCTCTTCACGAACCCATTTGGGGTTTTCTTGGCAAAGATACTTGAGTGATTTTCCATTTTCCTCTCCAACTCATTATACAGATGAGGAAATTGAGGCAATCAACTGTTAAATGACTTGCTCAGGATCACATAGCTAGTAAGAGTCTGAGACCAGATTTGGAACCAGGAAGATGAGTCTTTCTGACTCCAGGTCACCTAGCTACCCCTTTATTTTTTCCTTAGCTTCACAGAAATCTAGACCCAAATTGAATGCATTGCCAATGAGCCTCAAGTGTCTGATTTCACTTCCTCTAGGCTTTTTAACTGCTCTGTTTTAATTATTTTTGCCTTATTTTGCTCTATATTTAATCTTAAAACCCATTTCTCTTCTTTTTGGAAAGTAGGTTGGGTACAAATTCCCACTTGAAAGAAAGATATCTTGGTGACCTTTAGCAGTCACAACTTTACAAATATATATTATTTGCATGGCTTTGGTCAAACCATTTCCTCATTCTGGGCCTTAATTTTCTTGTCAATAAATGGGAGAAGGTTGGGTTAGTTGCTCTCAAAAGTTATTTTCCAGCTCCCAATCCAATAACCCTCTGATTTCAGTTCATTTGTAAAATTAAAGATTTGGACTACATGAACTCTCTAGTTCAAACATTTAATTTTTTCACATTCTACCTTCTTTCTTCCTTCCCACTGGGCAATGGTGCTGCTAACTATTAAAAATGTTTCATGTTTAACTTTTTTTTTGTCACTCTCTCCCAAAGAACCTTAAATGATGACTATATTCAAATTCTTTTCTACTATTATATTCAAATTATTGGTTTCAAGACCTTTAATCAATCTTTTTTTTAATGTTTAATCTTTTTCATCCTCCTTTGTTTCCATCTCCCTTAGTCATGCTCATTACTCTTTTTATCCAAGAACATTTTTACAACAGTCCTACCTGAATCCAGTAGCCCTGTTTATGCTGGTTATTGTTAGGTTCTCCTTTCCAACTGACAGAATCATATAGTAGTGGATAAGAATTACATCACTACACAGGTTATCATTCTCTATATGCATTTCTATATTCTTCATGCCAAATCATGCCCTTCAAAACTTTGAGAACACATACACTGAGGACTGGATAGCACTGCAAAGTGTCAGCTTGTCCTGACCTCCAACACTATCCTTATGAAGAGTTCTGCCATCCTAACTTGAAATTGTTCTGTGTCATTAGGTATATCTAGCAATCTGAAACTATATTTTCTGCTGTTTCAAATTTCCAAGAAAACTTCGTATAGTTTTCTTTTTGCGCTAGAAGTTGCTGACTGGCTGATTTGTAACTCATTTATTACTTTTCATTTCCTACGTTTGGTATAATATCAATTAAGGCATGGTTTATTTAAAACAGCCTTCAAACCTAGCCCCCTCCCAAATATAAAGTAGGTAATGTACAGGTTCAGCAGATATACTGCTTGACTTGGGAAGCCTAGGAAGCCCCGGGTTTGAAGTAGATATAAACTCTCTGTGTGACTTTGGGCAAGTTACAACCCTTTTGAGCTTCAATTTCCTTACATGTAAAGTTGTAATAATA
Source organism: Dromiciops gliroides (assembly GCF_019393635.1). NCBI lineage: Eukaryota > Metazoa > Chordata > Mammalia > Microbiotheria > Microbiotheriidae > Dromiciops > Dromiciops gliroides. The sequence goes on from NC_057862.1 coordinate 132,774,389, forward strand.
ATATCTGTTGCAACTACTGCACATGCTTGTTGTGATTATGAAATGGGGGCAATGTAAATAACTTTGCAAACTTTAAAGGGTTATGCAAATGTAAGCTATTATCATTATCAAGATTCTCTTTTTATTTCCAGATAAAACTGAAAAACTCTTTCCTCTTCCTCCCTGCTCAATTTCTCTCCTTTCTTCCCACCCCGTATCACACAATGTTCCATATGCGTATTATAGTCTCTCTCCCTTCCCCCATTTAATCAGTAAAGAACAAACTTAAAAGGGGGTGTACATAATTGTTGTACTTTAGGAGTTTTTTAAAAAAATTAAACTGGTCATGGTGGCATCAGTTGAGGAACAAGGAAAAGAATTCCCAAGTATGAGAGTTTATGAATAGGTTTCAATCAGCATCATTGGAAGGAGTGGTAACCCTCATTTATGAGATCATAGATTCCTCCTAGTATTGAAGTGCAGTGAATTGAGACCAATGACAAAATAATTCCAGTTGTCTTTGGTAACCCAAGGAGTGGTACAATCTTATGAAATTAGTGCATAATCATAAATTTTTAGCAATGTTGATTTGTTTAGTCAATAAAACACATAGCTTTCTTTTTTTTTTCTTCCTTTTTTTTTTTTGTGGGGCTATGGGAGGTTGAGTGACTTGTCCAGGGTCACACAACCAGTAAGTGTCAAATATCTGAGGCTGGATTTGAACTCAGGTACTCCTGAATCAGGGCCAGTGCTTTATCCACTGTGCCACCTAGCTGCCCCCAAAACACATAGCTTTCAATTATGGAGAAACTCCTGTACATCTAGTCAGGTTTACACAATGCATCCTATAGGCATTTGTAATGATAGCCATTTACCAAAAAATCCCAGTAGCATGAAATAAATCCAGAATAGCTATTCTGCTTGTCTTAAATTTTTTGTACAACTAAGGGAAATTACACCCCAAGAACTATATAGAAATGGTCCTGTCAGGCAAACTCTTAAAAAGCTTCCTAGAATTTGGATATTCTGCAAAATATCTAGAGTACTAGTAAACTAATAAATCATATAACCTCAATACCTACCTGTGTATATATTTCCATGGAACTGCTCACCAACATCTTTGCAATATTGAGTTACAACCTTAGGATACTGTAACTAGTTCCTTGTTGCAGAATAGGGAAACAAAGCAAACAAGATTTCTTTTTGGTTTCATTTGAATAAATACCAAATTTTGTGCTTTGGCTTACAAAATAGGATCATATTTATCCATTCATTTTATATTTTTGAATTTAAAAAATTGGCATATTAGATAAAGACCCAATTGTGGAGTTAGGCATACCCTTGTTCTGAACTCATCCCTGACACTAGCTATGTGGCTATGGCCAAGGCTATTTAATATCTTCAAGCCTCAGCTTTCCCATCTGTAAAGGGGGGAGAATAAGAACAGTAATCCCTACTTGATTTATAATGGAGATATATTAGATAATATATTATTATAAGTTATTATGGAGATCAATTAGATAATATACAGAAAGGGTTTTGAAAACTTTAAATCATTATATAAGTATAAATTATTAGTCACGCCATTAAAATTTAACTTTCTATATTTTATATTGATAACAATGACAATATTAATAATACTTTAAAATCAGATAGAGGTGTCAGGATCACAAGGGATATAACATTCAGATTTCTATGATGTTCTTGGTTCAGTGTTTTACAAATGAGATTAAATGAGATGACATATGTAAAGCACTTGTAATATAAATACTAGGAATTGTTTTGTACATAATGGGCCTTCAATAAATTCTCCTTGAGTGAATCTATGTAAGCACAGGTCTTACAGTAGTAACCAGACTTTTTGGTACCTCCTTGAGACAATAATACCTCTAGTAAAATAAATGTCAACACAAATGTATTAGCTTTGAAAACTCCTCAAGAGATCATCTGTTCCCCTGCATTTAAGGTTGTTGTTATCTCCATTTTACATCCATTTAATTTAGGCTCAGAAAAATTGAGCAACTTGCCCAAGGTCTCTCAACTTGGTACAAGAGGCCCTAGAATCTGGTCTTTCCAGGTCTAATACTGTGCTCCTCCCTCTATGCCACAATACTTTCTTTTAAATGACTTTTATTATAGAAATAACAAAAATAGTAGGCTTAAGTAGTATTTAGTACTAAAGCAGGGAAATCGCCATCTAGCCCAATTCCCCTCATTTTAAAGATGAGAAAGCTGAGGCCCAAGGTGACTGGTCCAACATCACATAGGTAGTAAAAAGCAGAGCTAGTCCTCAAAATCTTCCTGATTTCAAATCTAGCATTCTTTCCACTGGGCCATACTGTCTGCCACCATAATGATTACTGTCAGAGAAACATAAAATCTATTTCCATTTCAGGATTTTTCCACATTTTTCCTCTTTTTCCATCATGTAACTTTTATATTTGGACAGCTATGTGGACAATGGATAGAATTTCAAGTCAGTAGTCAGGAAGACTCATTTTCCTGAGTTCAATTTGGGTTCAGACACTTTGTAATCCTGGGCAAGTCGCTTGACTCTGTTTACTTCAGTTCCCTCATCTAGAAAATGATGATCCAGAGAAGGAAATGGCAACCACTCCAGCATCCTTGCCAAGAAAACCTCAAATGGAGTTACAAAGAGTTGGACATGAATGAAAAATGACTCAAACTCCAAACTTTTATATTTATAAAATTAGCCAAATTTTTAACAGTTTTGATGATACATGCACACACATGCAAACACCCACATCCCCTTCACACAAACTCATGACAAATGGTAATAAAGTAAAATCTTTTTATTTAGTCAAACATTTGCCACAGTATAGGGGAAAGAATACTGTCTTTAAAGTCAGAAGACTTGGGCTCCATTAACTGGAGAATGACCACAAAAATTATGGTACACGAATATAACTGAATATTACTGCATGATGGGAAAGGACAAATATGAGGAATTCAGAGACCTATTGAAAGTCTTACATCAACTGATGTAGGGTGCACTAAGCAGTTGAAGGAAAATTATTGTTTTGAATCACAAAATATCATGGTAGCAATTTTGGAGATGGAAATTTTGAGAAGGATGATACATTTTTTTTCTCTTTGATTTTTAAGTTGTAACCTTTTATCTTAGGTTATAAATTCATTGGGAAGCAGAGACTATTTCTCATTCATTTTAATATCTCACTTAGTGCATTATCCAGTGCTTTGCACATGGTAGACATTTAATAAGTATTGGATATTTAATGGCGGGTAAAAGCATGCAACAAAATGCCCATAGGTGGCAAATACATTATTATAAACAATTCATCATTACAGGGCAAGACAAAAGTGGAATTTTTGGCTACATGAAAATAAATGGATTTAGAAATAATATTCTTATATATGTAAGATATTCAGAAGTTTCACAAAACATTCAGAATTTTATTTAAAAAATAACCTATAGAATTCTATTTTCTGTGGAACATAGTTGAAATGTCTCTGCTCTCTGCCAACAATCCCTCATGGGAGTACCTAAGTACTTGAGAAATACTTAAGTAGTGTTTAAATACTTAGGAAGAATTTAGGATTGCATCTTAACTACTTAACCAGGAAATTCATTGGCAGAGATTAAAAAAAAATCAATTAACGACTTCAATTATGTCTGTAAAGAAGAAAAGGACTCAGTTTTCAAGATGATAGCTAACAACCCTATGAGGTTGCTATTCTGGATAAAGATAGTATTATGGGTAAAGTACTAGATGTATTTGGGAATGCCTGAGTTCAAATCCTTCTTCAAGGTACTTAGTAGCTTTGTTGACTGGGCAAGTGATGTAGCCACTCAGCCTCAGTTTCCTCATATATAATGGAGATAATAATAGCACTTACCTCTCATTTTTTATTATTGTGAGTATCAGAGTAAATAATATACGTAAAAGGCTTTATAAAGCTTAGAGTGTCATGTAAGTGCTAGTTATGATTATGATTTTATCACATTTTTGAAGAATTTTGAACTTATTTAAACAGAGATGCTAAGTAGGTAATTTAATGTTTATTATCAGTTAGCATAAATATTTGTATGTGACTACCCCCTCTGATAACTGTACCTGCAATGTATTAAAAAAAATGAATCACACCAGGTAATTAAAAGCTGTCTCAGAAGGCTAGAATACATACTTCTAAAAGCTTCTTGAATTAGCTCTCAAGGAAATAATCTTGGTTTTGAATTTCATCTCTTCAGATGCATTGTGCCCCCTACAGCATCCTGCTACCCTTTATGATCATGGTCTATACATAATTTATACAGTCAACTGCCTGTTGTGACTAGTGGAGGTGGGAGAGATGATAACATTTATTTAAAAAGTCATCTTTTGCTTTCACTATCTACATAGTGGTCAGTGAAAGTAGCTCGGTCTGGCATATGCACCATTCCACCAAGGTGGCAAAGCCATATCTGTCCACCACTTATATGGCTAACATTAACTTGGCTTTCAAATGTGAATAGATCCTTTGTAGTCATCTTTTATTTTATTTTTTTTTCAAATGCAATGCTTTTTTATTTTTGTCAACAAACTGTGTCATTTGCTATAGTCAGAAAACTCCTGTTGTTTGAGGTCTTTATCAGAGTTCTTACAAATCAGGTTAATTGGGGATCAACAGAGATTTTCTGCCTTTAATGAGGCCTAGTAGCCCAAGGCAAGGCCCACCTCTTGATAAGGGACTTTCCTTTTCCTTATTCTGGACTCTTTGATCACTTAAAAAAAAAAAAAACCTGGAAGAACAACCACCGGGAATGTCATTGTTTTTTAATTGCCTGATTACCAAATGTTGGAGATAAAAGATAGATGTTCTCAATTAATAACATTTACATAGATTAGCATCACTAACAAGCCTCATTAGTAGCTGCTGACTTTTGTTTAGACTGTGTCCCATGTCATTTGCACTCTCCTATAGTACAAGGGAATGTACCTTCTGTATGACAAACCGTTTTTTCCCCCTAATCTATTTCCATTAATCAAACTATAAGGCATTTTAAAGCACAGCCAGATTCTTCATTAATTAAGAGTTAACTATTACTGGATCTAAATTTATTGAACAGTTAGAAATGTTAAATAGAATTCCAAAAAGTTTTTGAACTCAAACTTCATTAATTTATACTAAAGTGCTTTCTTCCTCTGGTTAATTACACATGTATGCCAATCCTCTACCCTCATCTATAGTAGACAAAAATTATCATATGATCAATATGTTCTCAAATGAGAGTAAATAGAAACTAAAATATCCACCCACATTTATATCTCTATAGCAAAATATCTATCTGCATCTGTATCCATATTCATATTGACATCCATATCTATACATCTATACCTATACCTATATTTATATATCTCTATATCTACTTATGTATCTGTCAATCATCTATCATCTATATATCATCTGTCTAATCTATCTCTATCATATCTATATCCATCCATGCATACTTTATGAAGAGAACTTGCATCCTAAAAATTTAGCCATCATGAAAATGATAGGAATAGAGACTGGATCAGTGATTTCATAGGCATAGGAAACTCACAGGTAAGAAAAGATCCTTTCTCTATGTAGGTTATCATTCTCTCTTCAACTTATAGTCTTTTTTTTTTTTTTTAAAGGCAATTGGGGTTAAGTGATTTGCCTAGGGTCACACAGCTAGTAAGTTGTCAAGTGTCTGAGGCCGGATTTGAACTCAGGTCCTCCTGACTCCAGGACTAGTGCTCTATCCACTGTGCCACCTAGCTGCCCCTCTTCAACTTATAGTCTTATAGAGTTGAAAACATTGTTAAGTTTAAGTTATATGCTCAGGGTTACATAGCTAGTACATGTCAGAACTTATACTTAAAGTCAGGTCTTTCTGTTTGGCTCTCTATTCACATTCCATGTTGCCTCTCTTTAAGTATGATTATATATAAATATCAGGAAATTCAAAGGAATAAGAAAATGATATATTTAATTCATATTAGTATATATGAATATTCTTATATATCTAATCAAATTCAACCCAAGAAGCTTATCTTTTATGCCTACTTATTATGTGTCAGACATTATAGACATAATGGCTATACCAAGAAAATAGGAAGATCTTTTTCAAAATGACTAAATAAGGATTTTATACTTACTAGTACTTCATGGGGAAAAAATGTCAAGTTCTTTGTTTTACTGTTTTGCTTCTTTGAGGCTGCAATTAAAAAAGTGGTACACAAGGTTTCTAGCCATATGAGGCATCAAAAAAAATTTTATTTAAAGTATTTTATAGTAAGAGGAGAATGGGTCCCATAGTCAATCAATAATGGGTTAAAACATTTTTTGGGAATACCTACTAGGGAGAAATGGATACCAATTTTGGAGGGCCTATTATTTATCTGAAAAGTTTTTCTACTGACTTTTGTTGAATTCTGAAATATGTCAGCTTCCATTTCTTTTTGTATTTGTTTTTTGGTTTGTGAGGCAATTGGGGTTAAGTGACTTGCCCAGAGTCACACAGCTAGTAAGTGTTAAATGTCCGAGGCTGGATTTGAACTCAGGCACTCCTGACTCCAGGGCCAGTGCTCTATCCACCGTGCCACCTAGCTGCCCCTAGCTTCCATTTCTACAAGGATATTTATGTAGCTCACTAAAACCATGTGACAATAATGGGTAAAATTTCACAATCATATTTCCTTAAAAGTAGTCAAGCCAGTAGTCATATCCATTTAAAATATAGCACATTAACTAGATAATTTCAGCAGGTGCAAAATGGCATTCTGAAATCTCATTGTTCACTCACGAGTTTCTTTTCTAGGGAGGTATTTTATCTCAGATATTTTAAAGGCAGAATCAGTAATCTTAAATGGAACCATATAATTAAATAAAGGGACTAAGTTCCCTTTCATGGGAACTTCAGTTGAGCATAGGGTGACTCCAATTTTATCATTCTCCTACCTATATTGCTTACTGTAGTGATAATTTCAACAAATGTCTTGTAATTATATAGCAACTCTCATTGAATGACTCAAACCAACATTTATCCCATTAATTTTTATTCCCTTCCCATGTGATAGGGAAAGTAAAATTTCACAGAATCACAGCGCTGTGGGAAGTTATTCTAAGTTGCTGGTAAGACAATAAAGATACCTCAAGGTATGTGAGAAATATGAGAAACAAGATTCATGGGTTCAAGGTAACATTTGCCTGATACGGGGTTTTTAAATTATATTCTAAACAGTTTTGGAGATTTGGGGCTGGGAATTTCCAGCAGGACTAGGGGGTGATATTTCTTTAGCATACATTTCTACCCTAAACCAATCTTGACCAGACGCAGGTCTTTCTTTGTTCAAAATACCAGACCTCAATTTCCCAATATGATTTAGGTCATATCACAATCTGTTAGGGTACTCATAGCAAGTAAAGTACAGAAGAGATTCATGCTTCCCAATATGTCTTCTGGCCTAGTGTCCAGCTATCTACCAGTTCTTTTCTTTGTCCACCCACACAGCCTATCATCTTCCTTTTATGTACAGAAAAACACATACTATCTGATTTTGGGAGAATGTGGTTAGTCAAATATTCTTTTACAAACTAGTTACCATATTTGATTTACAATAATCACTATTTTTTCAAAGAATTCAAATATAAGAAAACAACACTAAATTATATTTGATGATTAAAAAGACAGCCTAAGATCTTGAAGTACCTCTAGGTCATCATCATGAATTCAATTATAATTACAGGGTAAATATACTCAAGTATTGTTTAGTAGTAACACCTAGTTGATAGAAATTCTGATGAACTTTTGTACAATTTCAAAACAGACACATACATATATAAGTTATCTAGCTACGAATTTGTCACTACTATGAAAAATACTACTTCCATTTATCCTCCTCTAATAAAAAAAATTGGTAAAGTGATAAAAACAGGTATGTTGCAATACCCCAAGAACAATTGGAGGCATGGCATCTTGATGCACTGGCTGAGAAATAGTACAATATTTGCTTTCTAGCATTATTCACAATATTACAATAAAGCTCCAACTTGGCTTGGGAGAATTGAGTTTAAGTTGAGAATATTAAATTTTCCTTGTTGAACTTATAGAGTATTAGGTAAATGTTTTTAAAAAAAGTATCATGTAGACCTTTGCTTACAGGGAATAGGCTCTTAACATATGAAATAATTGCAGATGAAGTAGTGCATAATTATTATCAACTGAAGTTTGTGTTAATGAGTAGCTTAGTCTGTTTCTATGCAGTGTTGAGTAAATCAGAAAATTGAAAATGTTTGGTTAATTTGATCAATGTATTGAGCCAAATAAGTGTATCTATGCCTCAAAAAATGTCTTTAGGATTTCTTAGCTTGCACGTTGACTTTCACATTTTGCCAAATCTCCATTTTGTTTTGATTACATATTTAGAGTCTGGGAGGCATGGCCAATGCTATTTTTCAGAGTTAATCTAATAAGAAGGTGTGGTGGACTTATCATTTTAAACAGTAGAAGGAGTATCCACACCAGCAAAATAATTCAAGATTCATCAAAGTTCCAAAGTAAGTGTTAACTTAAATATTTATGCTTATTTCATAAAAATAAATTTTTTCATTTCAGGAATGTACAATATATTTGTGGAGAAGAATCATTACACATGAACAATACATCATGTTGCGAATGCATAAATTATGTGTTTCTTTAAAAAACAAAACCAAAACCAAAACCAAGACTTTGGAATATTTGACTTCCTAAATGAAGTATAGAAACTTTATATAGGTAAGCTTTTGCAACATATATCATCTATATCTATATCTATATCTATATCTATATCTATATCTATATCTATATCTATATCTATATCTATATCTATATCTATATCTATATCTATATCTATATCTATATCTATATCTATATCTATATCTATATCTATATCTATATCTATATCCATATCCATATCTATATCTACATCTACATCTCTATATCTCTATATCTCATTATTACCAACCTCAGAATATGTCTTTTTAAAAAAGCCTTGATTTACTTATCTTAAGAAATAATTGACACAATATGATTCCAGTATACTCAAAGAATTCAGATAGTCCTTTAGATATTCACTGTAATAGCATTTGACATTTTGGTTCAATTCGGGAAAAGAAAATTAAGTGACTATTACATGTAAGGCACTGGGGATGGAAAAATGATAAAAGATAGTCTGTGATTTTAAGGCAATTACAGTCTACTAGGCATATATAAGAATAAAAACTATGTCTTGAAATGCATGCATTTATATGCATATATATGTATGTATTCACAGGGACATATATGTACATATTCATGCACACATGTATTTATAGCTCCAAATTGTCATAACTTATGGCACATATTCAATGATAAGCTTTCTCTTTGAATCCCAGTATGAGATCACACCTGTGACTAGATAGAGCTCTTAAGTTACTAGCACTCACTTCTCATCTGGTTGGAGAAATATAAAAATACACTTGGGTTTTAACCTTTCTTACTGGTTTCTAATGTTGGACTTAATTGGTACCTAAGCTATGATGGCATGGAGTTCATTTGTGATTCTTAACATTTAATTTTTCTTTATTATTGAATCATTGGACATGATCTTGCTTTCCCTCTATCAGAAAATATATCATCACTTACATGTTTCTTCTATATAACTTTTACCTAACAGACCTAGAGAGAGATTGAAATGAGATGTAAAAAAAACCTAACAACAACACAACTTTGGGATGTCTAAAAACAATCATCAGCTACATATTGTTCATACAACAGCATAAATAAACAATCCTTAAAGTTAATGTTAGGGTTTACTATGTGAATTTTCCAGGAAAGATATATGATTTGCTCGATTTTCAGTGATTTCTTTGGAGCAAAATAAAAGATAATTTGTATAATGCCTTTTAACTTTTCAGAATAGAGTTTAATATAGTTTAATATGGTTTTATTTCCATTTCTTTTGCTTCATTGAGTAACTTTGTAAAGTAAATGCCCACAGGAAATTAGGACTTTCAACACAAACAGTCTACCACTGTTTTGGATCTATATTGAACTAGGGCAGCTTAGTAGATAAGGTCACCTCAGTTCATCTATAGGACCTCTGTCTGAACCAACTTCAGGTTATAACCTAATTGGCTTTTTCATCTTAGCTCAATGTCTCCAGGTCAGAGTATAGATCACTGCTAAAGCTTTAGGGAAACTTCTAGCACAGATGTATGGTTAGGAGATAGACAACTCTAGTTTCTAGATTTGCTTGTCTTGACCCTTATTCTTCATGTGCACAAATATTCTCTCCCTGCCAAGGGAAGAGAAAACACATTCTTTTGCAATCAATGTGCTTATTTTTTCTTTCTGTGTCAGGGCAGAAGGATAAGAAGAAAGAATTTAAAAATGAATTCAGTCAATATTATCACTTGAGTTGAAGTATATATTTGAAACATAGTTACATTAGAGGAATTTCTCTCTCTAAATGAAATAGCTATTACAAGACCTTTGCATTAAATAATCATGAATATGTTTTACTGTCACCATCAGGTCATAATATTTCTCTTCCTTCCTGTGAGCTAAATTTAAATGCATGGAGAAATTAAGGCAAAGAGCATGTTTAATCTTTGTGCTGTAACATGGGATCTTGTAACAATTGAGAAAAGAACTCATCACTATCTAATAATTTACTCATCCAAACTTTTGGGTGGCTCTTTATTTGTGAAAAACATTAAAATTGCCATAATGATGACAGATACACAATTTGGGTAACTCGATATGTTGATAAACTGACATATTAATATATTCTAAGAGTAATGGTTGGTTTAAATATCTAAAGCTTTGAAAAGCCCTTAGCTCTATTGTCTGATGCTGGGCATGATCTTTCTCTCTCTCTCTCTCTCTCTCTCTCTCCCTCAAATAGTATTTTATTTTTTCCCAATGAAATGTAAAGATAGTTTGATACTTTTTAACATTAATTCTTGTTTTTTTTTTTTTTTTGTGTGTGTGTGTTTTGGTGAGGCAATTGGGGTTAAGTGACTTGCCCAGGGTCACACAGCTAGTAAGTGTCAAGTGTCTGAGGCTGGAATTGAACTCAGGTACTCCTGACTCGAGGGCTGGTGCTCTATCCACTGCGCCACCTAGCTGCCCCAACATTAATTTTTTATAAGATTTGAGTTTCATTTTTTTCTCCCTCCCTCCCAACCCCCCTCCCAAAGATGGCCAGCAATCTAATATAGATTATACATGTATAATCATGTAAACATATTTCCACATTAGTCATGTTGTGAAAGAAACAAAACAAAAGGGAAAAGCCACAAAAACAACAACAAAAAAGTGAAAATACTATGCTTTGATCTGCATTCAGAATCCATAATTTTTTCTCTTGATGTGGATAGCATTTTCCACCATGAATATTTTGGAATTGTCTTGGACCATTGTATTACCGAGAACTAAGCCAATCATAGTTGATCATCTCAAAATGTTGCTGTTACTGTGTATAATATTCTCCTGCTTCTGCTCACTTCACTCAAAATCAGTTCATTTAAGTCGTTCCAGGTTTTTCTGAAATCTGCTTGCTCATCATTTCTTATAGCACAATAGTATTCCATTACATTTATATGCCATAACTTGTTCAGCCATTGAAGATGATCTTTCAAACAAATAGTTTTGTTGAACAACACAGAAAAAGAGACTATATTGGCTGGACATACTAGAGCAATATACTAGATGTCAACTAGACTTTGATATCATTTAAAAATTCTAACAACAGCTGACAAATGAATGGGAAGTATGGTATAGTGGCGAGAGCTTAGAGTAACTATACCAGTTTTCAAATTCTGGCCTTAACATTACTAGTATACCCTTTGTGCAGGTCTGTTTCTTTGTGAAATGTAAGTGTAAGTGAAATGTAAGCAGTAATTATCAAAACAATCTGGTACTGGCTAAGAAATAGAGAGGTAGATCAGTGGAATAGAATAAATAGAAACAACACTATAGTAAATGACTATAGTAATCTAGTATGTGATGAACCCAAAGATCCAAGCTTTTGGAACAAAAACTCATTATTTAACAAAAACTTCTGGGAAAACTGGAAAACAGTAAGGCAGAAATTAGGTATAGATCAACATCTCACACTGTGTACTAAAATAAGGTCAAAATGGGTACATGATTTACAAATAAAGGATGATACCATAAGAAAATTAAAGGAGTATGGAATTGTCTATCTGCTAGATTTATGGACAGGGGAAGAATTTAGGACCAAAGACAATATAAAGAATAAAATAAAATGTAAAATAGGTCATTTTGATTACATAAAATTAAAAAGCTTTTGCAAAAACAAAACTAATGGAACCATGATTACAAGGCAAGTAGAAAACTGGGAAAGAATTTTTGAAACAAATATCTCTGATAAAGGCCTCATTTCTCAAATATATAAAGAACTGCATCACATTTTTAAAAATACAAGGCATTACCCAATTGATAAATGGTCAAAGGATTTGAACAGGCAGTTTTCAGACAAAGAAATCAAGGTTATCGATAATCATATGAACAAATGCTCTAGATCATTATTGCTCAGAGAAATGCAAATTAAAACAACTCTTAGATATCACCTTACACCTATTAGAATGGCAAATATAACACGAATGGAAAATATTGGTTGTTGGAGGGATTGTGGGAAAACTGGGACACTAATCCACTGTTGATGGAATTGTGAAAAGCTTCTGGAGAGCAATTTGGAACTATGCCCAAAGGGCTATAGAATTGCGCATGCCCTTTGATCCAGCAATACCACTACTTGGTTTATATCCCAAGGACATCCCCCAAAAGGGAAAAAGACCTATTTGTACAAAAATATTTATAGCAGCTCTTTTTGCGGTGGCTAAAAATTGGAAATCAAAGGAATGCCTATCAATTGGGGAATGTCTAAACAAACTGTGGTAAGAAATGACAAATGGGATGACTTCAAAAAAGCCTGGAAAGACATGTATGAAATGATATATTGGGAAGTGAGCAGAACCAAGAGAATACTGTACACAGAGACAGCATATTGTTCATCGAAGAACTGTGAAAGACTCGACTATTCTCAATAATACAATAATCTAAGACAATCCCAAAATAATATTGATGTAACATACTATTCACCTCCAAAGAAAGAACTGATGGAACAGATTGAAGCATGCTATTTTCCACATTCTTTCATTAAGTGACAAATATGTTGATGTTTTGCATGATCATATATGTATAACCCATATTGGATTGTTTGCCACCCCAAGAAGGGGGGAGGGGAAGGAGGGGTAGAGATTGGAAGAGAAAAATATAATTTAAAATGTTTAACCTGAAAACCAAGAAATAAGGTAGAAGTTAAATCATATATATATATTTTTTTGGGGGGGCAGTTGGGGTTAAGTGACTTGCCCAGGGTCACACAGCCAGTAAATGTTAAGTGTCTAAAGCTGGATTTGAACCTATGTCCTCCTAAATCTAGGGCCGATGCTCTATCCACTGCGCCACCTGACTGCCCCTAAATCATATTTTCTAAATGTTAAGCTATTTGTACATATTTAGAACAAAAAATACTATACATTGCACAGATCAATATTTTTTCATAATTATCTCAATGTATGAAATTAAGAAAAGTCAAATATGTTGAAAGGCATGAGAGCTCCTTCAGGTTATGGGACACTGTAATGATTAAAAATATGAGAAACAGAAAAAAAGAAATATAAGTGACAACAACAACAATCATGACACATTTAGACAGACCTTCAAGGATTTTAAAGCATTTTCTTTATGACAATCTTGGGGGATAGGTAGTATATGATGTATTATTCTCATCTTACTGATGAGAAAATCGAGAATCATAGAGGTTAAATGACAATTTATCTTACATGCGTTTTGAGGGAATATAAGCTTTAGGATGTTATAATGAAGTGCAAAATTCATTAATTCATTATATGTTTTATTGGAGAGATGATCAATTGGGTAGTCAGTCATTGATTCTTTTTGTTTTTTTTTTGGTGAGGCAATTGGGGTTTAAGTGACTTGCCCAGGGTCACACAGCTAGTAAGTGTAAAGTGTCTGAGGCTGAATTTGAACTCAGGGACTCCTGACTTCAGGGCTGGTGCTCTATCCACTGCTCCACCTAGCTGTCCTCAGTCATTGATTCTTAATCATAGTGTTTTCCAATGCAGTAGTAGTTAATATTATCAAGTAGCAGGGCAGTTATCTCTCAGTGTATTGTTTTGACACTATATTTCAATATTAATTAAATTAACAAGTTCTTGTGATCATTAATGGGTTTTCATGTCTAACTGTCTTAGAAAGTAAGGGAGATAGGGACACCTAAGTGGCACAGTGGATAAAGTGCTGGCCCTGGATTCAGGAGGAACTGAGTTCAAATCCGGCCTCAAACACTTGACACTTACTAGCTGTGTGACCCTGGGCAAGTCACTTAACTCTCATTGCCCCTCCCCCTGCCCAAAAAGAAAAGGAGATAAAACTAAAAATCTGGTATACTCCTTCCCATCAAGGAGTTTCCAGTCTTGTTGGGGAGACAAGTTATGCACATGGAAATTTAGAAAATTATCTTTCATATAATTGTGTCCAAATATGTACAAAGTGTCTTCCTTAGTGCATATTATGTATACCAAGAGAGTACATATAAGAAAATTGAGAAGTACTGTGGAATTTCAAAATGTATCTTTCTATAAATGTACCTTAGATTGAAAATGCATAAGAAGTAACATCCTGTTCACTTATATTTGGCATGAATGTTTCATTACTGTCCTCTATTGAGCAGAATGCTGTATTCAAGTCTTCATGAAGATCCCCCTCTACTGGCTGCAGTTCAGAGGCTAAAATCCAGAGACAACTAGAGGTCAAGTAATCCTTCATCCCTAAAGGTGGCAGGTCTCTGCACAGCTACACATGCCTGATCATTAATGTCTATGATGTCTGTTAATAATTGTGGCACACACTTGAATTTATCAGTTTTGATAAGTGAATTCAATTGATGACATCAGCTTCATAAAGGTTGAAAGACTTCCCTCAGGCAGTGAAGCTGGAGACTGGGAAGTCCCTTGAAGTTTGGAATTCCTTAAAACCCTCACATTCACCCATAAGTTTTAGATCTTGTGAGAAATGTGGTTGATTTTATAAGATCATTTTGAAATTAATATTATTATGATATTTTACATATGCATATTTTTCTATTTTTACAGATATGTAGAAAAACAGATGAGCTCAGAATGTTTAAGGAAGCATTCCCCTAAAATACAAAGGTTTAATTTCAGCAGGGAATTTCTAATTAATGATGTTTGAGTGGTTTTTAAATTCCCCAACCATATTCCCATCATCCTTACTTGCCACATGGGGGAGGTTTATGCCTTAGGGCATCTTTCAGATGAATACTAGTAGCCACATTTATGCTTCATGGAACTATACCAGTAACACAATTATAGCAGAAAGGAAATCTCTCATTCCCAAGGCACATACTCAAACATCATTCCATTGTCCAGTCAATGATTCTTTGTTTCATTTATCTTACAGTGTGGAGAGAGAGGAATAGGAATGGTGATCCAGTTGGCTAATAAAAGATCTAAAATTATTTTTATCAATGATCCTTCTATAATGAAAATTTAAAAAAATATTAAAAACTATGGCATGGTATAGTATTTCTGTGTGCAATAACTCCCCCTCCCAAAACCCCCCCCACAAAACTCCCAAGTCATCAGAACAAGAAAGGAAAGAACCTGAACTACTTTAAAACAACATTCACATAAGAATAATCCTTGAGAAGTCAACTACTCACCTGAGTGAGGTGAACACATTTTAGTTCATCACCTTTTTATGCAGTGAAATAGATAATTTATAAAATGGTATCCTGGTATTCCTGAGAGAGCTAATTCACTGCAACAGAGTGAACAGTTCATCCACATGCATAAATTATTTTACTCACCATAGGATAAGATTTCTATTTTTGCTGCCAAGCATCTTTGACCTATCTGGTTACACAAGTGCACAAAGGAACCTATGTTAAGTTGTATTGAGATAGTAGGAATAATGTAATGAAGTTGTAAGGATTTACATCCTAGCCAAGAAACTGGCATGTATTTCTGTACCTCTAGTCTATGTATCCTGAGGACTCCTTTTATGATACCTGTATGTCTCTTCAGTTATTTCATGGTATATTGAGAAATTCACTTACAAAAATGATCATCCAAGAAAAATTAATTTGAATTAACATTTCACAATTTGTTGAAGCAATTTTAGGAAGAAAGGTATGAAATGAAACAAAAATAACAAAGATAAGTCACTACTGCTCCTCAAATTTTGGGAATCATTAGTTTAAATAGATATAAAGAAATTACAAAATGGAGAAATGAGTGGAATGGAGATACTACCATTACCTCAGTAAGGAAGGGTAGAGTTATGAGTTCTGAATTAAAAATGATAAAAGACTGACAGAACTGGGGAAATACTATTTACATAATAGATTTAATTAGTACAGAACACCCAAATTTAACAGAATTAATTTATCAGTAATATGATATAGTAGAAAAAGAAAGAAAATATTCAGGCTCATTCCTCTTTATTATCATGATTGTTTGCCACTTGCTTGATGTATCTATAGATGTATTTGCAATTTAGTTCTTTGTAATTTCTTTACATAAATTCATTAGAAAGTATTATAAAACAAGTCAATTACATGAGATTTTAAATCAAAGGGAAACATTTGGAACAGTAGAGTAGGAGCTTATAGGTACTAAGTGAAAATTGGTTGGGCTTAGATAGAATTTCCAAATGGGAAGCTTTTAACTTGAACCCTTCAATTTAATGCCTGTGTCTACATATGCACAGAAAGGAGAATTAAGGCCTCATGCAAACAGTAATTCCTAATGTTGAAGAAAAAAAACTTCTTCTTATTTGGGGCCTGAATAATCCAGACTGACTACAAGTCTTGATTGAATCTATGAAATATAATCTTAGATTATAATTTGGAGGGAATTGTTATTTTCTTTTATATCCTTCCTTTTGTTACTTAGGCACAGAAAATTTCACAGATGGTGGAAGGGGAAAATTGTTGGCATCTCTAAACCAGAGGAAAAAAAAAACACATCAATATAACAACAACAACGACCACACAAACCACTGAACAAATTTTGTAATGGTGATCTGATGATGTCAGATGACTGCATCTTTCTGCCAAATTGTTGTTCTCTCTGTCTCTTTCTCTGTCTCTGTCTCTTAAAGAAACATTGCTTATAGTACCAGCTGGTCAGTTCATGGACTCATTAAAAGTTTTACAACTTTCCTTTTGATAAACATAGTGAAATTGTGGTTAAAATGATTTAAGAAGTCAGAACCATTAAAGAACATGGTAGACATTAAAGAGGAATAACAAATTATTATTTAATGAGATGACAACCCTTTCTATTGTTACTTTATTTTCAAGTTACATTGAAATAGGCTCCCTGGTGTTTGTAGTTTCTGGCTATCTTTTTTCTGCTCATTATTAATTCTTTTTTCCCCCTCCCTGCTAATCAGCTGTAGTGCCATGTGTTTGAAAATATGATTTTATACCACATTCCCTTTGGATTTGGGGGTTACTTGTAGACCTAGTCAAAAACATAGCCAGTAGCTAAGTCAAGGGTATGGCTTATGAACACCAAAATATTCACCACATATCATTAATGTGGATGGAACATTTCTAGGTTAGAGTTCATTGAGGATTTCCATAATTCCGATGGGTAATGTGCCAAATAAGATTAGAGAGAACTTTATATTATATAGTTAAATGAAAAGATGTGAATTTTCTGGCAAAAGATTAAATAAGATAGCTAATATTGTTTTGGAGGAGCCTCATTTTTGAGGAAAAATAAAACAGGAATATCAGGTCTTAAGTGAATAGAAAGATGAAGCTTGCAAGAGTAACTCACTTGTATAAACAGGTTTTTGATTTTGTTAGTAAAAAAATGTAAATTCTACAGCAACCAAGAACTGGGATATAGAGACTGATTCTGTCATGTCATATTCTCTCTGTCTCTGTCTGTCTCTGTCTCTCTTCCTCTCTCTTAACACACATATACATATATATACACACACATATACATACATACATACACACACACATATATATATATACACATATATCTATTCTGTTGTTAAATTTTATCATCCTAAACAACATTTTAATTTAATTCTACTTCAAAGATTGTGTTTATAACTTGTGGGCAAATTTTTAAAGCTACATAATAATGAAGAAAGCAAGCCAAGGAGAACAGAACATCACTAAATGTTTATAGATTTAATCTCTACTTAACCATGTATACATTTTTCTTTTAAACCTTGACCCAAATCAACACAGAATTGATAGAATAATGAATGAATGTACTTCTATTTGAAAATAAAACAACATGAATATTTTGAGGTAATAGAAATAGGACTTCAAAATCTGACCCCTCAGCAATCCATGGCCTTTTCTCAAAGCATTACCAACACATTGTACTAACCTCTTAATGGAATATACCTGTACAGAGACTCTTAAACATAACCATAATTGAAAAATAAATGTTGAGGGTTGAGGCATAAATCAGTGATGAGTAGAAATGAAAGAATATTCAATTCAATTGAAAATTGGTGGCCTACTATGTAACTCATGCTGTTTTTTGAATTAAGGATGTTAGGGGAGATCAGAGGAGGTATAAGATGGTTTCTGTCATAAAAGTTTACAGTCTGTCTCATTAGATAGAGGAGACATGCATCCAACAATAAGAAAACCATATATGATGAAATTTTTAAATATGTAAATAGATTATATATAAATATACAATTATAAACACACATTTATGTGTATATATATGTATATGCATATATGTGACTAAAGAATGGAACTTAATCAATGTGTCTTATTAGAGTAAAGGAAAATTTCAAGGAGGTAGTAGGGCTTGTGATGGGTTGTGAGGGTAGGTAGGATTTAGATAGGTTTACAAGGAGAAATATAGATGGAAGGATAGAATAAAATAAATTGAATAATGGTATATTTAGGGGGTTGTGGAGACAATGTAGTATAATGGAAAAAGTATTCAATCAGGAAATTGGCTCAGTCACTACATTGAGCAAACCACTTCAACTCTGCATATCAGTTTATTCATGGTTTAAATAATGTGAGTAACATAAATGATCTCTAAGGTTCCTTCCAGTTCTAAAATTCTATGATCTAAGATCTTTGAGTACAGAGTCAGTTAAAGTCAAGGAGACTGGAGATCATATGTTTAGATCATGAAACAACTAATAGTGCTGTTTGGTTAGAGCACATTAAGAATAATGTGAAGTATGTTTGAAAATGTAGGCTGGAGAGAAATTGTATAGGTCTTTAAATGTTAAATTGAGTAGTTTTTATTTTATGGTGGAAGTACAGTGCATTTTTTGAATAGAAGAGTGACAAGGTCAGGCCTATGATTTAGAAATACTAATTTGGTAGCTTTCTTTCTTCATTATTATGTAGCTTTAAAAATTTGCCCACAAGTTATAAACACAATCTTTGAAGTAGAATTAAATTAAAATGTTGTTTAGGATGATAAAATTTAACAACAGAATAGATATATGTATATATATATGTATGTATGTATATGTATGTGTATATATGTATATGTGTGTTAAGAGAGAGGAAGAGAGACAGAGACAGACAGAGACAGAGAGAATATGACATGACAGAATCAGTCTCTATATCCCAGTTCTTGGTTGCTGTAGAATTTACATTTTTTTACTAACAAAATCAATTGGAAGCAGAAAGATGAATTAGGAGGGTATTGCAATAGTTTAGGTGAGAGGTGATAAGGCCCTGAGCTAGGGAATGGCCTGTGTGATTATAGAGAATGGGGTATATGAGAATGATGCTATGGAAGTAGAATCTTTAAGACTTGGCAACTGATTCAATATGGAGTGTGAAAAGTCAAGAATGACTCCAAGCCTGCAAACCTGGGTTATTGGAAGAACCAGGGACATTTTCAGGAGAGATGAGTTCTACTTTGGACACTAAGTTTGTGCTGCCTATGGGATATGCAGGCTTGGATGCTTAGTAGGCATTTGGGTTGGTGATACTTGAATCAAGAAGGGAAATGAAGGTTAAATATGCGGCTTTTAGAGTCCTCTTCATAGAGATGATAATTAATTCAGGGGGAGCTGATGACACCACAAGGTGAGAGATGATAGTGGGGTTCAGGACAGAGCCTTGGTGAATATCCTTGGCAATGAGAAGAACACAGAGATGATGCTTTGGCAAAGGAAACTGAGATGGAGCAGTCAGATCAGTAGAACTGTGAGAGAAGTATATCATAGAAGCCAAGAAATTAGAGTATCTGTGAGAAAAAGGTAGATAACATTGATGAAAACTGAAGAGATGAAGCCTGAGAAAATAAATACCATTGACTTTAGTAGCTCAGCTATGGAAATCCTTAGAGAAAACATTTCTTGCAACCCATTTGGGATATACTTAGAAGTGCTTTAACATTCTGGTTCTCTTCCCATCAATGTTCATCAACATATTAGTATGTCTTTTCTTAAATAGCAATGGCCAGAACTGAACACAATATTCTAGACATGGTGTGGCCAATGTTAAGAGTTGGGATCTTAATATAGAGCTATGAAGGAAAAGAGGAGCATCTGTGTGCCTGAATATATGGGGTTATGCAGATGCCCATGATTTTGTGGATTCATGCTGGACTAAAAGAGACATCAGGTAAGTATAAGAGAAGAGTATGAACTTGGATGGGAAGTTAATGTTTTTGGTAATAGTGTGTTGAGTTGATGACTTCAACAATTATGCAGAAAGTGTCCAAGGGAGAATGGAGAAAGTAAGAGGGGATTAGAGAATTTATTTCATGAATGCATATAGAAAATAGCAAGAGAGAAGAGAATGTGTGTGCATATGTGTGCATGTGTGAAATGAAAGTCATTCCATTGAGTGCATGAAGGAAGGAGAATTAGTGACTGGGAATGAAAAGGAAGGGGTAAAATTTCTAGACTTGTGTGAATATTTTTGAGGAAATAGTTTAAGAAAGTGAAAGTAACCCTTTACACATTCAGAGCTTATTCAGCAATTTTAGCCATACAGATGATAATTGAGAGCCAGGAAGCTTAAAACAACAAACAAACAAACAAAACAAAACAAAAAAACAAAGAGCTCTGGGAAGCTAAATACAGAATCTCTCCAAATTTTCAATGTAGATTTAAGCTATTAAAATGAAAAATCTTTTAAGCTACTAAAGCTTAAAATTACATTAACCCTTTTGTGATAACCTTTACTTCTTTGGGTCACACTCTAAAATGAAAGCATTTTACTTCTAGATCATCTTTCTCCTTTGCTTATTTGACAATATTTTACACTTTTCCACAATGACTGACTCTACTTTCCCACTGACCCATCTCTTCTCAGTCCCTTGTAATAGATTTTTAGCCTTAAAGGCAAGAACAGGTTGATATTTCTTTACATCCTCACTACCTCCTAGTATCCTAAACTAATGTTTTGCTCTGTATCATTAGCATCACTTTTAGTAATTTTTCTTTTCAGCATCATTCTACTTCTCTGCATGCAAATACTATTCAGCTGAGAGTCAGAAGACTTGATTTTGGTCTTGGATTTACCACTACCTAGTCGCAGTACTTTAGACAAGTCACTTAACTTTTTTGTATCAATTTAATTCAACACACATTTATTAAGCTGTTACTGTATGCCTGATATTGTACTTGGCACTGGAGTTGCCACAAAAAAAAAATACCCCTGTTTTTTGGAGCTTATAATCTGATGGAGAAATTTGAAATCTGTTGGGGTCTGTTTCTTCACCTTAATTAGGGGTTGGATTAGATATCTCTCCACTGTAAAATTTCAAAATCATATAATCTCCTGAGCCCATTCTCTCAAAAAGCATCAAAAAATCCAAAAGATTTTCTTCATTATCATCTTTCAAGATGGTTTATTTAGATCAATGTTAGGTTGTTCTGAAGTAATTTTTTTTAAATGTATAAGGTATTTTATTTTTTCTGTTACATGTAAAGATAGTTCTCAACTTTTGTTTATACAAGCTTTACAATTTCAGATTTTTCTCCCTCCCTCCCCTCCCTCCCTCCTCCCCTAGACAGCAGGTAATCTGATATAGGTTATATCTATATATCTCTATACATATAGATATAGATATATACACACATATATATATATACACATAATAACATTAATCCTATTTCTGCATTAATCCTGTTACAAGAGAAAAAATCAGAGCAGTGATGCAAAACCTCAAAATAGAAAAAAAAACCAACAGCACCCAAAACAAAAGAAATAATATGGTTCAATCAGCATCTATACTCCACAATTCTTTCTTTCTTTTTTTTTTCTTGGATTTGGAGATCCTCTTCTATCATGAGTTCCCTGGAACTCTTCTGTACCATTGCATTGGTGAGAAGAATATAGTCCATCACAGTAGGTCAACACTCACTGTTGATGATACTGTGTACAATGTTCTTCTGGTTCTGCTCATCTCACTCATCATCAGCTGACGTAAGACCCTCCAGGTTTCTCTGAACTCTTCCTGCTCATCATTTCTTACAGAACAATAGTATTCCATTGTATTCATATACCACAACTTGTCCAGCCATTCTCCAATTGATGGGCACCCCCTCAACTTCCAATTCCTTGCTACCACGTAAAGAGCAGCTATAAATATTTTTGTACATGTGGGTCCCTTTCCCCCTTCCATGATTTCTTTGGGCAAAAGACCTAAAAGTGGAATTGCTGGGTCAAAGGGTATGCACAGCTTTATTGCCCTTTGGGCATAATTCCAAATTGCTCTCCAGAATGGTTGGATCAGCTCACAGCTCCACCAACAATGCATTAGTGTTCCAATTTTCCCACAGCCTCTCCAACATTTATTATCTTCCTTTTTTGTCATTTTAGCCAATCTGATAGGTGTCAGGTGGTACCTCAGAGTTGTTTTAATTTTCATCTCTCTAATCATTAGAGATTTAGAGCATTTTTTCATATGGGAATAGATAGCTTTGGTTTCTTCATCTGTTCTGAAGTAATTTTGTTAGTTACCTTCTAGGATCATTTTAGTTTTAGGCATGTTGTATATTCTTCAAATCACATTGTCTTTAACTGGCAGTTTATGATTAAAACAAACCATAGATTTTGGCAAATTCCTTTACCCTTAAAGTCTTTGTTTATATGCAAAGATAACTGGATCTGGAATGAGAGGACATATGTTTGAATGTTGTTTCTGCACTTCCTATTTGTGAACTTGTGAACAACTTACTTCAGCTCTTTGGGCCTTAGTTTCTCCATATGTAAATTGAGGATGGTTATCTGGACAGTATTCCACATTTTAGAACAGGATCCTAAAAATGCTTTACACTTAAATGGGGATAATCCTTAGCAATCTCAACATTGACCAATATGAAACATTCCCTAATAATATTGAAAAAAGAAGATACTAATATGCTTCAAAAATTTCATGTTAAGAAGGAAAAGTGAGAAAAGCTGGAGTTTACAAATTGCATAACATAAGAGAGACAAAATAGATTTTTAAAAAGGTACTCTTCATCTTTGGTCTTCCAGAAAAATGACATTGGTCAAGACAAATTCCCAGATCCCTATAAGAGGGTGCCTCTGTTATCCTGAGCTGGAGATCCTCATCAGCCCAAAGTAGATGCTGGTGTGGCTGTGTATGTGTCATGTTACTGAAGCCCTCAGATTATTATTATGACCAATTATACAAGATGCCATGTTACTTAATCATATCACTTACATTTCTTACTAATGGCAGTGACAAGGGTTTGAAAGGAAAAGATCACAGCTGTCTGACAAAAAAAATCAGACAAAATAGATGGCATTTGTTGACAGAAAATTGCACACTATCCTGAGAAGGAGATTTAGTGAATTATTATTTTTTAACTTATTTTGTATCTCTGTTATTTATTATTGAAATGATTAAGGTATTTATATATAAACCTGTAAATATGTTCATTTGTTGGTGAGCTTCCCCTTCCCTCACACCCCTCACACAGACACACAGACAAAGACACACACACACACACACACACACACACACACACACACACACACACACCTTTTCCTAAGATGAATCTTCTTGATTTGGAAATTTCAGGGCTACATATTGTTAAGACTTCAATGTCTCTTCTGAATCACAGGGTGGTAATGCCAATATCCTCATCTTACCCTAGAAGTAAGTGGAATTTTAAGTTGAAAATATGACTCCTTCAGAGTCACTTATTTTTGAATCTCTTTTTGAACAGAGAAAGTCAACTATCCTGAATTAAATACATATTTTCAGATGTTACTCAGGATAGTGATTATTTAATGTCTCATTCATTTGAAGAGGACTTTTGAAGCAGGTTAGTGATGTGAAGTTGTCATCATCTCTGAACAGCAACAAAACAACAATGCATTTGATATGTAGCTGAGGAAAAAAGTGCTACAGAAAGTATTTCTCAATTATTGTGGTCAACAGTGTTGTTATACAATCTGCCAGAAATTGTTTTTTTCCCCAATTTTATTTAGTATTTTATTTTCCCCCAATACACATAAAAATAATTTTTAACATCTATTTTTAAAACTTGGAGTTCCAAATTCTCTTCCTTCCTCCCTCCCTCACCCAGTTGAGAAGGCAAGATATTTGATAAAGGCTATACATGTATAGTCATGCAAAGCATTTCCATATTAGTCATGTTATGAAAGAAAACAGACAAAAGAACCTCAAGAAAAATAAAGTTAAAAAAATGCTTCAATCTGTATTAATTTTTTTTTGTTTTTGCAGGGCAATGTGGGTTAAATGACTTGCCCAGGGTCACACAGCTAGTAAGTGTTAAGTCTCTGAGGCCAAATTTGAACTCAGGTCCTTCTGAATCCAGGGCTGGTGCTTTATCCACTACACCACCTAGCTGCCCCCTTCAATCTGTATTCGGACACCATTAGTTCTTTCTCTGGGAATGGATAGCATTCTTTTTAATAAGTCCCTCAGGGTTATCTTGGATCATTGTATTGCTGAGGATAGCTGTCATCTCCAACTGATCATTTTAAAGTATTGCTGTTACTTTGTACACAGTACATTTCACTTTGCATCAGCTCATGCAGGTCTTCCCAGGTTTTTCTGAGAGCTTCCTGCTCATCATTTCTTATAGCACAATAGTATTCCATCATAATCACATACCAACAATTTGTTCAGCCATTCCCCAATTGATGGCTATCCCCTCAATTTCCAATTCTTTGCCATCAGAACAGAGCTGCTATAAATATTTTCATACCTATAGGTCATTTTCCTTTTTGTTTTTAGTCTCTTTTTGGATACAGATCTAGTAGTGGTATTGCTAGGTCAAAGAGTTTTCATGGTTTAATAGCACTTTGGGCATATGGTTTCTAATTGCTCTACAGAATGGTTGAATCAGTTTACAACTTCATCAACAGTGCATTAATGTCTCATTTTTACCACTTCACCTCAAATATTTGTCATTTTTCTCTTCTGTTCTATTAGTCAATCTAATAGGTATGAGGTAGTACCCCAGAATTGTTTTTGATTTGCATCTCTTCAATCAATAGTGAGTTAGAGCATTTAAAAAATATGGCTTTGATTATTTCATCTAAAAACTGTTCATATTTTTGATCATTTATCAATTGGGGAATGGCTCATTTTTACAAATTTGACTCAGTTCTCTATATATTTGAGAAATGAGGTCTTTATCAGAAAAATTTGCTTCAAAATTTTTTTCAGTCACTATTTTTAACTGTATTTCTTTCTATCCTATCTCTCTGTTCTTTTTTCTTTCTCCTTTCACTCTGTGCCTCCTCAAAAGTTTTTGCTTCTGATTATCCCCTTTCCCAATCTGTCCTCCCTTCTATCACCCACCCCGCCCCCTCTTATTCCCCTTTCCTCCTCCTTTCTTGCAGGGTAAGATAAATTTCTATATCCAATTGAGTGTGTGTGTTATTCCTTCTTAGAGCCAATTCTGATGAGAGTAAGGTTCACTCACTCCCTTTACCTCCCCATCTTCCCCTCTACTGTATAAGCTTTTCCTTGCTTCTTTTATGAGTTAATTTTCCCCATTCCACCTTTCCCTTTACCTTTCTCCCTGTGCTTTCCTCTCTCACCCCTTAATTTTATTTTTTTAGATACCATCCCTTCATATTCTACTCACACTTTTACCCTCTGTTTAGATATACTCTTTCCAACTGTCCTAATAATGAGAAAGTTCTTATGAGTTACATTTTCTGATGTAGGAATATAAAGTTTAACCTTTAAAAACCCATATGTTTTTATTTTCCTGTTTACCTTTTTATGCTTCTCTTTAGTCTTATATTTTGGAAGTCAGATTTTGTATTCAGCTCTGGTCTCTTCATTTTCTTTTTCATTGAATGCCCATCTTTCCCCCTGAAGGATTATAATCAGTTTTTCTGGTATCCCAACCCCTCTGATCCTTTAATGTAGTAGCTGCTAAATCTCGTGTGATCCTGACTATGGCTCTACAATATTTTTTTTCTGGTTGCTTGCAATATTTTTTCCTTGACCTGGGAGCTCTGGAATTTGGCTATAACATTCCTGTGAGTTTTCATTTTGGGATCTTTTTCAAGAGGTTATTGGTGGATTCTTTCAATTTCTATTCTATACTCTGGTTCTAGAATATCAGGACAGTTTTCCTTGATAATTTCTTGAAAGATTATGTCTAGGCTTATTTTTTGATCATAGCTTTCAGGTAGTCCAATAACTTTAAAATGATCTCTCCTGGATCTACTTTCCAAGTCAGTTGTTTTTCCAATGAGATATTTCACATTGTCTTCTCTTTTTCTATTACTTTGGCTTTGTTTTATTGTTTCTTGATTTCTTATAAGGTTATTAGCTTCCATTTGCTCAATTCTAATTTTTAAATGTTATTTTCTTCAGTGAGCTTTTGTACTTCCTTTTCCATTTGGCCAATTCTACTTTTTAAGGAGTTTTTTTTTTCCTTCAGTGAATTTTTGTGTCTCATTTTCCATTTGTCCAACCCTGTTTTTCAAGGCATTTTTCGCTTCATTGGCTTTTTGTCCCTCTTTTACCATTTGGCCTATTCTGTTTTGTAAGATATTATTTGCTTCAGTTTTTTTTTGTGTTTCCTTCACCAAGCTGTTGACTCTTTTTTCATGATTTTCTTATATCGCTCCAATTTATTTTCTCAAATTTTCCTCTACTGCTCTTATTTTATTTTCAAAGTCCTTTTTGAACTCTTTCATGGCCTGAGACCAATTCATATATTTCTTTTCTTTTTTTTTTTTTTTTTAGTGAGGCAATTGGAATTAAGTGACTTGCCCAGGGTCACACAGCTAGTAAGTGTTAAGTGTCTGAGGCTGGATTTAAACTCAGGTACTCTTGACTCCAGGGCCGGTGCTTTATCCACTGCACCACCTAGCTGCCCCAAATTTTTATTTATTTATTCATTCATTGATTCATTGATTGATTCATTTATTTATTTGTTTATTAATTTATTTATTTTGTGGGGCAATGTGGGTTAATTGACTTACCCAGGGTCACACAGCTAGTAAGTGTCAAGTGTCTGAGGCCAGATTTGAACTCAGGTACTCCTGAATCCAAGGTCAGTGCTTTATCCACTGCACCACCTAGCTGCCCAAATTCATATATTTCTTGGAGGCTTTGTGTGTAGGAGCTTTGACTTTGTTATCTTCCTTTGAGGGTGTGTTTTGTTACTGTCACCATAGTAACTTTCTATGGTCAGATTTTTTTCTGTTTTTTGCTCATTTCCCAGCCTATTTCTTGAATTTTAACTCTTTGTAAAAGTAGGACTCTGCTTCCAGGGTGGAGGGCACACTATTTCAAACTTCAGGGGTTTGTGCAGTTGTTTTCAGAGATACTTCTATGACCTGCACGTTTTCAGTTCTTCCAAGGTGGTATGATCTAAGGAGAGGTTTATTTACTATTCTCCTGGTCTGTGTCTTGTATGTGAACAACCACAAGCTCCCTTTTCTGCTCTGGAACTCTGAGGAGGGTCTACATTCCACTGAACCCATAAGCTCCCATGTGCTAGTGCTCCTCCTTTCCCTGGGACTACCACCCAACATTGTAACCTGAATCCTAGTATGGGCAAAGCAACAGAGTCCTGCCTCAGTGCTAGCAAAGAGATCTGTGTAATCTCCATCTGACCAGTTGTTTGACCTCTTTACCATCTCTGGGCTGAGAGTTCCAGAAGCAGTCAATGTCACTGCTGATTCAGTGGCCTGCTCCTGGTTTGCTGCGACCCCATCCGAATGGCCTGTGCTGGATTGTGTTCCACTCTCATTGGGTTACAACAGATCCTTCCTGTCAACTTTCTTTTTTTTCCTGTCAACTTTCTAAGCTGTCTTTCACTGGAAGATTATTTCAGCCTATATTTTTGTGGGTTCTGCTGCTCCAAGAATTGTTTCATGGCATTAATTAAAGGTATTTGGGGAGGTTTTGGGGAGAGCTCAAGAAAGTTACTGCCTTCCTCCACCATCTTGGTCCCCCTCCCCTCTGAAATTCTTAAGAACAATATTGTGGCCACCCCTTTGATCAAGAATGAAACATGAGAAACACATTAATCTCAAAATGTGTAAGGTCATAATTCTGAAGCTAAATTAAAAAAGACAATGTCCATAACCACATGAATTTCAAGTATTAGGTAGTGTTTTAAAATAAAATTGTATTCAATTGGTTGCTGATAATCTTTTAAGTAAGCTGTTGATTGCAACAAATTCCTTGGCCCTTCAAGTGTTTAACAGTAGCTATGTGCATCTTCTATTTTGTAATGGCAAATTCTCTATTCTCAGTTAGTTGGATATTTATTTTGTTTATAATGTGCCAAATAAAGCAGTCAGAGTGTAAGCAAGTGTTGTGAGCATAAGTGACAGTCAGTCTGAAGTAGAATAAATTATGCATGTGAGGCTGGCTATATCCAGCTGTCCAGATGCAATTGTTTGGCAAGCCCTTGACCCTTCACTTGTCCAAAGTAGTAACTGTGTACATGAGTTTGTAACGATAATCATTTTGAACTTTGCAACTAGCTTTTTCTCATCATTTTTTTTTACTAGAAAACATGTCAAATCACTCTTATGATAAAATACTGGTGATAGAACTCAGAATCCTAAACAATTCTGCCCATCTATGTCACAGTCAGATTTTCTGATTTGTTAGATAATGCTGCTTAAGTTCATGAAATGTACAACTTCCTCTATTTTACCATTGCTTCTCACCTAAGTCATTGTAGGTATGTAAGTCATTGAGAATAAGCACAACATATTTGATCAACTTTGAATGGAGCAATAAAAAATAATTTACCACTTCTTATAGATGAGAGAGGGGGAAGAGAAAGAGAGAGGGAGAGAGAGAGAGAGAGAGAGAGAGAGAGAGAGAGAGAGAGAGAGAGAGAGAGAGAATCTGATATATTGTAAAAAAAAATTGTCCAATGACCTAGCCTTCAATTCTGACTCTGTGATGCTGGACAAATGACAACATCTCTGTCTTCCATCTGTAAGATAAGAATGCTGGACTATATGTTTTTCCAAATTTATTCCAGTTCCAAAATCTTATGAATTTTATGTCTATGCTATAGACAATAGGTAAGAGTAATAGTTATGGGACACAGAAATGGGTCATAATGTTTCCTAAAATGAAACTTGTCCAAAGTTAGGATGGTAGGAGAACAGATGAAATCATCCAAGTAAATATCCTTAATTAGATTAGGATCTGATCTAATTTTAATTGTTAAATTTTCTTTCCTAAATACTTTCTCATTTCTATTCCCAGATTTAAACAATTAAGTTTATCTCTTTGAATGGAGAGTAGTAGAATCAGTTTTGAAGTCTGATAACCTTTGTTAAGTCTATGTTTTGACCACAAGAAAATTATTGAACCTTTCAATTCCACCAGAGATTGCCTAAGACTTTGTTACAAATAAATTGCACATCTAGATTTGTTTATGCAGATGAAATCACATATCTGTACCAAACATTTAAAAAAGTTTAGCTATCTTATTGTAACTATCAACATGAGACCATTATGGAAATTTAAAATAAGAGCACTTTGAATTTAAACAAAACCTTTAAATAAGAATTTAAAAAAATCTTCTGGCCTTAGAAAGATCCCAAGTTTGACTTGTGAACTTGTGAAGAACCATGAAGAAATATAGATTCATAATTGTTGCCAATATATGTCATATGGCCTTGTTGAATAAAGGACAGTGATTTCTTAGGGTTTTCCTAAACCCCTTAAATTGACTTCTAAGGCCACATGTGACCACATGTGGTATAAATAAATTGAGTGTAGGAGCAATGAAAAAAGATAAACATATAATTAAAAACAGCTCAGTAGATACACGTGCTCATTCATTTCAGTGATGACATTCTTTAGTTTATGGAGTGGTTATAGACCCACAATATATTGAAGTTGACTGTGTGCCATAAAATACATCAGGGAAGCCTGGATCCAAATTATTATATACTAACAATAAGTCCATCCTCTTAACAATATTGATATGATAGCTATAGATAATTTCAGAAAAAGGCAGAATTTAGCCCAGAGTATACTATTACCTTTTAGTGAGAAGCAAAGATTATTTTAGCTTTTAAGACCTCCCATGACTTTCCTTCTGTTATCTGTAATTTGAACTGAGAGATTGTGGCCTTGAAAGCTTCTATCTTGATTACTTTTTGTAAGCCTAATAAAAGACATCAGTCATACCATTTATTTGTGAAAATGAAATTTTCATATATTGAAGGTCAATTTTAGTTGAACTAATATAATAAGCAAAAGTCAAGGTTTCTTTACCATTAAAATTACCCATGGTATGACTCTTTGGTATTCTACTCTTAACCTTGAATCCTGCTGTGTATGTTGTATGAAGGATAGCAAATTTGCAGTAAAATAAAATGATGGAGGCATGAGGGTTTTAATTTTCCAATGGAACAGTTATTTAAATAGTCAGGAAAATTTTTTTCTCAAATATTCCATAAGAAATATTCTGGTAAAAATATACCCACTATGAGTTGAAAGCTAATATTTCACCTGCCATGGTTCTCATTTCATCTTATAAGAGATCCAAGAAGTTTCATTTATCATTCATATCAAGTTAGGGCTAATAAGTATTCCTTTGGGTATAAACATAATCAGACATACTCATTTCACATAATGGATTGGCATGCAGAAAGGAAATTGGAATCAATGAGTCCTGTTATCTACCCTGTTGGGCATAGAGTGGACTATGGTAAATCTATGGTGATAAGTTCTCTGTGGGGGTTGAATATTCTTCAGAGTTTCTTTTTGCAGCCATAAATATGTAATATGGCAGTTTTTTAAAAGGGGTGTAACCTACTAATCTGCTGCCAAGGTTTGACTGAAGGTAAGGGTTTGAAAAATACATGGGCAAGAAGATTTTTTCTCCTCCATGATTCTGGGGGAATTGCTGTTGCATATTCTTTATTTAGAAGGGAAAAATCTCATTGAACAAATAACTACATGCATTTTGTCAAAAACTAGATTTTTCTATTAATTGGTATGGTATCTTGATAATTTATATTTTATTTTATATGTATATTCAATCCAATCTGATTTAATGGGCCCTAAAAAAACCAAATCAAATCAAGCTATGGAAAGTCTCTGTTTAACAGAGTTTACTTTAATTGAAATCAATTTGAGAACTCTCTTTCTTATATACAAAGAAAATATGCATATAGAGTTGTAGAAATGTATTATATATATTTTTTGCTGTTGAAGATTAGAGTATAGGGTTATCAATAAGAAACTATAATGGTAAAGAAAACTTTGAGAAGAAGTTGGTACTTGAGCTGTCCTTTGAGGCTGAATAGGACTTGAACTAGGCCAAAGAAATGTGTCTAATCAAAGGGGAAATGATAGAAATGACATGGTAAGTGTGTGGGCAAATATGCATTTTTTTTTTGGATGGGGCAATGAGGGTTAAGTGACTTGTCCAAGGTCACATAGCTGGTAAGTGTTAAGTGAGGTCGGATTTGAATTTAGGTTCTCCTGAATCCAGGGCTAATAATGCTTTATCCACTGCTGCCCTCATCTATGCATTTTTGCATGAAAGAGCAGTATTATTTTTTGCTTAACAATAGGAGTAAGGACTGGACCTGTGATTTTATATAGGGAAATCCCAGGTGAGGAAACTCCTATTTACGTATTCCTTTCTTTGTGACATAACATTAGAGTTGCCTATTATAATGAGAAGTTGTGAATTGCCCAGGGTCACGCAGCTAGTACATGTCATGGACAGGTCTCTGGCTTCTAGGTCAGCTCTCTATTTGCTCTGCAGTGTTACCTTTACTTTATGTAAAACAGCAATAGTGAGTCAGTCAATGAACATTTGTTAAGTGTGTGCTAGTGCCAGGCACTATGCAACAACAACTTCAGTTGCAATAGAAGGCCATGATACAGTTATCTCAACAAGTTAAATATAACAAATTGATAATCCCCTGGAGTAAAGAGAAAGGAATTGGGTGATAGTGGTCAAATCACTTAATCTCTCTCAGCTTCAATTTCCTTATCTGTAAAATGCTTATACTCTGTTACTCAGAGGGAAGTTGTGAAGAAAAACTTTTATAAGTCTTTAAATGCTGTATCAGTGGGAGTTATGATTATTGTGGTTGGCTCAGCAGTGGGAGAATAGTAAGTTATTTGCTCGTCCTTTTCCTCGCTACTAATTTATTGTTCTGGGGCTCCAACATAGGTGGATATTATGGTCAGAAAAGGGGACCCCCCCTGTGAACTGTCAAGTGCTTGTAAAGGCATGCATGGTCTGGGCATCTCTTATATACCTTTTTGGTGTTCATCAGAGTAACTGCCTGGGTAGGCATCACACCGCACAGTGGCATTGCTTTCAACTGAGGGAGGAGGCCTGGCTAGCAAACCTCCAGTCATGAAATATTGCTGACTTTGCATTTGCCTGAAGTGATTGTCATTATTGCAGCACCATGCTCCCTCATTTGCAGTGTGTTCCTGACTCATTTCTTTATTGAATTCTCTACATTTTCCCCTTCCTCTCTCCCCCCACCCCATTCTCCCTTAGTTTTTGACTGGATCCTGGAGAACTCAGACAGTATTTTTCTACGTTTATCCTGGGTCTGGCATCTTTCTGCTTGTTGAATTCTCAGCTTTAAATTTAGGCCTTACTTCCACTTAATCTGTTGATTCCCTGACTAGAGGCATTGTTTTGGGGCAACACCTTTTTCAGTGTTTTTGCACCATACTTTATCTTCATTCCTGGGATCACCTTCTCATTTATACCCTCTAGATTAGACTCTGCTTAAGATTCAGGTTTATTATTTTCTGGCCCAGACCTGGCTCAAAGCAGGGCTTTAATAAATGTTTGTCGAATGAGTGACTGATATGTACATGCTTCTTCGAGAGCAGTGTGACTTTGGATTGTTCCTCGATGTTCAAAATAGTGACCTGTCAGATTCAGTGGCCCAAGAAAGAATGAGGACCATTATGGAGCAAGCCAGTGACTTCAGGAGACAAAGTTAGGCTCTATTTTGGGATGGCCAAAATAAATAAATAAAAAAAACCCAGGTCACCAAACCCAACTAATAGAGTGGTCACATCTGATAGTGTATGAGACATACTGCATCCATAGTTCCTTACCTCTGCAAAGAACAGAAGGAGATTCTTGTTCTTATGAGGCCAAACTTGATCATTATAATTACACTGAATTCAGTTTCACTTTTTTGGTCCTTTCTGTTTATATTGTTTCTGTGTATATTGTTTTCTAGCTCAGCTTTTTTTCTCATTGAAACAGTTCATGCAAGTCTTCACATGATTCTTTGAATTCTTCACCAGCATTTCTCATCACATGGTTATATTACACTATGTTCACATGTTTGGTTATAAATTCTCCCCCTAAGGAATAGCTATCAATGATGTTTGATCATATTATCTCCTTTATGGTACGAACTTTAATGTTCAAGTTATATATTCATTTTAAGACTATTTTTGTGGCATTTGTTATGTTTATCTAAGATGTTTCTTCTTTACTGAGCTATTTCAGTATTTCCAGCATTCTTCATGCCTATTTCCTGGTAGTATAACCTTTGACATTTAAAGTTAAGAGGGAACTAGCCTCAGACAAGCAATGATGCATAGATTGGAAGCATAAAAGGAGAATGACATTTGTACTGAAGTTGAGTGGCAAGTTGTCTCTCCAAAGAGCAGAGTCACTAGAGGCAGAAGTAGGTAAACTCCTTGAAATAGAAGGTCCTATTGGAGGCTTCTCCCTAAGAGACTTCCTAAGTGTCTCTATTCTTTCTGAAGTCTATGTATTCCTGATGTTGAATATATTATTTTTGTGGGGCAATGAGGGTTAAATGACTTGCCTAGGGTCACACAGCTAGTGAATGTCAAGTGTCTGAGGCAGGATTTGAACTCAGGCCATCCTGAATCCAGGGCCGGTGCTTTATCCACTGCACCACCTGGCTGCCCCCTGATGTTGAATATTAAATGTAGTTTTTATACTTATGCTCCTACAAAAATAATAAACACATAAGAGACATCAATAATATTTTCTATAACTTGTTCACCCAGATCAGAGAAGGCTATTTCTGCCTCTCCTACCAGAAGTATGCACCTCACAGAAACCAGATCATAGAATGGATAGGAAAAACATAATAACAATTTGTTTTTGTCCCAAGAAGAAAAAAACCATGAACATGGAGACCCCCCCCCTCCTCCTCAGAAGGGAGCTCCAGGACTTCCTCTTTCTGAAGGTATATAAGGGTTTTGTTTTTGTTTTTGTTTCTGTCCATGGGTTATAGGGTGTAGTCAGTTACAGATCAACCCAAAAGCAAATACTATAATAAGAATGGATGTAACAGAGACATCATGATAAGAATATGGGATTCCAAAAAAGGGTTTGACAAGGATGAGGATGCTGAGATGTCCCCATAAGATACGGATTGGCTAACCCTAGGGGAAAGAAGTTACCAGGTAGGGACTTTTATCAACTAGGTATCTGGGTTCAGTTTGGAGTTCAGTTGAAGGACATTTTTCTCCTATTTACCCAGGGTTTCATAAAAATACTTTTGGATAATAAGGCATCTCCATCAAATCCAGGTGATCCATACATTCATATTACCACTGACAAGTCAACTTGCACATTTATAGGTAATTCCTCCAATTGGAATTTGTACAGGATACCTTCTATGACCATGGTGAATTCTTTTAGCAAGTATGTGACTTCCAATTTTACATATTTTTTTACATTGGCAAATGGAAGAAAGACACTTTGAAAGATACCAAGATAAAGCAGATAGAGCACTGGATTTGGCAGTAGAGAACTTCTGTTTGAATGCTATTTCTACTTACTACCTGTGTGACACTGAGTAAGTCACCTAACTTCAATTTCCTCATATACAAATGAAGGGATTTAATTAGATGGTCTCTTATAACTCTAAATGACTCTAAGGTTATTAAAACATTTGTAATTATCAATGAATATTATATCATCTTACACATGGGAAATAATATTTCACTGGAGGAATGCAACTAAGGTTGAATTTTACTCAACCAAGTTTAAAAACAAAACCCTTTTTATAATGATACCAGAAGAAACATAGGAGGATCTTATTGGTTTACTCTAAAGCAGTGGTGTCAAACTTAAATAGAAATGGGGGTCATTAAACCATATATAAGGATCCGTTTGGGCCTCATATTAACTTAGAAAAACACATTTTGCCATTATGTATATTTTATTGTATTCTTACTTATTTTATTAATATTTCTCAATTAAATTTTTTCCACATAAATATTTTTATTTTCTGGTTACATTTAGAGATAGTTTTCAACATTTGTTTTTATAAGATTTCTAGTTTCAAATTTTTTCCCCTCCCTCCTCTCCCTCCCTTCTCCCCAAGATAGCAAGTAATCTGATATAGGTTATATATGTACAATTCTCAATTACATTTTAATCTACATGTTTGATTGTTGTGGGCTTCATGTGGCCTATGGGACACATATTTGAAATCATTGCTCTAAAGAATCATAAATAAAACCCCAATTATTTCCTTCTCATATTTTTATCAAAGCTATTGTCACTATGTCTATAGAGATTTTATAGAAATGAGAAGGTAGATTTATGGATTTGGTAGTTCCCAATATCTATTAGTATTCTTTTTTATTTTGGTAATAATATTTTCCATTTTTTTGCAATGATAAATTTTCTACAGAATTGATCCCTAAGAGCATTTTAAATTATATTTCATCTGGCATATATTTGGTCAAGTCCAGCTGATCTTCTGAATTTCATTTTTTGAGTGTTATTTTAACTTCCTCATGAAGTATAAAAATGTGCTGGCTCCATTGTCATCAATAATGAGGAGGAATTAACATAGAAACACTTGCTGATATGTGCCATTTTCACCGGTAATAGGTATTCTTTCAATTTTGCCTATAAATGCTTTCAGGATGATATGGCTTAGTTTTGTTTCATGCCAAATTCTACCTCACAGGCTGGTGAGTAACACAAATGGATCCACACAAAGTAGAGGGCACATTACATTGGGAGACTCCTACATTGGTGAAAGACATGCATTGGTTCCTGGGTTTTGTGTGAAACTACTATTGCTGTACTCACAGATTTTCTGCTATGAGAGTGCTCTTCCATCACCTATTCAAACATCAAATGTGCTTCCAATACATAATAGAATCAGAAGACATCTCAGCCTGTATCTTAAATAAACGAATGAATGAAAAAGTATTTAAGTGCTTATTTTGTGCAAAGCACTATGCCTTAAGCAGTAGAGATATACATAGAAAAGTAAAAGACTGCCTATTCTTAGGGATCTGAGCTTCTAATAGAGAGAGATTATAGTACTTATAAAAGGGTTAGTGTCACAATAGCAAAATGTTTAAAGTATTAGAATTGGAGCCAGAAAGACTTTGGTTCAAATACTGTCTCAAATATTTTTTGGGTTAAAGTCATCATTCTTTTATGATTCTACAGTTTGCTCATCTGTAAAACGAGGACTTTGGACTCAATTTCCCCTTAGGTCTCCTCCAGATCTAAATCTGTAATCCTACGTAGAGGAGCTGGAAAGGCTCAATAGTTTGAATGACAAATAATCATGTTTGATTGCAGTGTAGAGAGGAAATGAAGCTATTATACAAATGTACCTTTAGTATCATTTTAATTGATAAGATCATATCCCTTTCTGTTTAACCATCTGATAGTGCCAAACACTTTTATGGTGAGTACTTTCTTTTCTAGGTGTTCTTTACCTATGGGTGCTGAAGAGGCAAGAACTTCAGTTTTGGCAAATTCAGGTGTTTGTGTCTCCAAGTTATGAACCATGGATCATGACGTCAGGGGAGAGTTGACTGGAAATAGTTGATATTGGCTGAGATACTCTATACATTGTATTAAAAAGTTAAGTTACTTGCTGAGAAAGGTTGAGTTCAAGATGCAGAATGTATCATCTGGAGGGAACACAATAATCTATTGTCATTCATTTTATATATATATATATATATATATATATATATATATATAGGCAATTGGGGTTAAGTGACTTGCCCAGGGTCACAGCTAGTAAGTGTTAAGTGTCTGAGGCTAGATTTGAACTCAGGTCCTCCTGACTCCAGGGCCTGTGCTTTATCCACTGCACCACCTAGCTGCCTTTTTAAAATTGTCATCCATTATAACAGAAGGATTTAGAACACATCCAAGTTGCTCACAAACTCAATCAAAGGTCAAATCTGTTGGGATGATTAAACATTTTTTTTCTACATACTGTGGTCACATGTTGTTGTTATTCTTGTTGAGTCATTCAGGTGTGTTAGGCTTTTCATGATCCTGTGGACCTGGCACTCCAGGCCCTTCTAGCCTCTACTATCTCTTGAAGTCATCTCACCCTCTGCCATCCCTTTTTCTTTTGCCTTCGGAATTTCCCAACATCAAGGGTCTTTCCTAATGAGTCCTATCTTCTCATTCTGTGGCCTAAGTATTTAAACTTCAGCTTTAGTATTTGACTTTCTAGTGAATAGCCTGAACTAATTTCTTTAAGTAGTGAATGATTTGATCTCCTTGCTGTCCAAGTCTTCTTCAGTACTACAATTAGAAAGCATTGATTCTGTGGCTCTCAGGTTTCCTTATAGTCCAATTCTCACATGCATATATTGCTACTGGAAAAAGCATAGCTTTGATGATACAGACCTTTTGTCAACAAGATGAACTGTTTACTTTTTAGTATGCTGTTCATATTTTCCACAACTTTTTTCCAACGAGCAAGTGTCTTTTAATTTCATGACTTCAGTTACCATCTGCAGTGAACTCTGAGCCCAATAATATAAAATCTGAGACTACTTCCATTTCTTATTTTTCTATTTGTGAGGAAGTGATGGGACCAGGTGCCAAGATCTTATTATTATTTTTTTTTATGTTAAGCTTCAAGCCAGCTTTTATACTTTCCTCTTTCACCCTCATCAAGAGGTTTCTTAATTCCTCTCCACTTTCTGCCATCAGAGTAGTGTCATCTGCATATTTGAGATTGTTGATATTTTCCCCAGAAACCTTAATTTGAGCTTTTGATTCATCCTCCCTGGCATTTCACATCATGTACTTTGCATATAAGTAAAATAAGTAAGGTAACAATATATAGCCATGTTGTACTCCTTTTCCCATCTTAATCAGTTATTTCACAGTAAGTTCTGTTGCTACTTGGCCTTCATGCAGGAGACAAGTAAGATGGTCTGGTATTCCCATCTTTTTGAGGACTTGCTACATTTTGTTGTGATCCATGCAGTCAAAAACGTTAGTATATTCAATGAAGCAGAAATAGATGTTTTTCTACAACTCCCTTGCTTTCTTTATAATCCAGCAAATGTTGGCAATTTGGTCTCTAGTTCCTCTATCTCTTTGAAAACAATCTTACACATCTGGCAATTCTCAGTTCACATATTGCTAAAGTCTAATTTGCAGAATCTTAAGTATAACCTTGCTGGTGTGTGAAATGAGTGCAATTATTTGATAATTTGAACCTTCCTTGGAATTACTCCATAACCAGAAGCAAATGTGTTGCTGTGGAGCCTGACTCTAGATACCCTGCAGAACAGCAACTTTCGCAGAAATTCCTGCAAGGTGGAACCCCCTCAGTCACTCAGCCTTGGCTATATCTGGGTCTCATTTACCAGTAGTAAGCACAGAATGCTGTTATCTAGGCATATCCATTTGCATTCCAAACTGGCATGAATCCTGTATTTAAAGGAAGATTTGTCTTTGAAAGTTTCCTATGCCCCATTCTTCCCCCCCAATCATAATAGTATTTTATTTTTTTCCAGTTACCTATAAAGATAGGTGTTTTTTTTTTAGTGAGGAAATTGAGGTTAAGTGACTTGTCCAGGGTCACACAGCTAGTAAGTGTCAAGTGTCTGAGGCTGGATTTGAACTCAGGTCATCCTGAATCCAGGGCCAGTGCTCTATCCACTGTGCCACTTACCTGCCCCTAAAGATAGTTTTCAACATTTGTTTTTATAAGATTTTGAATTTCAAATTTTTCTCTCTCCCTTCCTTCCCTTTCCCCTAACCAAGACAAAAAACAATCAGATATAGGTTAAATATGGACAATCACATTAAACATATCTCTGCATTAGTCATGTTGTCAAAGAAGAATCAGAACAAAAGGGAAAAACCTCAGAAAATGAAAAAAAATACAACCCCCCCACCCCTAGAAATAGTATGGTTCAATCTGCATTCAGATTCCACAGTTCTTTTTTTCTGGGTATAGAGAGCATTTTCCATCACAAGTTCTTTGGAATTGTCTTGGATCATTATATTGCTTAGAAGAGATAAGTCTATTCCAGCTGATCATCACACAGTGTTGCTGGTACTGTGTACAATGTTCTCCTGGTTCTGCTCACTTCACTTAGCATCAGTCCACTTAAGTCTTTCCAGGTTTTTCTGAAATCTGCCTGCTCATCATTTCTTATAGCACAATAGTATTCCATTACATTCACATACTATAATTTGTTCAGCCATTTCCCAATTGATGGGCATCACCCCAATTTCCAATTCTTTGCCACCACAAAGAGAGCTGCTATAAATATTTTTATACAAGTGAGTCATTTTCCCTTGCTTATGATTTCTTTGGGATACAGACCTAGTAGTGGTATTACTGGGTCAAAGGGGTATGCACAGACCCATAGCTCTTTGGCTTATGTGGCATTCTTAACTTCAGTAACTTTCTATTGCCTATGAGCTGGTAGTTGCCAAATAGATGCTGTTTTACCTCTGCTATAGTAGCCTGGATACAAAACACATGACCTTGTTTAAAATTCTGCATGGCTTTGCCCGGTCATTTTTTGGCCACATATATTCAATGTGACTTCTAGCTCTATGAATTATATGACCAACCAAGGACCCAGTGAAGAATCTAGTAAACCTGTAACCCCTGCCAGGTTCTCTTCTATTCTGTGTGGTAGTAATAGTGGTCTTTGTTATGTTCCTATCCTTGTCCCAGGGGGATGACATCATTTTTATGGTCATGGACACTCACCGAATGCCTCATTTCCTGCTCTGAATAGACTATCTTAAGTACTGCTGGAACCACTGGCCTGGTCATTAAAGAAACTACTAATTCTATTGTTTCCTCTCTTAATCTTTGTCTGGTCAGGGTCCCCAGTTTATAGTTTTGGACTGTATTATATATTACCTGAAAGATGAAAATTCATCTTGCTTCTGCATATTACCTTTAGGTTGATGAACAGATTGTATGCACCAGGTCTTTAAATGTGTATTATGTCATATCACCAAAATGACTAGTTTACCAATAGCCTACCACTCTGTTGTATTATTTTTCTATAATATCTCAGTTCATGTATCTAACCCAACATATCTTTTAATGCAAATTATGGTTTTAATTCCTAATTCTTACCCACATTCATGATGTATGCCACTTGGATAAGAGAATTAAATGTCTTAAGAGCAGGCAATTTTTGTTATTTTGTTCATAGTCTCAGTTCCAAATCCAATTTTTTGCTCATAGTAGGTACATGATAAAAATTTGTTGAAATGATTTTGATGGCTGATGGCTAGTTAGGGGAACTGCAACAAAATCCTTAAACAGTATAGCCCAGTATAAAGAGGAAATAAATCATGCTTAAACTCTTAAAGGATTCTTATAGGTCAGGAAATAAGGTCTGTCTGTCTGGCTGCCTTAAACATGTACACCAGAGGTTCTCAAATTTTTTTGGTCCCAGGACCCCTTCACATTCTGAAAAAAAATTGAGGACTCCTCAAAGAACTTAGTTTATGTAAACTATACCTACCAATCTTTACTACATTACAAAAGTAGTATTATGAAAGTTGTTTTAATCTTGTGGACCCTCTAAAAGGTTTTTTGAGACCCCTAGGGGTCGCTGGACCATACTTTGAGAAAGACTAATATATACAGATAGGCATTTCAGGAAGCTGGTTGACAGTCATGCATTGTTCCCTTATAAAACATGCTTGTAGTGAGCCCCATAAGTCAGTCAGCATGTTATACTAGCATTTTAATGCTAGTTTATTATACTAGCCTGTGATCTATTAATTAGGTTTGAATCTTTTGCTCTGTATATAACCTATTTTGACATTGGTCTTTGGTAAGAGAGTCT
The DNA here is from genome assembly GCF_019393635.1 of Dromiciops gliroides. NCBI lineage: Eukaryota > Metazoa > Chordata > Mammalia > Microbiotheria > Microbiotheriidae > Dromiciops > Dromiciops gliroides. The sequence goes on from NC_057862.1 coordinate 132,816,029, forward strand.
CATTTGAAACCAAATCTTCATCTATTGAATTCTTGCCAACCTTAACAAATAATAGATAGGAAGAATACGTGGATCAGGAGAGACAACCCACAGAAGTGACATGGCCTGGTAAGTTTGGAGAGCAATGGACCCAATGAAATAATTCTGGACCCTTAGAAAATCTGAACAGCCTTTGTTTTGTCATATTTTTCCAGTCTGGGATTTTTAGATCTGGGAAGTAATTTTAGGAGAAGGAGGACAGGGTAGAGGGAACATGGCTAGCATGTCACCCAACTTAAAATTCTGTTGCCATGGATTGATACTTCATGTGAAGGAATTTGTCATTATTGAATCACTATACTCTTTATTCCTTTACCATACAGTCCAGCCCAACTGGACTTCTTGCTCTTGTTCCTCTCACACAAAACTCCCTCCCCCAACTCCTTGCCCTTCTACAGATTGTTCCCCATGATTGGAATGGACTTTTTCCTCACTTGTTATGGGAATAATTCCCCTTGGCATGTAAAATTAGTTTTTCCTTAAAAGGTATTGAACCAATTTTTGAGTTTAATGGGCTCAAGAGATTAGGCTAAGGTTGTTGATGCAGTTCTTTGATGTCCTAAGTACAAACACAGCTAAGAAATAATGTTAGAGCTCTTCCCTCAGACATCAGATTGAAGAGCAGCAGTATGACCAATGGCAGCATAGGGAAATTTTGCTGAACTGTATCATTTCTGTCCTCAATGAATATCTTTTCCCTGTTTTTTTTTTTTTTTTTTTTTTAGTGAGGCAATTGGGGTTAAGTGACTTGCCCAGGGTCACACAGCTAGTCAGTGTTAAGTGTCTGAGGCCGGATTTGAACTCAGGTACTCCTGGCTCCAGGGCCGGTGCTCTTTCCACTGCACCACCTAGCTGTCCTTCCCTGTTATTTTTTTGTCTCCCAAGTGAACCTCCATTTAAAAATTGTTAAGACAGTCTACATGTGCTTTATTTTATTCCTATTCCATACCCGAGGCAACTGACCAGCTTCTTCAAACATGTACTAATCTGGGGAGTCAGAGTCTACAAGTTCTCTTTCTCTTATAACTTCTGGGCTCCTTCAAGGCTCTGCTCAATTGCCACATTCTACAAGAGTCCTTTTTTGGTCATCCTTCACCATAATATTATATCTGTTTTGTATATCTTCGCTATATACTTATGTATGTACATGTTACATCCATTATAAGTTCCTTGAGGGAATGTTTTGCTCTCCCCCACTTCCCCAGGATCTCACATAGTATCTAGCATCTAGCAACAACTTCATTAAATACTGTTTCTGTTTAACTTCACGTTCCCCACTTTCCGTTTCTGACACACTGCATTTTCCTGCCTAGACCCAGGTTTGGTATCTATATGATTTTTGAATGATTAGTTTGAGATTTTGCTACTATCCCCCCATTTTTTTATTCTTTTATGTTTGTGCTGAATTTGAATAATACCTTTCTATTTACCCAGGTTTGCTATTTCACTTACTTCCTAATGATTAGATACTCTCTTCACCTGTTACTTGGCTAATTCCTAGCACCTATTCTTGTTCCTTCCTCATCCCTCTGGAGGTAAGAATCACAGAATCTCATGGTTGGAAGGGTTCTCAGAGTACATCTGGTCCAATCTATAGTTGAACAAAGAATTCCTCTACAATATAATGGGATCACAGATTTAGAGCAAGAAGTGACCAGTCGCTTTATTTTACAGATGAGGAAATTAAGACCCAAAGAAAGTCAGTGATCTATTTATTTAGGTAGTAAGTGGAGGAGATAAGATTGGAACTCATGTTCTTAGATCTGAATTCCAGCACTTTTCTTGCTCTATCAAAATACCTTTCATCTTTCTGGCCTTTTCTTGAAGACCTTTAAGGATGGAGAATTTGCTGCTTCCTAAGATAACCCAGGTAAGACATGAAAACAGAATTCAGGGGAATTGCTTCCACACATTAGGCAATAAAGTAAATATTGTTTTCATTCAGAACCTTTTCTCTAGGTTGACTAATGGAATTTCTGTTTGGGTAGAAAGTTTCTTGTTCATTGATTTTCTTCAAAAACCAAATATCCATAATGCTGTAAGGTTAGTATTAGAATAAGTAATTGTTACCTGGGTGGGTCCCTCAGAGTAGAAATCACACATTCTGAGTGAGTTGGCTATCCATCACTTTTAGGTATAGTAAGAATGCAATGTACATTGGTAAATGTATGATTTAAATATTGGTATCCAGTTATCTGGGAATGTTAAGAACTATCATGACATATTTTCTTATAAACTGTTAAGCAACTTTATTTATATTATTATAAGAAAATATACAGAATTGATAAGGGAAAAGTGGTAAAGGAAGTATATAGAGGGAAGCACTGATAATGATCTTGTGAATTCAAATGTCTATTAAAAAGCTTGCCAAATGGATTATCCTGAATGAAATGTTAGAAATTGTCTGTGCAGGAATTTACTGCCTTAATTTATTCACTTTGTCTAATATAGATTTTGCCAAAGGCTTGCTACTTCTCTCCAGGTAAAAAAATGCTGAGATTTCTCCCCTCATTTTATTCTTTGTAATTCCTTCTAATCAGTGATCAAATAAAGTTACCTACTATTTACTATGATGACAATCACCTTAAAGAATTTTTCTTAAAAAAATTTGCAACTGATGAAAACGTTAAGAATTGTGTAGGATTTAAACCATTTTCCCTCAGTAGCCATTAAGGATAATGGTTGTGATGAGTGCTTTTTTTTCTTCAATATGTTTTCCACATAAAATGAATATTTGCATTTCACATTTCAGACTATTGCCATCATTTACTTTCCTTTTCTCCCTCTTCCCACCAGAAAATCATTGTTAAAAGAAAGGAGATATCAGGCTGACTAAAAATAGAAATGCATACGTTGAACTTTTGAACTATGAAATCTAGGGGGATGTAATCCTCAGGAAAAAGAGAGGTTTATAATAGATTCTTAATACTGAAATGGGGAATCTTCCAATGCCTGCATCGTCTGGTAGCAATGAGAAATTATGGATGATTGTTGAAGTGCTATGATTTCAATACTTTGTTTTCCTAATTTAAAAAATGCTTTACACTCATTATATTATAAAGGAATGAAACTAAGAGTTAATCAATCATTAATCAATGATGATGTTCCTTGAACTCACAAATAGTTTCTTTTTCTAAAGGGATCAAAGTACTACAATAAGTCTGATTCTTTTTGTTCTTGGGGGTTGGTGTGGAGAAATGAGAGAGGTTCAAGAAATAGGGTCTAATCTGTGGAGGAAAAACTCTACTGTTGCATCTCTTCCAATGTAGTAAGGACATACTGTGTGCAAGGCATGGTGAGAGGTACTGGAGGATACATAAAAAGAACAAAATTTGGTTTATTCTCCCAAGAAATTCCTTCATTCAGGAATTCAGCTATCTCCAGTACACATGATATCTTGGCAGCTCTGCTCCTTTCATACAAAAATAAAACAAATTAAAAGAAAACAAAAATCTTTCCTCTATGCTGCACATCAATTTCAGTATAAGTCTATAGTCTGGGGCCTAGTTAAAACTAGGAAACATACAAAAATTTTCAACCTTATGCCTCTTTCCTCTTTTTCATTCCCTCAAATCTACAGTTGTCTCCATCAAGGTGATAATTCTTTATAGCTATTTAGGCTTACATAGCAATATTTTTTTTTTTAAAGACTTGATTGGGGCAGCTAGGTGGCACAGTGGATAAAGCACTGGCCCTGGATTCAGGAGGACCTGAGTTCAAATCCGGCCTCAGACACTTGACACTAGCTGTGTGACCCTGGGCAAGTCACTTAACCCTCATTGTACTACCAAAAAAAAAAAAAAAAGACTGGGTCTCCCCATTTGGTCCAGGCTGGAAGTGCATGGATGTTTCAAGGCCCAATCCTACTGCTGTTTGGCATAGTAACTTTGATTTATGCTATTTCCAACCTGGGCCTATTTTCCCCATTTCAGGTAAGCAGGTGGTCTCCATAAGGGCTCAAAATATTGAATTTGAACTTAGAGTAGACACCTGATCTGTTTAGCCCATTGTGGTTTAGAACTCCTGAGCTCAAGAAGTATACCAGCCTCAGTCTCCTAGTGACTGGGATTATATGCCTCTACCATCACACCCAGTGGAATCACCATTTTCCTAGAAAAGTTTTGAAGACCGAAATGCCCTTAAGATAAAAGATGATAATGCCTAATGAGGGGCAGTCAGGTGGTACAGTGGATAGAGAACCAGTCCTGGAGTCAGGAGACCTGGAGTTCAAATCTGTCACACTAGTTGTGTGACCCTGGGCAAGTCACTTAACTGTTTGCCTCAGTTCCCTCATCTATAAAATGAGCTGGAGAAGGAAATGATAAGCCACTCCAATATCTTTACTAAGAAAACCCCAAATGGGGTCACAAAGAGTCGGACATGACTAAAATGACTGAACCACCATAACAAATGATGACTAACATATGCAAATAGAATGCTGAGTTATATTGGAATTTCAGACTGGAAGGTGAACTGTTTTAAAAGTGTTTTTCTCAGAGATCTTTAAATCAGCTTTTATAAGTTTCCTTTGTATAGATGCAAGGGATCCATGGGGCATGGGAAACATCATATAAACAGAATAGCTGAATAGAATTGGAGTGGAAGGGTAAGGATTTTACTTATTCCCCAAGTTGTCTTTTCTCCATATTGGAAAAGGGATACAAATGAGAAATATGGTTATTTAAATATATAATATATTTGAGAGTGGCTTAAGCAACAAATTGAAACTGTTTTTTAACTATCTGTGAAGAGGCATATCAGCAGAAGGTTTGCCCCACAGTCATACATTGTTTTGATAGTGGTAAATCATGAAACAATTAAAAAAGTAATCCTTTCACTTCTACAGTTATGATAGTTGAGTGGTGTGAAAGATCTGATAATAAGATGCTAAGAATCACAATTTTTTTTACTATCAATAAACTTTAATTGGATTGTTGTTCTAATTATGAGAACATTATCCAATGACAAAGAAGTGAACACGTTGCATGAGGTGCTCAATTATATCAATCTGAATATTCTTGCTATAATTGAAAAAAGAAGAAAGAAGAAAGTTGTGGCTGAGTGGAAGGATAGGTAAAGACAGAACTTGGCAGACTGTGTTTTATCATGCCCAAAGATAAAAAGAAGCAACACTGCATTGAGGAAATGTATGAAGATCTCCAGCCCAATGGGGGAATCTATGGAAGAACATGAACAAAAATAGTGGGATAACTAGGCTCATTTAAATTGCAATCTACACTAATGGAAAGAATATCCATATCAGTGAGTTGACAGTTCTATTGAAGTTTTTAAAAAAAAAAATTTTGGGCAGGGCAATGAGGGTTAAGTGACTTGCCCAGGGTCACATAGCTAGTAAGTGTCAAGTGTCTGAGGCTGGATTTGAAATCAGGCCCTCCTGAATCCAGGGCCAGTGCTTTATCTATTGAAGTTTTGAAGTAGTTTTCCAGTAATGCTATAATGTTGCACACTATGGAATGCAACAAGCTATGAAGAATTAAAAGTACAGGTGACAAAAGCAATAGAGAGAAAGAGAGGGGGAGGGAGAGAGAGGGAGAGCAAGATATGCATGGTGTTTATAAGTAGGCTGCATCATATTGCCAGTGATGAATGTTGTGCATGAAAAAGTTAAAATATATTGTCCAAAGGACTTACATGAACTGATGCTGAGTGAGATGAACAGAACCAGGAGAACATTGTACACAGTATCAACAACACTGTGTTGATCAACTCTGATAGACTTGACTCTTCTCAGCAATACAATGTTTTAAGATAGTTACAAAGGACTCATGATGGAAAATGCTCTCCAAATCCAGATAAAAGAATTGTGGAATCTAGATGCAAATTGAACCATACTATTTCTACTTTTTTTGTTTTTTTTTTTTGTTTTTGTTTTTCCCTTTTGTTCTGATTCTTTTTTCACAGCATGACTACTGCAGAAATATGTTTAATGTGATTGTACATATATAACCTATATCAGATTGTTTGCTTTCTTGGGGAGGGGGGAGAGAGAAAAATTTGGAAGTAAAAATATTATAAAAATGTTGAACACTATCTCTACATATAACTAGAAAGTAACAAAATACTTTTATGATTAAAAAATAAAAAAATACACTGTCCAAGAAATATTTGATTGGAATTAGGTGAACCTGTTCATAGCGAGTTCAAGAGATAAGAAATGGACAGCTTACATAATGCACTAGGACCAACAGAATTTGAAAAAGACCAGGAGAAAGACTTTTATTATGCAAGACAGTTCCTGCATAGAGGATTCATGGGAGGACACAGACAAGAATGGCACAGGATATGAAAGTATGGGTGGGTTGCGGTCTGTACTGCTTGGAGGGAATATGTATGAGAATAAGATGATATAGTCATTGATATACTACTAGAATGACATGATCATTGATTTAGAATGGGAAGGGACTATTGAGACCACCTACAGTGTTCAGACTTTCTCCTTTTACAGAGAAGGAGTTGAGGTCTTGAGGAATTAAATAATGGGGCCAAGGTCACACAGATAAGTGACAGAGCCAAGATGTAAACCTAGGCTCTTGGACTACAAATCCAATGCTCTCTTTACTCCATCACTATTTTTACTCTTTAGTACCATTCTGGTAAGAAGCTCAGTTCTGTCAAAACTCTATTATGGCTTAAGTGTTAAGGTTTAAATTTAACATTTGCATTGTGCAAGATATCTTTCAGGTCAAATGCCCATTCAAATATAGTGTAAGTGAAATGGCCACTTATTAGCATGAAGCTAATCATTGTAAAGACATGGCTTGGTATTTCCAAAATGTTAGTCTCCAAATCTTAGGTATTTCCTCAGTAGTTCATGCTTCAAAAGTGTGAATTCCATTTAATTAACATACTCTGAGATTATTCATCATTTATTTGAAAAAGATACCTGAGGAAAGAAATGACCCCAATATAACAGGATTAAATAAGCATCCCTGTGCATTGTAATAATAATTATAATCAGTGGTGTTCTGATAAATGCTTAGGAATCAACTCTCCAAAAAAATGTACATATGACACTTTTTCATTGTTAACATTTTCTTTCTATCTTTATTTAGTCTACTGTTAATGTTCAGTTATGTCCAACTCTTTATGACCCTTTGGGTATGGTTTTTGTTCATGGAGTTTTCTTGGCAAAGGTACTAGAGTGGTTTGCAATTTTCTTCTTCACTGGATTAAGGCAAACAGAGGTTAAGTGACTTGCCCAAAGTCACGCAGCTTGTAAGTGAGGCCCAATTTGAAGTCAGATCTTCCTGACTGCAGGCCTGGCACTCTACTGAATGATCCATTTGACTGCCTCCTTTTATTAAGCCTAGAAGCCAATAAAACAATAAATCAGCTCTCATTCATAGTATTTTCCCTTTTCCAAAGCATTAAAAATGCTCATAGTGAAAATTTAACAATAATTTTTTTCAGGAATTAGTTCAAGCCTACTGTAGCACACACCTGATTATAACTCACATGTATATGGTGTTTTATTGTGATAGAATGTTTTCATATACAACACTTCATTGGGTCCTAGTAATAATCTCATTCACTGGACGTACCATTCGATTTGGATTCAGAGGACTTGGGTTCTAATTCTGACTTTGCCACTTACTACTTGTAGAATCATGAACATGTCACTTGACCTCTATGATCTTGTTTTCTCATCTGTAAAATAATGAGGTTAGGTTGAATAACATACAAGGTTCTTTCTATCTCTAACTCTATGATTGAACTAGGGCTCTTATTTTATAGATGAAAAACAGAGAAGTTGAATGACTTGCCCAAAATCACATAGCAAATATATAACAAAGGCAAAATTTGAACCCAAGTACTCTGATTCTAAGTCTGTCCTTCTTTCCACTATGGTAACCTACCTCTTACACTCTATACTGATATTTGAAGTATTTTTAGAGATTTTTGAGTCTTCGCATAAGCTTGTTGTTCATCCTTCATTCTTGAAGGGGATCGATGACATCATGAGGGGTCTGTGTACTGGTTTCATCAAACGATGCTCCTGTTTTCTATTGTAAAACCAGGGTCAAATGATCTAAAGATCTGTAGGCAGATTATCTGCCATTTACTTACAAGGAAGATCATCTGATAACTTGATGAAATATGGTCCTTTTGGAGGTTTAATTATGTGGTTCAGTATGAAAGAATCTTTTTCTTTTCTTATGTCCTAAAAATAGCTAATCTCAGGTAAATTATCATATGGCAGATGAAGCTAGGGCATAACTTTTATTTCTTCCTCCTTTCCTTTCCTTTCCTTTCCTTTCCTTTCCTTTCCTTTCCTTTCCTTTCCTTTCCTTTCCTTTCCTTTCCTTTCCTTTCCTTTCCTTTCCTTTCCTTTCCTTTCCTTTCCTTTCCTTTCCTTTCCTTTCCTTTCCTTTCCTTTCCTTTCCTTTCCTTTCCTTTCCTTTCCTTTCCTTTCCTTTCCTTTCCTTTCCTTTCCTTTCCTTTCCTTTCCTTTCCTTTCCTTTCCTTTCCTTTCCCTTTTTTCTTCCTTCCTTCCTTCCTTCCTCCTTCCTTCCTTCCTTCCTTCCTTCCTTCCTTCCTTCCTTCCTTCCTTCCTTCCTTCCTTCCTTCCTTCCTTCCTTCCTTCCTTCCTTCCTCCCTCCCTCCCTCCCTTCCTTCCTTCCTTCCTCCTCCTTCTCCCCCCTCCTTCTCTTTCTCCCTCCCTTCCTCTCTCTCTCTCTCTCTCTCTCTCTCTCTCTCTCTCTCTCTCTCTCTCTCAGCATTTGGGGTTAAGCAACTTGCCCAGAATCACACAGCTATCTAGATTTGAACTCAGGTCCTCCTGAATCCAGGGAAAGCATTCTATCCACTGTGCCACCTAGATGCCTCCATAGATTTTATTTCTGGAATTTAGGATATAAGGATCAGGTAACAGAGACAAATAGGTGTAAGAGTTTACCTCTTTCATACATGTTTTGCCTTTCATTTGCATTTTATAGAGGGGTATGCCTTTTAGAACTTGATTGGCCAGTGTAAAAAATAGATAAATAATACATTTCAATAAAGACATATTTATTATTCCTTTTTTAGAGTCACTGAGAAATTTCTCAATGAACTTGGTGGGATTTTAAAGTGGCTTGCTATTGGCTCCTGAAGATCAGCCATGCCCCTGTTGACCTTTAAAAAACAAGATTAAGCTCTGAGGAATCCATGATTTCTGACAGTTAAAAAGAAAGCCAGCTATGGAGGAAGAAGCCAGCTCTTTTAAAAGGTAACTGTTCTTTTCCCTTTCCCTTGTGCTTCTTAGAGACTTGGGGGAGGGGGTACAAGAGAGAGCATTTCTCTCTGTGCCACCAACATTCAACAATTATCTCTTGGAATAGGAGATACCCCACTCAGCAGAAAGCAGGCTCAAAGCAACGAAACATAGAGAAAAGCATTCCTAGGGAGTCTAGTGGAGTGAATTGCCCAACAGAGACAATGAACCCAGGCAGAACAGAGTGAGGACACCACGAGAAGGAGCAAGGCATTTGGAACCTGAACTGTCAGAGGTTTGAGTTACCTTGGCCACATGTGTTTCCTTTGTCTGTTTCTCTTTACTATATGATCTATATGTGTGCCCACTTTGTCCTTGTGGGAAACTACATCTCACATTAACGGTAGACAATTTTTATTGCTACTATTCTTCCTATTCTATTTCTGTAAATGCTTTTGTCTTGGGCTAATTGTCTCCTATGGTTAATAAAAATTAAATGGAGCAGTTAGGGTTCATGCCATATTGTTTTCAACATAATGTCTCACAGAGTACATTGAAACTGAGCTAGTTGTCTTCCTAGGGACCCAACCTGGGTATCTGGGATGGAACCCTACACTTACAATAAATCTGTAACATTGACAAGGTAGATAGATATTGAGAGAGAGACAGAGAGAGAAAGAGAGAGAGAGAGAGAGACAGAGACAGAGAGAGAGACAGAGACAGAGAGAAAGACAGAGAGACAGAGATATTACATGGTTTGTTCAAAGCTACCAGTGAGTAATAGATCCTTGAATCAGATTTAGTATCCTGGCTTTCTCCAGTCATCGAACTTCCTTGTTCTGTACCTAGGTGAAACTTTCCCCTTTCTCTATAAACTTATTAACTGTCTACTTCAGATATTCCATGTGGACCTTTTGCTTTTTGGTTGTAAGGTCTAAGAAGCCAGAGGCATTATTTATAATGAGATAATCAGAGGGGGAGGAGAAAGAGGGGGAAGAGGGAGGGAAGGAAATAGGCACGTATATAGTATATGCTATGTACCAGACACTGTGCTTTTTGTTGTTGAGTCATTTTCAATATTGTCTGACTCTCCTCTGACCCCATTTGGGGTTTTCTTGGCAAAGATACTGGAGTAGTTTGCCATTTACCGCTGCTCATTTTACAGAGGAGGAAACTGAGGCAAACAGGGTTAAGTGACTTGCCCAGGATCACAGAGCTAGTGGGTGCCTGAGGCCAGATTTGATGTCAGGTCTGTGCAACCTAGCTGCCTCAGAAATCAGTGATGAGAAAGTTGTAGATTTAAAAAATATTTAAAATCGATCATTTCCTTTCATTTTGGAAGAAAATTGACCTTCATAAGTTTTTTTTTAAATTTGGTACTCAGAATTACACATCAAGCATGAGAACCTGACTGATTTAAAAAAAATCATCTCTAATGCTTTGCTAATTTCAATTCACAATCACAAAACTAAGAAAACACATGGCTAAAACAGCAGAGAATTTTCAAGCTGGAGAGGTCTTTTAAAATTCTTAAATGCAAGATCCCCCAAACCCTTTTTTTAAAACCATTTTAGCCTTCTAACTTTTATACTATTCTACGGAAACTTCTTCCTTTAAAATGGTCAGTAATGGATTCCCTTTGACAAATACAATGTTCTTTTTTTCACCTTCATTCTTCTTGACCTACTACTACATATGGTAAATTTGACCACTTTTTAATGCCAGTGACACACCACCCTAGTTCCATCTCTTTAGTCTTTCTTTCATTGCCTTTGATAGTTCTTGTTTATCTTCAGAATCCCAAATAATCCCCAAATCTCAGTCCTTGGCCTTCTGTTCTCTTTACACAGTCATAGAGAGCTCATTCTTTATTATGTATTCAACTTTCATTTCCATACTGATGACTCAAATCTATATCTATATTTTTAATACCATCCTCACACTCAATGTAATCATTTACACTTACATATAGTCATTTATAATTTGTACAATGTTTTCCTCATAACAGTACTATGAGGTGGGCACTAAATTATAGGTATGACTTGGAGTCAGAGGACTCCATTCAACTCTGTCTCTTGTCATGTGTGGGACAGTGGAAAAGTAAGTCAACTTTTCTGGGTCTCAGTTTTTTCATCTGTAAAATAAGGTTAGAGTACATGATATCTAAGAACCCTTCTGGCTTTCAACCTGTAATCTTATCTCATCTCCAATTAACAATTGACCATGTACAGTTAATAAGTGTCTATCAACTTAATTTAAATGTTCAATTTTAGAACTGAAAGGGACCTAGGAGTCTAAAACTGAAATTGTTGTTTTTGACAAAATGGTTTCTCCTCAACTTTAAAGTCTTTGTCAATGGTTCTGCAATTCTCTTAGGCACCTAGTTTTTATAAAAGTTTCTATGATTTACCCTGTGCTTTATTCTCAATAAAATGTTAATCCTAATGTCCTGCTGACTTTTCCTAAGTAATGTTTTCTCATTCATCCCTTCTTCTCCACTTCCATTACCACCACTCTAGTCTGCACCTTTAGTATCTAATGCCTAAATTATTGGGATAGTCTCTTATTTGGCCTCCTTGACTCTAGGCTTGCCTTCTTCAAATACATTTCATATTCCCAATGCCAGGTTTCTTTAGACATCAATCACATCATACCTCTTCCCTTTCCAAAAACATTCCATTGCTTCCTATTTCTAATGTTGACTCCCCTGACTCCTTTTCAAGGTCAATTATTATCCAGTTCTACCTATCCATTCTTCTTCCCCATTATCTTTCAATATATTCCCCATATAACTGGTAAGACTATTATGTTCACTATTCCATTAATATTCTAGTGTTATATTGATTAACAAGATAGTTCTAGAAACATAAATAATTTTAAAAAATCTTTAACATGTTAATTTTGAAAAGGAAAGTTAAAAAATTTGGTGTTTGCACCATATAAAGTTCAATACCACAGGACTTTGTAAGATTAGCATATGATATCACAAAATAGAAAACATAATGCTTTAAGTTTGTAGTCTGTCATCAGTATGCAACACTGCTCCAGGAAGCTAAATAAGCATTTAGAGTACAGTGGAAGAAAGGTGCTCTCCAAATCATTCTCAGATCACTTAGTACTTTATAGGTTTATGAACATCATGCCTATTGGGGAGGACTGGAGTGATGTCTAATTTGCACCTTGAACCATAGAGTATTTGATGGTTGCCTTCAAAACCAGATGAAACTTTCAGGTAGACACCAAAGCCTATAAATTTCAGAGGTTTTTTAAAAGAAAGGGGGAGTGAAAAGAAAATAATTTTGGAGAGGCTGTGACAAGAAAGGCATTGTTTGTGGAGTTGTGATTTTTTTCTAACTTCTTTGGAAAGCAATTTGAAATTAAGAGATAAGTTGCTAAACTGTTAGGATTCTTTGATTTACCAATTCCATTAATGTGCATATTCCCTTTTATTGTAAGGCTAACCCAAGGAGGCCAATGGCAGAAATAAAGGGCCTATATATAACAAAAATATTTATATGGTATATTTATATACTACTTTATGGTAGTAATAACAATTAGCATTTATACAGCACTTTAAGTTTTGCAAAGCACTTTATATGTATATATGCCTATACATATATGTTTATATATATGTATATATGCATATGTGTATGCATATTCATTTTTGGAGGAGGCAATTGAAGTTAAGTAACTTGTCCAGGGTCACACAGCTAGTAAGTGTTTGAGGCTGGATTTGAACTCAGGTCCTTCTGACTTCAGGGCTGATGATCTATCCATTGTGTCACCTAGTTGCCCCTAGAAATTAATTTAATCCTCACAACAACCTAAAGTTAGATGCTATTATTATTATGATTTTACAGATAAGGAATTTGATTTGCCTATGGTTACAAAGTTAGTGTCTGTGAAGCAGTATTTGAATTCAAGTCTCCCTAAGTCCACTTCCAATATGCCACCTAGCTACATCATTACGCAACTCATTTGTCACTTTATGGTGGTAAAAACAAGCTAGCAAACACATAACCCAAACCGAAAAGCAAAATGAGTGCCTATTAATGGAGAATGACTAAATAACTGGTATATGAGTTTAATGAAATATTATTATAAACAAATTTACCCTATGGGACAGATTGAGGGAAAGAATGGGGACTTGAAGAGTAGAGCAGCAGCAGAAGTGGGATGATTTCTCCAGTCCCACTGAAAACTTAACAAGAAGACCTGGAATGAATTCTAAGCAAAGGAACAAAAAGCAAAAAGAGAAACCAAAAGGAGAAAAGAGAATAGATTGAAAGGAGCATTGAGCTGTGGTAGAAAAGGAAGAGATTGAGGAGGGCCATCTGGACATCTGAGAAGACTCAGGATGAGGTTACCAGTTGTAATCACTTCTTCAAGGACTTGAAGGACTTCTTCAAGGAAATCCAGAAAGATTTCTACTCCTTCCCCAATCTCCTCTTTTTATTCTTGTCACACAATTGTCACTCTAAAATACCCTGTTGACTTTTTTTAATACTATTATTTTTGGTGAGGCAATTGGGGTTAAGTGACTTGTCTAGGGTCACACAGCTAGTAAGTGTTATGTGTTTGAGGCGGAATTTGAACTCAGGTCCTCCTGTTGAGTTGGATACTAAACATTTCCTGTTTTCAGCTTTTTTTCTTAAATATAAAAAGGTCAGAGACTATCTAGATGTAAACAGAAATTTAAATTAGGACAGAGAGGCAAGTCTCTGAATGTTACTAACTTTCATAACTGGAGGCTGTGGGGTGTTTTGATTGCAATAATTTTATTCTGATATATACTCCATAAAACAGAGAAAGCAATCATTTGGCACCAAGAGTCATTATACTGCCCCTAAGGCTAAAAAGGGAGCGGATTTTGTAATAGGGTGTGACTAATTAAGTCTCTAGAGAGAAAGATGGTAGGTAGGATAGGGCAGTGACCAGAGAAGAGAGATAGGAAAGACTTGGAAAAGATTAGCTCTGCCCTATCCAGAAGGGAGGGGGGAGCAGAAAGAACAAGTCTACACTCCATAGTGACACTCACCAGCATTATACCTGTATGAAATGATGCAGGACAAAGTTAGCAGAACCAGAATAATAATATACTTTATACCACCAACAATAAGTGAAAACAAGAGATAATTGAATTTGGATTAATCATAATAATCATTCTCATTTCTTAAAAGCTGATGATAAAACTCATTTCTCTCCTCTCAGTGGAGAAATTAAGGAATATGGATCTAGAATGTGACCTATTTTATCAGACATGGTCATGATTTCTTTTCATTTGCCTTGATGTTTTTCTTGATTACAAGGGAGGGTTGAAATAGGGTAGATAAGGGTATTTTTAGGGTATTTTAAGGATAAAAAGCTATGGTATGGAAACAAAAGGCAACAATTAAAACTAAAAAAAGAAGATGGAGTGATCAGGAATAAGTAGGAATAAGTCAGAGGTGTAAAAAAAGATTTAAAAAGATGGAAAAACAGATTATGTAGAGAATTCATTCAATGTGTTGATAGAGGATGAGGACTAGGAAGGAATGACTGTATTTGGTTGGGAGTCAGATTATTTCCATAGTTCTATTAAGGAGCACAAAGGTCTAATCAATACGTGAAGCATTTTACAATGCAGAAGTTATCTTCCCTGTTTAGTGTTATATAGCTTAAATAAGGGTACCACATGCCCCCTGAGAAAGGGGATTAAAAAGTGGGGAATTAAGGTACCTGATACTGAATGACACAGAAAATTTCAGAGCTTGAGTAGATTTTATCAGAGAAAATCTTAGAAAGTATTATTTTAGCTTGAAGTGGCCTAATAATTTTGGTTCTAGGTAAGTTATTGGTGATCTCTTTGAAGACACTGTGGGGAATATAAGATACATAATCAGATTCGAATCAACTTTTTAGAGATTTTAATTAAGTATGGGTTCATCCTGATCAGGAGAGCAAAGAAGAAGTTGGCTTCTGGAAATTTGGATGAACTTGGGTAAGCTAAAGAAACTAGGAGTTTTTCTTTGTCTTCCAAGTAGACTCCAGGCTAGAGGTTGAACACGTTAAGAGTTCTGGTGAAGTTTATAAGGCTTCTCAGAAATAACTTGATCTTTATGTGTAGGCCAGAGATGCCTCAAAACCTGGCCCTGGACTAGAAATACACTGGACTCTGAATGCTCAATGGATTGAAAGTTAAGTGGTACCTGCTGTTTTAGTGCTTATGAAAGTATTCTTGTCTTTGATGCCTAGCATTTCTTCCACGCCTAATTCTAGTATCTGGATGGTTTTTCTTTTTTTACCTGTGACTTTAAAAATTGGGAGTGACTCTGCTACCTATGCATAATTTTCTTCGACAAGGAAAATCTGGTTCCTTGCCAATCAGAACAGATCCAGAGGTAGACAGAATATAGCAGGATGAAGACATCAGTATTATGAGAAAATAGCAGACCCCAGAGGAAGGCAATAGCAATGTATCTTGTCAAAATAGAATGATTAGTATTTGGCAGGCTACATGTTGAAGATCATTTGATTGGTATTATTTTGTTGAAATTTTGGCTTTGGATTTAACCAAAATAATCACCATCATTCAAATGTAACAGTCCAGTTTTCATAGGTAAGGGTAGGGCTATGCAAATATATGAATTGAAGATAAATGGGACATGAACAGTTTCTGAGAGGAGAACCTTCTATAATGGTTTTCCAAAGTTTCCACATAATAGAAATGTGCTCTTTTTAGAAATGAGATAGTATCTGGCAATGGAGTCAACATTGTGTGTCCATCAATATAAAGTGCCAAGAACAAGTTACTTTGTAATAAAATAGCTTGTTTTGCTTATCAGGTTTCATATACTTTAGTCAAGGGACAACACAACTATTTAGAGATATCCAGGAGGTGTTTTTCTTATGGGAAAAGAGACCATCTTATTGTATACTGCATGATATTTTAGACATGTATTCAAGGTGACACTAGTTAGGACTCAAACTCTATGCAGAGTCTAAGAATAAATATTTAATTATTATTTTAAAGGGTTTGATTTGGTGAGAAGGTATTGGATTCTAGTCACTGACAACAGCCTAGGGTGTGGGGATGGGAAATGGATTATTATCATAAATGTAAATGTAAATCTTCATTATTTTTTTTAAGGGGCAATGAGGGTTAAGTGACTTGCCCAGGGTCACACAGCTAGCAAGTATAAAGTGTCTGAGGCTGGATTTGAACTCAGGTCCTCCTGAATTCAAGGCCAGTGTTTTATCCACTGTGCCACCTAGCTGTCCCAAAGGGTTTGATTTGGAAACCTTAGAAGGACACAAAATAAATGGATGGAAAGGCTCTAAATCAAAGAAAAAGAATGAGTAAACAGACTGGACCATGCTCAAATGCAGCCAAGGGCCTGAAGAAGAGGAGAAGGAAAAAGGAGAGATTAAACATTTATCTAGGGCCTGCTACATGCCAGGCACTGTGCTATGGGCTTTAAAAAAAAAACAGATACCTCAGCTGATCTTCACAACAACTCTGTGAGATAGATACTATAATTATCCCCATTTTATGATGAGGAAACTAAGGCAAAAAGAGGTTGTGACTTGCTCAGGGTCACACAGCTAGTAAATGCCTCAGTCAGTATTTGCACTTAGGTCTTCCTGACTCTGGGCCCAGCACTCTGTCCCCTGTTCCACCAGCTACCTTCCAGCTATAAGAATGGGAAAGCGACTTTGCAAAATATTCAACTTTTTGCTTAATAATTAATTTGCTGAAAAAAATAATTGGATTAGCTAAATGGTACAGGAGATAGAGTTCAGGACTTGGAATCAGGAAGATGTGAGTTCAAAATCCTATCTCAAAGACTAACTAGCTTTGGACTGTGGGCAAATTGCTTAACCTGTTTATGACTTAGTTTTATCTATAAAATATGGATAATAATAGCACCTACCTGAAAAGGTTTTCTGCGTGGTTAAAATGAGTTAACATATGCAAAGCACTTTGCAAACCTTGAAGTGCTATATAAATGCTAGCTATTATTATTATTGAAGATAGTAGAAAGGCTAATGAGCACTATGGGAGATGTGAAAGCTTAATTGTAAAATTGTGATGCATTTTCATATGTAGCTTATTAGTCATACATTGGATAATGGTTTTCTGCTGTAAAGGGATCAGGATGCTCAAGAAATGAAATCCATTAGGAAGAGAACTTTCTACTCCAAAGAAATAGCTCCAAATATACAGTTGTCCATCATGTTGGATGACAGTACTAACAGTTGTTGCCTGGGAGTGGATAAAAACACCAGTGTTTAATGAACAATGCCAAAACCTTGTGGTCTAGTAAAGAAATAAAAAAATGGTTTAAGGTTTTAAAAATAAGGCAAGATAAATTAATAGAAGTAAAACACCTTCTTTCCTTCCTGAATTTGAATATTTGAAGTAATATTTGAATATTACTTCCTCTTTTCTTTCTTTTATAAATAGGCAATGGGAGAAGAAATGAAGGGAGAAAGGAAGAAGGAAAGGAGAAAAGTGTTTTAGGAAGTGCTAATTAATATGGAAGTATCTCAATGTCAAGGTAAGGTTATTGATACTATGATCTCAAGGATATTCTTTTTAGGAAATGAAGATACCTTTGGTTGCATAGAGAAGATACCATTGAAGTCTTTTGTTTTATGTGTGGGTAAAAGTTTATTTTCAATGAAGGCCTCACCTAAAATGGCAAAGTTTCACCAAGAAAGTCCTTGTACACTGAACATATCAAGTGAAGGATTCTCTGTTGACGTGTGTCTAGGAAGTAATGGAGTCGAAAGAAGACCATAGTCTGCAAGAGGAAAGTAAGGTTCAGGAAGTGAAAATTAACTTAACAGGGTCTATGGAATAATCAAGAATCTGAAAAAAAGAACATAAAACTGGTTATTAAGATAGGTTAAAAACAATGGCCAGAAGATTAGAAAGAAAAAGGAAAATGAATATTTTATGATTATTGTGTTAATGTTGACTTTTTGACAAACAAAAGTAGCAAGGTAGACTCAAATTGAAAGTTAAATACATGAGTAAAGCCTTATTTTTTTTCAGGCCAATGAGGTTTAAGTGACTTGCCCGGGGTAACATAGCTAGTAAGTGTCAAGTGTGAGGCTGGATTTGAAGTCAGGTCCTCCTGAATCCAGGGCTGATGCTTTATCCACTGGGCCACCTAGCTGCCCATAAAGCCTTATTTTTAATTATTTTTTGGGTGGGGCAATGAGGGTTAAGTGACTTGCCCAGGGTTACACAGCTAATAAGTACCAAGTGTCTGAGGCTGGATTTGAACTCAGGTCTTCCTGAATCCAGAGCTGGTGCGTTATCCACTGTGCCACCTAGCTGCCCTCATAAAGCCTTATTTTTAAAGAGAGGTAAAGATGATGGTAATATACATTCAGGGTGGGTAATAGAGACAGATAGAAGTGAAAGAGAACAGGTCTTCTTTGCCTACAGTTGGAAATACAAGATTTTAATTGTATTTCAAACTGCATGCAGAGAAGAAAGTGTCTGTATATTATCACCATTGATGGTGACAAGTCTCATAAGATATTGAATGGTTGGGATAGATTGCTTCTCAATGATGTTCTCAATGAAGACAAAGATAGAGGAGAAGGAATATGATACTTTTTTTCAGGTATCTGAAAGGCTTTCATGTAAAGGAAGGATCAGAATTTGCTTGGCCCCAATGATAAAGGAGAGATGGATGAAGTTACAAAAAGGAAAAATGGATGTGATATAAGGGAAAACTTACTGTTTTTTCTTTAGAAGTCTTAAAAAACTGTCTGGATGACCATAGTTTTCAAGGTGGATGGAGTATTAGAGGTTATGTAGTTTAACCTCCTAATTTTAAAGATAAGGAAACTATGGTCCAGAGATATTTAGTGACTTGTTCAGATTCATATATGTGATTAAAGGCATAGCTAGGATTTGAAAGCAGCCCCTCTGACTCCCAAACCAGCACTCTCTCTAAGATACCCCATTGTGCTCTTACCATTTGTCAGGTAATGTAAAAAAAATTACTTGGTGGTGGTGGTGGGGGCATCTGATAGAGAAGATGACCATTGAGGTCCTGTATAATTCTGTGATTCTATTGTGGAACTATGTGTAAGCATAATCTCTACATGGAAGAAGGTAGATTTTAACCTTTTTTTTTTGTGAGGCAATGAGGGTTAAGTGACTTGCCCAGGGTCAAACAGGTAGTAAATATTGAGTGTCCAAGGCTAGATTTGAACTCAGGTCCTCCTGAATCCAGGCCTGATGCTTTATCCACTGCGTCACCTCGCTGCTCCTGATTTTAACTTTTTAAAAGATTTTTCCCCTCATTTTTGAGCATGCATTGTCAAGGGTTGATCAGTGTAAAGCATATGGCACAAACCCAGTATGGAGGTCATAATAACATGAATTATTACAGCAAATTTCATATTTTTGAGAAGACATGATAGTCTTTGCTATATTTGTATGATAACTATCCATTAGAATAGTCCTCTGAAGCTTTAGAAACAATTACGATCTAGAAGAAATTATGGCATAGAGAGACTGGGTATTAAGAAATGGAAATATTTCTTGTGGAGAAGAGAAGAATTTTGGAGGATATGGCACCTGTTTTCAAATACTTGTAGGGTCAATAGCTCTATTGCTTGGTCATAGAGGGAAGAAACAGGACTGATACATGGAAGTTATCTGTGGGATTTCTAAAGTTAAACGCACTGACAGCTGTGAGTGTTGTTGTTCAGTCATTTTAGTCATTTCCAACTCTCCATTACCCCATTTGGGTTTTTCTTGGCAAAGGTTATTATAACAGTGGTTCACCATTTCCTTCTCTAGCTCATTTTACAGATGAGCACATTGAGACAAACAGGGGTAAGTGACTTGCCCAGGTGTCACATAGTGAGTGTCTGAGGCTACATTTGAACTCAGGTCCTCTTGACTTGAGGCACTGCACTCTATCCATTGTGTCATCTAGCTGCCTCTAGCTGTGAATAGTGAAAATTAATAGCTGGAGAGTGAGGAATAGAAAAGAAATGTTTACAAAGATGTAAAAAATGGCAATTTTTGGACTAATCTATTATTTCAAATCTCAGTAGACTCTGGGGACTTCACTGTTTTTCTTTTAATTTTTTTATAAGCCAGTCTCCACATCACTCTCAGGTTAGTGTAGAAATATTTTAACTAGCTGGCCTAATTTGGCAAGCCTAATCTGACTGGGGTACTTAATCTGGGACTGTTGACTGGTTATCTGACTGCAATTAATTTAATATAGGCCGTTTATAAAGTTCCACCACACTGTTCCACTCCCAAAATTGATAAGCAAAAGCTTAAGAAGCCCCTTCCATTTTAATAGCAGAGGGTTTATTTATGAGATACAATATAAAATTAAGAATACAGGGAAATAAAATGTACAACCTGACTGCGTTCCAGCATGGCTCTTTCCACCTGCTGCTCCTGGAACTTTTTTAGTCTCCTCCTATGTACCAATGGACCTTCTTCTAGCATTCTCCTAGTGCTCCAGCATTCCTCGGCCTCCTTGCTTTCTCCAACCTGTACCCTGTGCTGACCGCTTCTGTGCTCTCCACTGCCTCTGCCGCTTTTGACGTTCCCCCTTTCAATTCTCTTACATGTCTTTCTCCAACTTTGCTTTCTCCAACTTGTACCATCCCCCCTCTCTTTACGTAGCCTCAGTCTCCTTAGCGTCCTTGTAGCCCCTTTCTGTCTGTTCCTACGTCTTAACCTTCCGGCCTCTCCCCTCCTCCTAGTCCTTTGGCGTTTTTTTCCCTTTATATATGTTCCTTCTCACCCCTCAAATCTTGGGCTCCCTGCACTCCCCCCCCTCCCACCAAGCTAATCTGCTAGCCGCACTAGGGCTGTGGCTGGTGGGGGGGGGGGACGCTCGAGCTTCCGGTGCATACCACACCCAGAGATCCAGGGGCCCATGCCCCATGCTGTGCACCCAGGGACCTCTGCATGGGCTATGCCAGAGGCCGGCCTGTACGATAGATCCACTCAGGGCGGAGGGAGCTGGGGCTTTTTCCCCCAGCTGTCTGACCTAGAGTTCCATAAAACTCATGGGGCTTTTTTTGGGCTCAGCTGAAGTAGACGGGGAGGGGCACCAGCCCCTCCCACACAGAGAAGAAAAACCTGGGGGCCTAAGGCTTTCTAATCTCAGCCCAAAGGTAGGGTCCCCAAATCAAAATAAATTTCCACATTAGAAATGAGGAGTATGTATTCATATATGTATGTGTATATAAATGGTACATGAAAGTCAATCTGAAGCCACTAATGAACAAATCTTTTATTAAGGAACACATTGGAAAGAGCTGGTCGAAATGTGTCCCCAGAAGGAATTCAAGTCCAAGGACAGTACATATGGCACTAGAAGAGACCCAAATCTAGGCATAATTCATAGAATACTAAAGCTAAAAAACATGGGCAGTGGAGAGGGGAACTTGATTTCATTAATTTTAAGTATAATCTCATTCAAGTCTTTGTGAAAAGTTTCAGGAAAGAGTACTTCAAGTAAGGGGAAAGCGCAGGTATTTTCTCTTTCTCTTGACTTAGTCTTAGCATGAAAGTAGACTATCTATCAGTTTTCTTTTGTATGACTCCTTCTCCCCCTTCCTCCCCACCCTCAACTTGGCTATAAACTGGATAAAATCCTAGAATCCTAGAGTCATGGAACTAGAAGATCAGCCAGGAGAAAACTTAGTTTAGTTCACCTTTTTTTTTTTTTTAAATGGAGGAGGGGGCTGAAGACCAGAGAGATTAAGTGACTTATTTTAAGTCATATAGCTAATTAGCAGAGTTGAGACCAGAAACCAGACAGTTCTCCTGACAATCCAGGGTTCTCCTTTTCTACTACATAGCACTCAATAGTATGCCCTTTCTGTACTTCTCCAAATATACCACCTATAGGGGTTCCATTCGGAAAAGAGTATAAAATTTTTTTAAAAAGAAAAAGAAAACCCATAATAAAAATACATTTTAAATCTAGGGAAATTTCACCTAGTCACTTAACTGAGAAGTAAAAAATTTCATCAGTACATCCAAAATGAGACAGTTCTGTCTATTCCTTTAGCTGTGCAGCCAAGAGTAAGAGAATAGAGCCAAGATATCTTGTATAACCAGCTGTGGTGATATGTCCTGTTCTCAGTCCAGTATACTGGCACTTTTCCCTCAAGCTAGTCAAAGGCCCCTGGAGACAGGGAATGGCATTCTTTTGGACCTTATGTCATGTGATTAAAATGTGGACCTGTCAGGTTTCTGCAATGAGAAACTCACTGGTAGTTTTGAAGCATATTGCTTACATAGTAAGGTATTTTCTTTTTTTTTCTTTTTTTTTCTTTTTAGTTTCTGATAGCATAAAGTCTTAAAAGAACTAAATACTAGCACAAAATGAAGGAAGCATCAACTTTGCAGGTTGGTGAATGGTCATCTACATATTTGTGTACCATTCATTTAATTATGTCATAAGTCAGAAGCACAGACCTTTTTATTGTGGAAATATTGAATGAATTCTTTGAAAATTAGTAGTCTTTCTGTTTGATTTAAAATGTTGGCCAGGGGAGATGAGAATATTCTCCCTGGTCTAGAGTAAATTAAGAAAGAAGGGTGATTCACCAACTTTGACTTCATAGTCAGGGTAATATATTGATTTTTTTCTCTTTATTTTTCAATCTAAATGAAAAAATTCGAATAAAACCTAATTACATCATCCTGATTCTGAACAACTCTGGAAATTACTGAGCAATCAATATGAAATACACTTTATATAAATCTGAAGACCTATTTTGCTCCTATGTACACCAATATAACTTTGATTTTTATGTAATTTAACTTTGGAAAAAGTGGTGTAATGTGAATTTTCCAATTAGTTTACATTGCTAGTTAATACATATTTTGAAATACAGAATAGAAAATAGAAAAACTACCACTCAAAAGAGAGATCCTTCTTTTGCAAGAGGGGAGTGAAAAATGAAAAGAGACCCTTCTAATTATACTGATTCACAACATTTAGATTTTCAATAAAGGTGAACATGTGAATTGTCAATGTTACAGGAATATTTTAACTTGTCATTCAAGTTATGGCTACCCTTCAATTCTCTGGGTTCTGGGAGATTCACTAGAGTGAATTTTACCATTCAGGTGAAATTTAACAGCAAACCCTATACAATTCAACAATGAACTTAGGAAATATTCATCACTTACAACCATAAAAACCTAGATGCTCTCTCAACAAGATGCCTAGAATTACTGCTAAGTTAAATCCTGATAACACAGAACTTGATGGTTCCAATCATTAATAATTTTAGCTTATTTGAAATCTCATTGTCCCAGAAGATGCACAGAAAAAGAAGGGAAAGGACCCATTTTCTTATGTTTATAACTTCCTTTCCTTGATAGCTATTTGCTAGTGTGTTTAAACTTTCTCTTCTCTTTGATGGATTCTGGCTATATAAAATTGTAGGATGGAGCTGATGAGGATTAGAAAAGAATATGTGCATCAGGCAAAAAGGGAATGCCACTTTCCAATTTCCAATCACTGTTTTGTCACCATCAGTATTTGACTTTTGGAAAATTTTGCATTACCTGCCTCATTTTATTTATCTGTAAAAGGAGCTTTGTCTTTTGTTGTTGTTGTTGTTTTTTGTGTTTTTTTTGAAAGGCAACGAGGGTTAAGTGACTTGCCCAGGGTCACACAGCTAGTAAGTGTCAAGTGTCTGAGGCCGAATTTGAACTCAGATACTCCTGAATCCAGGGCTGGTGCTTTACCACTGAGCCATCTAGCTGCCCCTAAAAGGAGCTTTGTCAAACTCTTGGCAGCAATTAGGCCTTAATAATTGAATGGTGAATATGGCTCTATTATTGGTCCTGAGCTGACAGACAATGACTCAGAAACCATATTAGAAAGCCAGATTCTACCCGTAGATGTGTGCATGCCACCTCAATTGGCTTTATCGTGACAGATTGAGCCTCTGTGTCTGAGGGCAGAAGTTTGCTCCAGAGCTGAACTTATACTGAGTTTTTTTTCTTCAGTATAATCCCTTTCAAGTCTTTGTGAAAGACTTATAGCTCAAACTAGCTTAGCATAGCCCCTACTGGTTTGGCCAGAGGGAGGCTCTCTTTTAGTTTACATTTTACAACAGCTGCTGATGGATACTACAAGGGATCCTAGTTAGAATCTGAGCTCTGTTAAAAGGCTATATGGAGAGAGGGCAAGGGCAGGGCTTTAGGATGGGCTTGTTCATTACCAGGGATAGCTAATACAGATGCCACAGGATTGTTAAATATTTTTACTGGTCATTAGTCCTTAAAATTCCATATTTAAAGGACTGGAATTAAAAAAAAAACCCCAATTGATAGTAAAGGTTAGCATCAGTTATAGTGATTTCTTTACACAATTAGGAATAACAGTTGCCAAATATTATATATTAAAGCTTTGCTTATGTTATGATTGGCTAGTAAAGTACTTTGGCCAAATAAGTAGGAATTTGTCATTTTAAAGTACTCCCTGATCAACACTATAGGTCCATCTTAACTTGTGGTTCCTATAGTGGTTTTTGGATAGATTCCAAAAGATTAGTGTATTTAAATGGGAAAAATTACAACCTTATTTTCACTGATCTCTTAAGTGAAATTTAGCATTCCCTTCAATGATGAATTAAATATTTTGAGAAGGGTTTCTTAGGCTTTATCAAGCTGCCAAAGGGGTCTTTACCCCCACCTCAAAATAGATTAAGATACCCTTTTCTAGATGTCTCCTTTCTCCCACAACTCAGTAAGATGACCTGCTGAATGAATAAATTCTCAGACATGTTGAAATACTTAAGTCAATGCCTTAGAATGAAAACAATCTTCTTTGTGGTAACATGTCTAAACTTTCTCTAGTCCTAGAACAAGCTGATGCAGTTCAGAATTTGTTGATGAATAATGTGCATTTGCAATGAATCTGCTACATAAGGAGGTAATAGCAAGAAAAGGTCCCAGGAGTAACAATGGAACTCAAAATTGCATAGTATATTATAGATTTCTTAATGCCTGGACCCTTCTTTATTCAGTGGAGGATAAGCATATATCACTGTATATAGATTTTTCTCTTTATGAGTCATGGATAAGGCATATTTGCAGAAGTGGTGTTGAACATTACCCTCCCCCCCAATACTTTATAGTCCTTGAATGGCTTCTCTTAATAGATATTAGAATAAGTATAACTTTTTCAAGTTCACGATAGCTGAAGCAATACCCCATTTACCTTGATTGCTAAGGGTCTGTTAATGGAATATCATTTGAAGAGATGTTTGAAGGAAACTAGTATTTCTAACTACTATTTTCTCATAAAATATCTCTTCCTCTCCCTTTTGTTTGGATTTTTGAACTAATGTATTTAGGTAAAAGGCAGATCGTGGAGTGGAAAAAATGCTGAACTTGAATCTGGAGATGCATTAAATACTAGAAAGCAAGAGTCTCAGTTTCTCCATATGTAAATGGGGATAATAATATCTCCTTTACCTACTTCAGAGGGTTCCTATGAGAAAAAACTTTCTTTAAGATGTAAAGCACTATATAAAATAGTATATTATTATAATTAATAATAATTATAAGATACCTGTATTAACAACACAAATACTCAGTAGGACCTTGAGCTCTACATTCTAGTGAGAGATCTCTGAATCATAAATTACAATGATACCTCAAAGAGGAAGCAACTTTGGTTAACAGTAATATCTATATTTGAACAGTTTTTATTTATACAATTAAAAATCACCCTATTTTTAGGCGCAGCTAGATGGCACAGTGGATAGAGCACCGGCCTTGGATTCAGGAGTACCTGAGTTCAAATCCGACCTCAGACACTTAACACTCACTAGCTGTGTGACCCTGGGCAAGTCACTTAACCCCAATTGCCTCACCAAAAATACCCCCAAATCACCCTATTTTAATTGATGATTTAAAATATATCACATATATTTCTTAATGCATCCATCCCTCCTCCACTACACAATGAGTGGTTATTATTATGTAGATTAATAAATAGAAAACTTGTACAGTTTTTATTGGCACTATTATTACTCACAAGCCATTTCCCATAAATACTATTTTGACAACTCATTTTGATGTTTAGCTGACTGGGTTCTTGAAGATTTTTGCCACTGAGGACAAACTCTGGCTTTTTCTATTATGTTAGAAGGACTCTTAGCATAGTCTCAGAAGCAGACTTTGTTTGCTTTATGAGGGCCAGCCTCATATGGTATAGATGAAAGGATACTGACTGTTATCATAGGTCTTGAGTTCAAATTCCATCTCAGACACTATTTATTCACTGGTGATGAATTCTTTGACCATGTCAATGCAAAAAACTAAGACACTTACATTTCCCTCATACCTGTTTGACTTCCTTCCATTTCTTCAGTGATCAGAATCAATACCATCTTAAAAGAAAGAATAGTAATGACAAAATGAAAATGAAAAATAGCCACTGAACAACAGTCACTAACACAGATTATCATCATTTCCCGAGGAAGTTTAACTAATCTGTCTATTGCCAAAAGGAGACCAAAAGAATCTAGAAGCTAGTTAAGCCACCAAACACTTGATTTCCATTCTAAGGATAGACAAATGGCAGTGAAGAGCAATATTATATAGAAGGAAATAAAACCTTTTTTTTTGTAAGATTTCATGGAAAATAGAATATTATTATCAAAAACTGTGTAAAAAAAGCCAAATTTACAGACAGCTTGGCAAGGCTTAATTTAATCAGGGATATATCGAGTATTTATGAAAGGAAGACAATAAACAAACACTAAAATGGAAAATATTAGTCAAGATTTTTATAGTAATTTTCTCCATCAGTGACAGAAGAGCTACTCTAACATCTTACTTTACATTTGGGAAACTGCAATTCCCTGGGCCTGCTAGGCTTTAACCCTGGTCTCCAGATTCTAAGTCCACTGTTCTTTCCATTGCACTCTTTGCCTTTCATCCAAAAGCATATAGCCCAAATGTCCAAAAAAGGTAGGGGGACATTTTGAGATGAGAAAATGGTTAGATAAAGGTACTTGTTTCTTTAAAGTATATCTTGCAATGCAATTTCCTTAGTAAACTCTTTGAAATTAAGATATAGATATAGGATATATATGGATATCTCTGTCTTTGTCTCTCTCTATCATCTATGGCATTGTTTCACCTATAATGAGTTTCTAAGTCATACTTTTTCTAATAACTCAATGGAAGCCTTTTAAGTGTTATAAAGTAGTATGGGGGAAATATTCATTTCTACCATTCAAAAGTTGTAGATTCTCTCTCTGTTTCTCTCCATCTCTATATGTTCCTCTCAATGCATATAGTTTGGATCTATTATTCTTCAGTGGGGCCAGGTGTGCTTAGGGAGGGAATTCCCTCTACTGATATGGATGAGCAAGTGACTTGATTCAGGTTTCATAGCCAACATATATCAGAGGTAGCGCTAACCATTTTGACTCTGAGACTGACTCTCTATTTAATTCACTACTCTGCCTCTCCTTATTTCAGCAGCATGACATAGTGGATAAAGTTCTGGATTCAGAATCAGGGAGAGCTGTAAATCTTAAAACACTAAGCCATTATTATAGCTTTTATTATTAATGGGTTAGATAGTGCATTTTAAAAAGAAGATTACAGTCAAAATCACCAATTTTGGGGGTCTTTTTCCCTTCAAAGCATAATTTATCATGTAATTTCATTGGTATCTTGGAGGGGATAAGAAATGGAACAGGTAGATCTTAGTATGTATGTGTAAATGGATGATAATTCAGGCTTATATAGTAATTTATATACAGTATACAATGTAATCCTCATGACTGTCCTGTGAAGCAGGTAGTACAAGTATCATATAGGATGTCCCTAAATCCTAGTGTGGTTCATTCCTTTGATAGCTTAAAACTTTACTGAGACTTTTGAAATATATTGTATTTGCTTTATGCATGAGAAGACCGAGGCTCAGAAAAGGGAAGTGACTTACTAAAAAGTCACCAAGATAGTATCTGGCTGCACTGTCACTTAATCCCAATCTTCTCACAGTAAATCCAAATGATACATTTTGCCTCATAGTAGTTATTTTCTTGAGGACTTGGAGGGTGACATATAGCTAAAGGCATCTGACCAAGGCAGATGGGATGATTGGAATAAGAGAAATTCTGCTGGAAGGGGAGGGAAGATGATAAACTTGAGCTTTTTCAAAGCTTAAACTAGGACCACTTGATGTTTACTTTTCTGTTAAAAATTTTGCCATGTCACATAATCTATTTTGGTTGATTTTTTTCCTTAAATGATAACAATGCATTCATATTGTTCTATCTGTGAATTTTCCTAACCTTTAATGAGACCAATAGTTTTGTATTGTATATGCTCAATAAAAAAGATTTACTTCAATTCCATGGGAATTTGTTGAGGGGTTCTCTATCCCTGCATAATCTTCAGCAGCATGCATGGATGACTTCTTCCCCCCCCCCCCATGAATCAATCCTTTAGTGTTATCTAGTTAAGTCTTTAAATTTGGTATTTAAGTTAAATACAAAATATGGTTCTTAGCAATATTTAAGGTCACTATTCATGGTGAAAAATGTTAAAAGCATAGAAGTAGTGCGTGAAAAATCCATTATTAAGAAAAAAACCATCCCCTTATCTACAATAGCAGTTACTTTGCCAAGATTTCAGTGCATTGTTGCAGCCTGTTATTGCCACTATTGTTAATATTTCCATTATAAGTCTCTATTCAGTATTCCCGCCAATTTAGAACACTATATAATGTACTAAACTTCAGTCTACAGAAGTCTTGGGTTCTTAGTGATATTTTAAAACTACTGCCAAATAAATTCAAAAAACTATATGAATGAAAATGTGCAGATCACTAAGTTTCAAATGTGTGAGGGAGATAAGCAGCTTATTGATAGGGAAGACTGGGAGGGGAAATACAGTTTGGAATTTTAATCAATGTTGACTAGGATTTTAATGTTATTAATTCAAACACATGCTGAAATGGGAATCACAGGACAGGATGGTATCCCAAATGGCTTCCCATAGGCAAAATTACATATAGAGGACCTTAGACCAAGCAAAATTCAAGTTTGAAATCTTTTGGAGAAGAAAATTCTACAGTTACTATTTCTAACTTGCTCCATTCTTTAATGATGCTTTTGTTAAGAATTTTTTTCTGCATGCTTATCTAAAATTCCTCTGATTTTACTCCATCTTATTCTTATTTTTAGAAAAAATGGGAAATAATTTTAAATCCTTGGAATAATAATACAATGGGTTATTTAAAAAAAAGTGATCTGAAGCCTAGGGGGATGGGACTTCTCCGAGTTCATATAGTGTCATAATTGTGTGCTTAAAAATCTAAATGTGGGTTCTAATCTGTCCCTCCCCCCAAGTTTTTGGGGAAACTGGCTAAAATCACTGATAAATTCACCAAGAGTTTAGGCTTTTAAGGGTTTATTAAAAGATATAAGATAGTAAAGAGAGAGAAAGATTGAGAACAGATTTCTTATAGCATGGAAATCCTAGCCTTTCTAACCTTCCACGTGAAGTCCTGCCACCAAGCTGATGTCTTGAACCCAAAGAGGAAAACCCCCCCCACCAGCGTCCACTTTCTATTCATGTTCTCCTCCCAGAAATGGGAGGCTCCTCAAGTTGATTGGCTGGTAGCTTTGATAGACAGTACCCACGAGCAAACGTCACTTCCTGATGCCAAGGAACTGACCACATGGCTTGCCCTCAGATGCCTTCTCCTCATGGCGGAGCTTTCCTACAGTAACTCTCCAGCAGGTGGTGGCACTCCAATTAGAGATTACAATTGGGATTAGAATCCAGAACCTCTGACTCCTGAAAAATCTTTGCACTGCATCATCCTGTCTTTTCCCTTCTTAATTTTGAAACCTAGAATTTATTAGTTCCACTATCCATTCTCCTCTACCCTTGAATCCCTTGCTTCCTAAACCTACTACCATTCATATCCTATTGACACTTTATACTTCTAGAATAAAATCAGTTGGGTCTGGTACAAATTCATGTTACCTAATATGAATTGCATAGGAATCATTTTATTCTTCTGATTTACTATCATTCTATCTTATGCAGATGTTCTCAGTTATCTTTCATAGCAAATTATTTTGTCTACTACTTTACTGAGAAATTTGAGACCATCCATCACAACCCCTGTCATCTTCCCTATTCCGCACACATCAAAATCTCTGCATTCATACTTAGATAGCTAATACATAAGACAAAGACACATATAAGACATTTATTAGTGTACCTTAATCAACATGAGGCTGTAAGAAGATGAACTTGTTTGGGATTTTGATTAAATATCCTTATAGATTGACACTTTAATGACTATTAAACTTTATTGATGATGAATTATAATAGTGATTGAGAATGGAAGTATTGGCTTAGCCTTTTGAGAATTGCTTTGGGATGAATCGGTTGACCCAAACTCATTTGGATCTGAAAATGGAAGTTTTCATGGGAAACTCAACTGGCCCTTTTTTTGATCAGAGACCAGAGATATGAGAATGAACTTTGATCCCTGGATACCTCTCAGAGACTGATCAACCATCTCCCTCCTCATTCCCATGGGTGCTTTCACCACTCCTCTTTCCAATTTTCAGGTACTCTCTTTTCTATTAGATTTTTATCACATTGTTCTTTCTTGGATGTCCTTCTACCTGTTTAATCCTTCACAGTTTCTTCTGATGAATCATCATCTGTCTTCAATTTCCTAAGGAAGGACATACCCTCATATGCCAGACCTCTTCTCTTTTGTCTTTTTCTTTGATGATCTCTTCATTTATAAAGGAATTCAATAATCATCTCTAAGCAGCTGAGTCTCAACATATGTATATATGTATATATAAATATCTGTATGTGTGTACACATACTTTTATACAGCTGTCATTTCAAGTTTGAACTACAGTTGCATCTCTCTCTTTCTGCTGAGTATCTCTTATTGGATATTCCACTGACTTAGCAAACTCAACACATTTTTTGTGAAGGCGAACTCCTAATTTTCTCCATTAAATCCTGCTACTATTCTTCTAGTTATCCAGGTTCATAATTTTAGAGTCTTCCTAGAACTTTTCCTTTTTTCAATTCACCATATCCAATAAGTTGGCAACTCTGTAGACTTTATGCTCACACATCTTACATACACCCTTTTTTTTCTACTACCTGAGTTATTACTCTAATGTAGGCTATAAAAAGCTCTTTTGGACTATTGTTATAGCCCTCAAATTGATCTCCCCACCTCCAACCTCTTCCCTTGACTATCCATCCTTCAAATAGCTGCCAAAATAATCTTCCAGAAGCACAGATCTGGCCATGTTACCCCCCTTCTCAAAACAATTCAATGTCTCCCTGTGGATTCTAGGATCAAACACAAACTCCTTATCCTCATTTAGAGCCATCCAAAATCTGCCTCCAGTCTACCTTTCCAGCTTTATGTCACATCTTGTAAGCAGAGACCTTGTATTCTGGTTCTCATGTACAGTACCTTTCAGAGGACAAAACAGTGTTCTGATTTATTTATTTTTAATTTTTTTTTTTTAGTGAGGCAATTGGGGTTAAGTGACTTGCCCAGGGTCATACAGCTAGGAAGTGTTGTGTCTTGAGGCCAGATTTGAACTCAGGTACTCCTGACTCCAGGGCCAGTGCTCTATCCACTGCGCTACCTAGCTGCCCCTCTGATTTATTTTTAATCCCCTTTGTTTGATATTTGAAGCACTTCACAACTTAGCTGTATCCTACCTTTCTAGTCTTATTACACATTACTACCCTTCATGCGTATGATATAGTCCAGCCAAACTTCCTGTAATGTAATCCCTTTTCACCTTCATCTTGTAGAATGCACCATTTTTTTTGGAGGCTCAACTTGAGTGCCATGTTCTATATGAAGCCTTTCCTGATTCCCCTAAGTTCTTGTGTCTTTTTCCTAAATTATCTTGAATCTGTTTTGTATATTTGCTTATTAGATTTAGATGTTTTCTCTTCTGGCTATAATGTAAGATCCTAAAATCAGGGACTATCTAATTTTTGCCTTTGTATCCCCATACACACTATAGTGCCTGGCACGTAGTAGGTACTTCTTACTGATTGTCTGACAATTGCTTTTGCAAACTCATGAAATTCTGTATTGTGTGCATTTATGATAATCCCTGGTAGCATTTTGTAGGAAGTGGGGCATTTTCCTTAATCTCAGACACTCCCCTCATTTCTTTTTAAATTTACTCATGGGGCAGCTAGGTGGCGCAGTGGATAGAGCACCGGCCCTGGAGTCAGGAGTACCTGAGTTCAAATCCGGCCTCAGACACTTAACACTTACTAGCTGTGTGACCCTGGGCAAGTCACTTAACCCTAATTACCTCACTAAAAAAAAAAAAGAAATTACTCATCAATGCCCCTGTGGAAATTTATTTTGATTTGGGGACCCTACCTTTAGACTGAGATTAGAAAGCCTTAGGCCCTCAGGGTCTCTTCTGTGTGGGAGGTGTTGGTGCCCCTCCCCCTCTGCTTCAGCTGAGCCAAAAAGCCCCATGGGCTGTACAAGACCCCAGGTCAGACAGCTTGGGGGAGGGAGTGCTAGCTCCTTCCACCCTGAGTGGAGCTATCCAAGAGATCCTGGGCTCATCCAGGCCGGGCTCTGGCATAGCCTGTGCTGAGGCACGGGATGCTCGAGTGGGCCCCCTGCAGCCCTGGCTGGCGGATTGGCTTGGTCTGTGGGGGAGCAAAAAGGCCCCAAGATTTGAGTGGAGATAAAGATATATATCTATATCTATATCTATATCTATAGATATAGATATAGATATATAGATAGATAGATACATATAGATACATATAGATATCTGGGAGTGAGACAGCAGGGGGGGCTGACAGGAGGACTGGAGGCTGACTGACAAGATTAGAGGGGTGGCAAAGGCAGCAGAGGGCATACGACTGAGCAGACAAACAGAACAGGAGGCAGCGGAGAGCACAGAGGCGGTCAGCACAGGGTACAGGTTGGAGAAAGTGAAGATTAAGAGAATAGTAAGGAGAAGAAAGTTAGAAGCAGGGGGATTTACAAAGTGAAAGGGGCTTGCAGTTAGTGAAAGTAGCTGAGCAGTGAAAGTGTAACACACCCTAAGGCAAGAGGTGGCTAAGGTCCTTATTGTATTAAAAAAGTTCCAGGGGCAGCAGGTGGAAGCACTGGAACTGAATTCAGTCAGTTTGTACATTTTATTTCCCTGTATTCTTAATTTTAAATAGTATCTCATGAATAAGCTCTGCTTTGATTATTTAGTTGAGAGGCTTATTAATATTTTCCTTATCAATTTTGGGAGTGGAGCAGTGTGGTGGAACTTTATAAATGGCCCATGTTAAATTAATAGCAGTCAGATAGCCAAATAGTCAAAAGTCCCCAGATTAGTCCCCCCAAATTAGGCAAATCAGTCAAAACATTTTCACATTTGAATGGCGACCGCGTCAGGACTTATGGCCTAATTATAATTTTTCTAAACTTATAATTTTTCATATAATCATAATTTTTCATAAGTTCAATTAAAAAAAATTTCAGATTAGATTAGATATAATAATTAATTTTTTTACACCCCTTTTATAGCTTTCTGCTCATTGAAATAATTTTAATTTTACCCCAAGTTCTACTGCTAAGGCTTCTAGTAATGGCCATTTTAAAAATAAACATTTTAGTTTGATTATCTGCTGTCACTTTGGAATTGCATAATGTTGGTGGAATCATATTATTCTTTGTGCCTCAGTTTTCTATTTTATCTCTACTTAGGGATGATTCAATAAATGCTCTCAAGATTCTTAAAATAAATAATATTAAAAAATTTAAAACATTAGCAATTTTTAGTGTTATGGACCTGGAAGGGGCTTGGAGTAACATCTTGTATAGCCCTTTATGTTACAGATGAAGAAACTGAAGGTCAGAGAGGCAAATTGATCTATTTGGACATGAGCAACAATACTTCCCCCTAGACCTCTTTCTCTACTTTAACTAAAAGAGGATAGAGTTCCACTTAATACATTCTCTTTCCTTTCCCCCTCAACTTTCATTGTTTGCTTTTGAAATAAAAACCCCTACCTTTCCTAGAAAACATCATTTATGTTTTGTCCAACAAGTTGGAATTCTTGTAGAAGTTTTTCTACTTTCCTTAGGCCCAAGGCAATGACTTACTTGACATCTACCATAGTCAATGAATAATTTTATCTGTTCAGACCAAGTGATGGCATTCTCAGGTACATAATCTTTAGTACAGTGCTACACAACAGCCAAAACACATTAAAAGAGGGCAAGCTACAATATAACTGGTAATTAGACTGGGAGTTTTTTGAGAACAGTGACTGTTTGTGGCCTCTGTTTGTATTCCCAGTGCTTAGCACAGTTCTTGGTACATAGTAGTAGGCCTCCACCAATCACTGACAACCATGGATCTGCCTCCTGAAGAGCCACAGACAACAATGTGGCTGTGTGTTATATCTACCCCATGAGGAATAGCTGGAGTGTCCTCTCCAGGGAGCTGGCCTGGGTGGATCAATATGGAAAACAAGCTGTTGCCCATGCAGCAGGTTTTCCCTCTCTGCAACATTGGTGGATCCAAAGGAGAGGCAGAACCAATATAGTTTGGCACCAGTCCCGCTGCAGGAGTTGCCAGAGGGATGTGATGACCAACATCCAACTGTCTAAGGGACTCCGACTCCTGATTTTTCCTCGGGGTTAACTTCCAAAGTCTTTCCCATAGGGTATAGCTGCAAGGCAGTGGCAAGCTTAATAAATGCTTGTTGACTAAAAAGGAAGAGCAAATTCACTTATTCCTTACTGGGAATAATAATACTATCCAATACATTTCATAGAGTGCTGGGCCTAGAGTCAGGAAGACTCATCTTCCTGGGTTTAAATCAGTCCTCAGACACTTACTAACTATGTGACCCTGGGCAAGTCACTTATTCCTGTTTGCCTCAATTTCTTCATCAGTGAAATTAGCTGAGAAGGAAATGGCAAGCCACTCCAATATCTTTGCCAAGAAAACCCAAATTGGGGTCATGAAGAGTCAGGTACAAGTGAAACAACTGAGCAAAAACAACAAAATTCTAGTAGCTGTCTTCATGTGAATTCAATATATTTAAATTTTCCAATTTTTTAGTGAGCAAGAGAGACAGAGAGATACATACACACACACATACACACATACATACACAGAGAAACAGATACAGATAAAGATAATTCCAGTGTTTCCTTATATTCTCTAGGATCAAGTTGAAAAATCTCTATTTGACTTCTAAGTCACTTCATAACCTGGACCCTTCCTACTTTTTCGATCTCCTTACAATTTATTCTCTTCTGCATACTCTACAATTCAGTGACATGGCCTTCTTTCTTATTCTTCCTTGAACATGACACTCTATATAAATTCACTGGTTGTCACTTCTGCCTGGAATACATTCCTTCGTCTCTACCTGCTGACTTTCCTAGTTGTGTTCAAAACTCCCCTCAAATCCACCTTTTGCAGGAATCATTTCCTGGTGTCCCCCATTACTAGTGCCACCTCTCTGAGATTACTTTCTTTTCATACTGTACATATCTTGTATATTCATTTTTTGCATGTTTCTCTCATTAGCATTTGAGTTCCTTGAAACCTGGGGAGTTTTTGTCTTTCTTTGTATCCTTATATCTTTATGCTTTATGCATAGTAATCACTAAAGAAATACTTGTTGCCAACTACACCTGGTGCAATGGGTAGTGAGCCAGGCTCAGAGTTAAGGAGACCTGAGTCAAGTCTTTTCTCTTTATTCTGTGTATCCCTGGGCAAGTCAGTTAATTTTGTACACCTGACTCAGTTAATTTTTGAAAGTTTTCAGATGAAGAACAAATTCAGGTCTCCTTCCTCATTGGATGTTTCTCCTACCGATGACTTTTTGCATTAACGATGAAAATTACCTCAAAGGTCTCAGCAATTAGAAATGGAAGTGACCTTAGAAATTATCTAGTCCAAATGCTTCCTTTAAGAAATGAATAAACTTCATTTTAAAAATGCATAAACCAGGGGGCAGCTTGGTGGTGCAGTGAATAAAGCATTGGCCCTGGATTCAGGAGGACCTGAGTTCAAATCCGGCCTCAAACACTTTACACTAGCTGTGTGACCCTGGGCAAGTCACTTAACCCTCATTGCCCTGCAAGACAATTAAAAAAAAATGCATAAACCTCTAGAGAGGTTTGCAAAATACCTTGCAAATTTCACTTCAACTTATGTTTTAGCTTTTATTATTGTTATTATTAGTAATATTCAAAGTAGTAGCAAAACTGGATACCAGTGTCATCTAACTATTTTTGTCTTTACTTTCTATCAAGTACCATAGTGATCAAAAGTGACATTTTGGGCAGCTAGATGGCGCAGTGGATAGAGCACCGGCCTTGGAGTCAGGAGTACCTGAGTTCAAATCCGGCCTCAGACACTTAATACTTACTAGCTGTGTGACCCTGGGCAAGTCACTTAACCCCAACTGCCTCACTAAAAAAAAAAAAAAGTGACATTTTAATAAGCAAACTTGTGTAGGATTGACCAATGCTAATTGTTAAATAAAACTAATATCTGGTGGGGCATCAGGGATAGAGGTAGGAATATTAGAAATGAGTACTTTGGTTTTGATTGAGGGGATAAGAAGGAGGATATTATATTTGTAATTATCCATATAGATTATCACATACAGGGACTATATGTGTGGGCTTATATATGTATTTGTCAGAGGCCCTAAATTTAAATTTGTCTATATAGTACTCCAGGATGGACTCCTGAACAATAAAGTGCTTTTATAAGGTTCAATTATATATCAACCAAACAAAAGTCTTATTTTTATTAGAGTAAATTTTTCCTTCACATTTGATGAATTGTAATATTTAGCTTTGACGGTTTGCATCATCATAAATGTAGGATAATTCATCTCTCTCTCTATATATATATCTATATATCTTTGTGCATACATGCATGCATGTGTGTGTGTGTATGTGTGTGTGTGTGTGTGTTTGAGAAGTGCAGGTTGTCCTGACTTTTCCGGCTAGGGCAAGCCCAGTCTATAGCTTGTCAGCCTCCATTCAGAAGGTGATTCCACATGTTCCTTGGTACTATCTGAAGGTGTAAAGTATTTTTTAAAAAAGAAATGAACATAGAAACAACATTTAAAAAGCAGTAACTTGGAGCTAAGCAGTCATTTTCAGCTTTTTGCATAGTAATGAATAACCCTGTTGAATATGTCTTTTGTATTTGGTTAAGTAGTTGTTTTGGGGTGGCAAGAATCTAGTTTTCAGCACCTGGGCAAAAAGCATGCTTTATGTCCAATTTGGCAAGGTGGTTGTACCCTGGTAATCCCTTATGCATTGAGGTCTGAGTCCTAGTGAACCATTGTACTTCCTTCCCTCAATCTGAAAAAAAACCCCACAAACCCAATGCATATTTTATCTGCCTTTGTTTTACTTTCAGGCCATGGCTGACCCCTCCTAGAAAGAGTGAAATGTGGCTACCTTTGGCCCCCGAAATGTGCTAATTCATTTCTTTGGGGCCAGTGTAGTCATGTGCTTATGTGTCACACCACATACGTATAAGAATGGCTTTACTAAGACTGACTTGGTTTCTGGATTTTTCTGGCTTAGGGGCCACTGCTTTTGACATGTTATTTTTTATCCCTTACTCAACACCAATGTCCAGGGGTTTTTGGGACATCACATTTCATTGATGGAGTTTAGTCTAGTAGGTTAGCCACATTTGGGCAACAATATAGGTGAGCCTAATACATTGTGCTTCCCTCAGATAATTGCTTTTTTTTTCTCTTGTGACCTTTGAGTGCGAGGACAGAAGTGATCCTCCCTTTTCTTTGGTCTTAAGTAAAATACTCCCTGTGAGTTATTTCCCAAAATCATGATTCCTCACCCCCCGCCAAAAAACAACAAAAATCATGCTCTTTGGTTTTTATCTCCAACTAGAGAGGCTAACAATAGTTTCTTGTTTTCTGTTACCAATGCACCAACTAAATCTTACTACTTTAGTTTTGACTGAAATTTAGATTACATAGGATGAACCCTCCTTGTCTCTCTATCCCCTAGACAATCATAGACCACAACATAGACCAATAATAAATACACTGCAGTCCACTTCCTTCTAAGGGGAGTCATAAGCCAAGCTGAATATGTTCAAACCAACGTATCATTTTGAGATATAATGAATCTTCAAAAACAAACACTATTCTGTACAGCCAGGAAAGGCATACCAATACTCTTTGGAGGAGATGTTCCACAAATTTCGGCTGGCAACTTGTGAAGGATATAACACTGATTCCATATGTCTCCTGCAAAGCCACAGGAAATCCATGCTGCTCACATCAGGACGCTAAAATATTATAAGATTTACTGCTCAGCAGGGGGACATTTAAAAACTACTAAAGAAAAGTACTTGGCATCACTAATTTAAAATATGTGCCATGCTGTGGGGCAAAAACACAGAGTTGTTTTCCTAACTGGTTTTGTTTTGTGTGACTGTAAAGTTAAGCCATATAATGAAGGACAGAGGGATTGCTTACTCGCCTTTTCTGCCCTTATGTGGAACAGATCCAGGGTGATGAGGAGCAAGATAAGGAAGTCCTCTAGCGAGCCTCTCTAATGACAAGAGGACTCTGTTCTCAGATGTCTCAACAGCTTGTTTCATTATGGTTCCATACTTTTGCAACATGTGGGGTGCCAGAATTGGGGGGGGGTATATGTAATGCTGAATCAGCAATATAGATTCAGGCTCCAGGTTGCAACCTCTTTCCATATCGCAAACATTTTCTTTTTCTTTCTTTTTTTTTTCTTTTTTAATGAATGAAGTAAAGGTTTGCTCATCTGTTGTCTGGCTCACAATTCAGGAAATTGAAATTGTAATAGGAGTTCTAATTACCCCAGCTCTGCCATTCACTGTCTTAAGTGTGGTGTTAGATCAGAACCAGAGAGGGTACTTACTACTGGCAGGAGGAATGGGGTTTGATAGCTCTTATTTCTGCACATTTCACTCACAGCACAATACAATGCACACCTGACTGTATGATGCTGTTTTACAATGATAGCACTGATCTGTTGGGACAAAGGGCAGTGAATATAGGTATCCTGAGTAGAATTTGGCTCTCTGTTCATAGCAAATACTCATGACATAGTTCATAGGAAATACTGTGACTAGGTTTACACTATAAAACCTTGGGATAAAGGACAGATGAAGATTTAGAATGTTAGTCATAAAAGAGGAGTCAAATTTCTATTCCTTCAAATAGTATTGAGTTGTTTTTTAGAGAAAAGGGAGTAGATTCTTCTAACCACAGTGCTCCAGGAAAAGGAATAATTCTCCAATTTCCCCTTTCTTTAGGATGGTTTGTACCCTGGATGTACTTGGAGACTGATTTTTCCCCCCTGCTTCCTACATACCAGAATTGGGAAATACTAATATATACATATGGTACTCAATTGATTCTTATTGAATAAGAGGATAATATATAGCCTTTATTTAGAAGAACTTACACTTAAGTTAGGAAAATGGATTACTTTACCCCTTCCATCACTCTTATTCCTTGTTCCTTTCAATGTTATTTGGAGATTCTGTTCTTGTGTTGACAGGTCTTGGAATCAGGAAACCGCTTAAGTCTTTACTAAGAAGTTGCCACTACTCTTAAAGAGTTCATTTTGATCATGTGATTCAAAATAGCCAAGGACCTTAAAGACTTTTTATTCTAACTTTTTCATTTTACAAATGATGGAACTGAGGTTGAGATGAAGAAGTTACTACTCCATTTTGATTGAGTTCTGCACTTCAATCCAGCATGTCCCACCATGTCACAATCTGTCAGTGATGTTATAGCTATATAAACTAACTAGTTCTATGTTTTTATTCCAAACCTTTTTCTCTGGCATGCACATTTTAGTTGCCTAATTTATTTTTCTTGTGGCTTTCCTTATTAACAGTCCAGCCTGATTATAATTTCCTCTGGAATTCAAGCCTTTTCAATGACTCCTTTTAAATGAACTTTACCTCTAGTAATTTATTTATTTGTAGAGGACAAAAAGGTTAGCCATCACTTAATGCTTTATCACATTTATTCTCAGAGAGTTTTCATCATGACTTGATATTTATTAAGTGTAGAGACTGTTATTCTTTTACCATTGGCTACTCTCTTTTAAATTATTTTAATGGGACTCAACTAATTAAATCAGATGCTTTATCAATTGGACCTCAAGTTGTATACCTAAGGAACATAATTTTTGAAATGATTGAAATGTAAAATTGAAATGTTCAGATCTCATAATTTTATTATAATAAATGACTTTTTTCTTTTCTATTCTAAATAAGATTTTAAAAATCAGTAACAAACCTATGAATTCTGATTTAGCTTAAACCATTTTTGGTCTAAAGACAGCATTAGTTGTTGAGGTAACTTGCTATTTGATTTCTCCTCAAGTGGTCTAAGAAACAGAAAGTACAAATACTAATGGACACCAAAATATTTGAATACAGAAGGAGTGAAAGAGTTAACTGACCATCATCAATTACAACGTCAGAGGGGGGTGATTATGATTGAAATTGCAGGGAGGTTTTTAATTTAGCTGAGTAGAGGAGCCGCCCCCAGTTTAGCCAAGCTCATAATATCATGCACATCTTACTAATTCCTCCTTTTACCATCCACAGCCACTCAGAGGCATTGCATATGGGGAAAGCACCAAATGGAACCGAGGACATTATAATTTGCCCATAAATCCACCAGAGAACTATAGTCTTCACTGAATTTGAGAGAGAAAAAGAGAGACAGGAAGAGAGCGTGCACCCTAAAAAAAGTTAATGAAATAAAACAGAGAAAATATAAACCAAATATAAAGTCTAATTTTTGAAGAAGCCAATGTCTACATGAGGGTAGTTCTGTCACTGCACTCACTATTTGCAGATAGAGTTGTGGCATTTTGTAGTGATAATCTTTACTATTTCTATATAGCTATTGAACTGTTCAAAATTAATTCTTCCTTTCTTCTTCCTATAGGGAGAGTGTGAAGTAGTGGATCGAGCACCAGTAGACTTTTGGAATCATTGAGACCTAAGTTCCAACCCTGACTCAGACATTTAATAGCTATGTGCCCCTGGGCAAGTCACTTAATCTCTTGATGTCTCAGTTTCCTCCTCAGTAAAATGATAAGGTTGGCCTCAAAAATATCTAAGGTCTCTTACATCTCTAAATCTACAACTCTTGTGAACTTCATGTATATACCTTTTTCTGGAGTCTCTATATCCTATACCAACTTTTCCCTTAAGAACAGAGAGATGGCATTGAAACAGCTTTTGGGCAGACCCCCCCTTTTTTACTTAGAACATTGATAACTGCTTTAGAGTTACTTTCATGTTTCTCACAATACATATATTATAAAGTTGAGGGTTAGTAAGTCAAAGTGCTCTCTGGTAAAAGAGAGACTTTATATGAGTGATCTCATATCTCCATGAAAGTAAAGGCAGGAGGAATATTTAAATAGCATATATATGTATATCGACTCCCTAACACACTCATACATGAATGCTAGACATGCAAGTATAATTTATGTATAGTAACAATATAATTGTATTTAATATTATCATAAAGTCAAAATAAATATTCATGAATCATATTTAATTTACATGTTTGTATTTAAGCAAGTCTTCCTCAGTATCATGTGGTCAATGTGATTGAGATCTTTTATCACTAGTATATAAATGAGTATTTGCTAAGTTAACAGGTCATTTTTTTTGGATGTACAGTGTTAAAGTTCAAATCTGGATTGTGTGTCCTATTGCTTATGGTTACACTAGAAATAAACTCCCTTCAATGTATTTGGGCCATAGTTAATTGTTGCAAACCTTCTGAATTAAATTAGGAATAATGAAATATTTTCAAGAACATTTACTGATGAATAGTTTATTCTTTTTGGACAGAAGCTCAATTTAATTCAAGTTTCTGATTACGTTGCCCTATCATAGTGGGGGTAGCCTTGTCAAAATAATGATCATCTTCAACTCAGTAATTTGAAAACAGACAACTTTCTCCCTTGTTTATTGGACTTCAAAACAATAAACCAAAATAATCAGAGTAGAGAAAGCTTCAGTTTGAGTTACATTGTATTTTCCACTTGATTTTTGCTCTGTAAACCTTTTCATTACAATTGCCATTGGAAGGCACAAGACAATGAACTCATTTAATGCTTGTTCCCAAATGTGCCTGAAAATATTTGTTATTTCTTATTTGTGTTGTTTCAAAAATATCTATTCTTTAGAAGCCACAGATATTAACTGTCTCATTTACAGATCTAAAAATGCCATTGAGGACTTTTCTCAAAAGTGAGGGCAAATATTTTTAATGACTTGGGTGTAATTAGAGGAGGGTTCTTTTTTTGGGGGTGGGTGGGTGGGTATTTTAGAATGATATCACTAGGTATAACTATTTTCTGATTTTTGGAAAGCTATAGTCTATTTTTCATTCTAGAACAGTTTTAGTCATTGTGACACATTTGGATACATTTGCAAAGGACAGTGTTCCAGAGAAGAGATTAAGGGGGAATAGTGTGTGTGTGTGTGTGTGTGTGTTTGGGGAATCTGGCAACTAAACAATTCAACATATCATTTGAATAAAGAAATTAGTTCTGTTATCTTTTGAAGAAGCTTGAATTCTTTAAAATTCATCTGGAATGCCTCGTTCTAATCTATAAGATGTTTCACATAATAAATGATTATATAACTAAAATGATTCCCATATACACTAAAGAGAAAACGTTGAATGCCTTTTTAATAAATCATGTTCTTGCAGATTTTGTACCAATGATCATCAATAAGAAATCCCACTAAGTATCTAATATGTGTTGTATTGAAATACTTATTGCCAACATTCAGGCAGTGAAATGGTTAATTCTAGGATTCCTTCATCTATGGCAGGTGCTGGTTGCAGGTTTCAATGATTTCAATAGCTTTTAAATAGAAGAACAATGAAATATTGACAATTAAAAATAGATGAAGAAACATCTTTCCAACTTTTTTCTAGACTTTCACTTACAGATTGTTTAACTTTTCTGAAACTAGTTGAAATCTTCAGAGAAAAATAATTTAAGCTGTACATAGTAATTCCAAATAATAAGCAGAATTAAGAAAATATTTTTTATTTTAAAATTAGATAATATAACTTTTATGAATGTAGACCATTTATAATTGCAAATTCACTTAATTTGGTTTTATAAATAATGACAAAACACCCACAAATTGGTTAGTTTTGGGGAAAAAAGGTATCTTAATTTAAGTTTAAAGTTAAATTGGATCTCTAATTTTCATGTTAGGGATTTTTATTAGAAATGCAAGTTAGCTTTTTTCAGTTTTCCTATTAGCTATTTGTTAAGATAAATTTATTTTGAAAAAAATGCATTTTTATTTATTAGTGCAACAAATTAATACAACTCTGATTCTTTTAAGTCTATGCATGTTAAATATTTAGTTTTTTGTGAACTTTATCTTAATCAATTTACTGGTATTTATTGTGTGAATAGTGATTGACTAAGCATTTAAAATATCTTTTGGTATTCTAAACTTTAGGGCCAAGATAATAAGTATTCTTGTTAAATTATTTTAATTTGGTG
Source organism: Dromiciops gliroides (assembly GCF_019393635.1). NCBI lineage: Eukaryota > Metazoa > Chordata > Mammalia > Microbiotheria > Microbiotheriidae > Dromiciops > Dromiciops gliroides. The sequence goes on from NC_057862.1 coordinate 132,859,940, forward strand.
CTTTTTTTGTACCATGACAGAAATATGTAAACGAATTTTATCTACTTATAAAAGATATAATTTCGTGCAACTTTGATAGAATGCTTTCTTTTAATTGGAGAGTAATCAAAAAATATTGTCAAAAAGTGATGAAAAATAAGATTATCGCCAGCAGGTTTTCATAGTTATTTTCAAGCTATCATTATTAAAGCTATTTTTATTATGATTAAACATTCTACTTACCGTGTTCTATTAAAACAGGAAAAAATCCATTTATAATGCCATGCATTAAGTTCATTTGTAATATGTATTTATAGGTAATTCAGATATTTTAACAAATTCAAATGTAGCATATCTCATTATCCAATATTTTAGAGTTTATGTTAACTTTTTCTTCAATATATTTTAAATAGAGACAACTAATTAAAACTAAAAGCAATATCAGGGGCAAATTACATTAGAAAAGTAGTGAACACCAATGAACGGTGAAAGCATTTCCCAAATTTTAGATATTTACAGAGTTGTTTACCATGTTTGAATACACTGAAATCCAATGTCTACATGTCTAAACCCCAGTTATAAGTACAAATAACAATTGATTCCTATCTTTTCATAAAAACTAAAACATTTCAGGTGACAATTTTCATTTGCTCCTTCCCTTAGAGCATTGAAATTATTCCTACCCTACCAATAAGATACAAAACTGGATACTGACTATAGTTAATTAAGATCACAAAGAACTCACGAATAATGAATTTCATTCACTGGAAAGTGTAATTAAATTAGAACTCCACATTAATATAACTGTTGACACAGGAACCAGTGAAAATCTTAGAAATAAAAATGCTGGCTTGCCTTAAAAAATATTGTGGCAGTAGAATTTTTTTTTTGGTAAGGAAAGGAGAAACATCTTAAACAGACCAAATTTTAATTTTCCAATTGTTTTGTGTCAATATTGAAACACGCATGTACTCCTTTTCTCTTTTATTTATTTTCCTTGATAAATTATTTCCTAGAAGTCTGCAAGATGCAATTCACTTTATTTGCTCTATGCTATACTTTTTTTTTGAAGGGGGTAGTATTTTCAGGAAGAGAATTAATAAAAGCTTTATGTTTTTGTCATAAGTAGTCAATAAAGTACAAGGATATTTTCTTCCAGTTACAGAACTTTCTAGCATATATTCACCCTTTTCAAATACTTCCTTTCTAAAGCAAAATTCCTTGGGGGATGGGAAGGAGGAAAGACTTTTTCCCAAGAAAGTCAAAAGACTGTATCAGTTTCTAAATTCATTCTTTTTACAATTTATAAATAGATATTTCCTCTTCCTCAAATTTTTATGTTACCAGTAAATTAATTTCTTGTTATAATTTTGACTAAAGAAAATATAATTTTTAATCACAAAGTTTAGAAAGAAAGTATTCCCCAGACTGGAAATATTCTAGCCTTACTACATATCAGATTTTAAAACAGTAAAATATTATGGAAGCTCTATAATGATTTCAGCATGGTGATAAATTGAAAACTAGTACATAATTCTTTAGAAAGTCTCATATAAAACATGCTTTCTTCTAAAACTGAAATTACTGAAATGTTGTCAATCTTAATTATTTTAATATTAAGCTTTAAGCTACAATTTTTGACTTAAGCTTAACTTGCTCACAAAGTGTATGTTTTTTTCACAAAGGTAATTAGTATAATTAATTAATTATTCAGTAATTCAAACTCAGGTTAACAAACTTCCATATATAAGAGTAAAAAAAATGTCCTTCATTCACACTGGGCTCTATAAGCCTATAAAACTCTTCAAAGAACCCCAAGATATCAAGCAATCTTTTATTTAGCTAAACCTACCCCCCCACCTTCACTCTTATTCATACTTAAATACTCAGTATGCTCACAGCTTGGAAAAAAGCTAGAAAGCCTTAATGGATCACTGATTTTAACTAAAGAAGTAGGTGCATACCCCTTATAAATGAATTCAAAACAATTTTTGTTTTAGCATTAATAGTTTTCATCAAATGAAAACAAGCTTCTTAGTGCAGGGGAGCAATGTCTTCAATAGGGCACTTATTAACATATCTTTTATTTTAAATCCAAGGACAAACATCTAAAACAATATCTATTACATTGGAACAATGGTGTAGTTACACCCCCACCCCAATTTTCTAATATTTCAGCATTGGACTTCTTTTGAGCAAAGGGTAATAAAAACCTAAGTACAAAGTGAAGGACTAAGCAAAAACAGCAGGAACATATCAAATCAATTTGAGGAAACAACATTTAATCTTTTCAGAGTTTTGAACTAATGGAGTGAATGTTCTATACCCTTTCATTTCTCCTGAGATATATTCTCAGCCTAGGTGCTATGACAAGAGCAAATGGATATATGATGAAAGGAAATGGGATGCATATCTGCATTATGAACTGGCCAATTCAGGGGTTATCCATTTCAAAGATGTTTATACGTTCTAGGTAAAGTTATCATATTCTGCAGCCAGAAGCATATTTTACAAGAAAGTTATTAGAATTTAAAAAATTCCAATTTTATATAAAGATTTGAAAGAGGTTTTGTTTGTCTTCTTTTTTGTTTCTAAAACAATTATATAGCCTCCTTTTGAAGATAAGTAATAATGTTATTTTGTCTCCTCCTACCCCCCATTTTTTGGCTGAGTGGTCCTGAATCCCAAAAATGTCCTTTAAAGGAATGTTTTTTTCTACATTTCAAAATGTGTTGCAATTTGGTCATTGACAATGAGAAGAATTCTGTCCAGGGATAGAGCTCCAGTGAGAAAGAGCAATGCTTTTAGGAACTAAAAGATAAGATTTGGCATGATAAATATATGATAATAAGAAATTTCAAAGTCACATTTTCATACCAATTTTACTTTTTATTTAAAATACTTTAATATTTGAATAAACTTAACCAGTCACAAAACATGTTACATATTACAACATAATTTGTGTAAAATAAATCAGTTAATGGCTCAAGTAAGATACCAAAGTCTACTGTAGGTAGATGATTATATGATTACAGAAGTTTTGCAAAAAAGTACTTTTATTTTTTATTGAATATATAATATTAATATATAATATTCAATTTTTGAGTTACTTAAAAGCAAGACAATTTTTTAGGGAAAAGTTTTGATGAGAGGTAGCATTCTATTAGAGGCATTCCCTAGAAAACTGTATGTCTGTAAATACTCTACAAAGTTTATTTCTGTCCCCTATATGCTGGTTGGTTGGATGACGGTCTTTTGCCATAGTACTTCCAAACCAAAATTTCACAATTTCACAATTTTGCCCTGCAAAGTAGCCTCCATATCTTTTTGGCACCACATCACTGTGACATATTGTCAAGTCCAGCTCAAATAGTAATCACACATCCAGGAAGACAGAAGCATTCTCTGTCTCTCTCTCTTTTTTTCTGGCCTGTTCTGTATAAACAGGTAAAGACATGAAGAAATATATTAAGACCCCAGTATGTCTATGGCCTCTGTGTCTGACACCTGTCAGATGAAAAAAAAAAGCAAGAGATGCTGTTATCAATTACAGGAGATCAGTGATAACACTGGTTTGTTGTAGTGCTGGGCAAGGTCTCCATACTTTTATAAAGGAATATAATTTATTGTTATTAAAGAAGACTAAGAAATATAATTTTAAATGTTTGCAGGAAAAATACTATCCTCAATAACCCCTAGAAGGCACCTAAATGGAGGTAAGTAGATAGCTTTGGAAGTCAAGAAGCATTCATCAGGTTCCAAGAATATAATTACCATTCTGCATAACAGAACACATTCCCTAAATGAAGCCTTAAAACTGCCAAAAAATGGCAAATAGCTCACATATCTAGAGGGTCTAATTAAGTATAAACAATTGAAAATGGCACTTCTGATTTCCTGAACCAAATAAAATTTATATTCATATCATATTCTAAGAAAATAATTTTATTACCTCCTTATAGAAGAAGAGTTGTATACATGGCATTTTGTTTATGGCAAAAAAAAAATCAGTTCTTAGGGGAAAAGTTAGAATTGGTTTTTCTGTACTTTTATCTAATTTATTCCCTTTCCTTTAAATAGGATCATTTGGGTGGTGACAGTCAGTAAATGCATTTAGTGGAACTTCTACTATTTGCTGAAACCAGACAAGGCATTAACTGATACAAGTACCATTTGTAGTTATAATAATGACTATTTATGAAATTTGTGGAAAAAGATCTGTTAAATTCAAGAACAATTATTCATATTTTTAGAAGCTGCAGTAAATGGGAGTATGACACATGAAGGCACATCTTATATGGATCTGCAAATAATATTCTTACCAAGATGTTTCACATAAGCCTTAGGACTACGATTTTATTTGCACAATTTTATTCAGACATCTTTAAGAATTTCACATATGATATATTGATTCATTGCTTATATTAAAACATTTCACATTTTTCCATATGTCAGTCATTCAGTATTTAAAATAAAGCAACAAGCTCTTTGGCTACCTGCATGAAGCTACAGTGCCTACCTCATTTTTCACATTTCTGTTTTTCTCCAAATGATCACCTTCTGTATTGGCTTGGTCAATACCTTATATTTTATTGGATATTTATAGTATTTGGGGGAATCAAACATTGTGAATTATGGACAACCATTTAACTCCACTTTTTACATATATTTTATGTACATAAATGCAATGTGTATAATATGTATGTGTTATACATAAAAACTTTGAAATCATTTGTCACATGCTGGACAGACTGAGGACAACATTATAAAAACCAATCCCTATACAAGAGTGGGAACTTCCTAATTAACATATGGCATCGAATTTTGGATTATCACTGAACTACAATTTAGGTTCAGTGAATCTGAAAGAAAGGTTGGAAGTAAGTTGGAAAATACTTCTCCCCCTACCCTCCTCAAAAAAAAAAAAAAGAGAGAGAGAGAGAGAGAGAATAAACTAAACAACCATCGCTACTATCCCCTGAAAAATTAACATCAGTTTTGCTAATCAAGGATTTCATCTTCACATTAAGCCAAGGCCAAATTAGGAAGGCTATGATACTAAGTCACACAAAAACATTTGTTAAGCAAAGTCAAAATTAATGACAAATAAAATCAAGTTTCCTTTGTGGTTGATTTTCAGCCAGCTGCATCCAAATATAAAAGAGCCATCAAAGAAAGATATCCATTAATTATTAACTCAGAACAACTTCAGACAGCAGAGTCCTTAAACCTCCATTGACACCATTCTGGCAGCTTCCTAATCTCGGAAAGTTGTTAGTAAGAGTTGCATTAAACTCAGCATGCCATCAATACTGGCTTTAACAACTGCAACTCAAGGTTTGCACACTGCAGCCTATATGAATATATGTTTTTTAGCTATGATTTCTGCAGACATTTTTAAGTAACATTCACAGACTCACATGCTGCATAATTTCCTGGATTACTCTACCTCTGTTCACCATACAATAGGGTGTCAACAGCCTAATTGCAATATACCCAATAAAGAAAGCCACCCAAAATTTCTGTGGAATCAAGGATCAACCATCATTATTTTTTTTTTAAAGAAAATTGGAACAACCTGTAGTTTAAATCACTTAAATCGGGAGATTATTCCCTGACTTTTTCTTTTGATTCTTATTATTAGAAGAGGAACAACTTATTGTTAAATGAAATTTAAAAAAATGCCAAAGTACTCAGCCTGTTTTATATGCCAGCTAGAAAAGACAGGTATTACACACTAATATTTATGTTTTAATGATGTTTTATTGAACTGGAGAGTCTTTTCCCGTCTTTAACTTTTCTCATGCTTTACAGTTCAAATGTTGATCTAACTCTAATGTCTATGAAATCATCTTTTATAAATGATTGGATGAGGGAGCACTCTTTAAGATTGTTGATCCAAAGTCTTAGTTTGGTTTTAGGAAGTTATACCGGTGGATGCATATCAAGTGTGACTTCATTCATTATGATATTTAATCATTTGGTGTTTTTATAGAATACCAGTTGTATTCAGGGCACTCATTGAAAGTGTTTCCAATATAAAATGAAACCAGAATGCTTACAACTGTATATCAACTTAGCATCAAAATTTCTAAGCATGTCCTAGAAAAGAAGGCTTGCAAAAATAGTTTATTGAAAACATATATCCAAATGCCACATATACGAAAATAGTAGAATTCTGGCTGTTGATATGACTTTAAGACATAGCTATGTTCTATCCATGGAAAGAATACAGTAATCTGATATGAAAGAACATTATCTTCTACTACTCCTTGGACTCTACTCATTTGTATACTCTCTTCTGTTCCCTTGTTCTTTCATTTTGTTTCTTTACTTAAAAACCTAACAGATAGTAGGTAAATATTTTCAGCCTAAAAATAAGGACTGAGTATGTTTTTTACATTATTGGAAACTTTGGACAATTGATACAGACATAAAAATAAAACACAAAAATAATATTGAGAATAGATGACAAAAATTTACTAGATCACTCTGATTTCTCTGAAGTTTTCCACCCCCCCGTCAGTTATAATCCCTTTGACCACCCACAATTTTTCAAATTGTCTTTTGATAATCACACAAATGGAATTATGGAAAAATCAAAATGTTAACTTTTCAAACAAATAAAAAGAGAACAGGATGAGGAGAAGTGTATATCTGTCTGATGATGCACATTTAAAGGTTTCATCTCCTTACTATATTTGATTAAAGGCCTGGTATTGAGCTAAGCAGAAAATCCTGCAGAATAATTACTGGCTGGTTTTTTCCCCTTCTTTAAATGAAAGCTTAAATGGGGGAAAAATGGAATGTCAGTCAGAAACTGGTTCATACCAATCACAATAATTATAATCTATTAGAATTAAGCCATAATTATTAGAATTTCTTCTTTTCTCCTACCTTTGATGGCCTGTTTCATCTGTTTCATTAAAGCTGTAATTTTTACAGATGCTCTTGAAGTTCCTATGTTTTCATCAGTGTATAAGACAGCCTAAAGGGAAAAAAATGGCTCTTTGCCTATAGAAATGTATGTTAATATAATAGTTACTTGAAGCAAGAAACTTCTGCAATATGTGTGTCTGAGTGTCTATAGTTGTCTTTATTTAGGCCTGTCCAGCATTTTGTTGTCCTCCAGCCTTGCCCGGCAGCTGGACCCTGACCTTCAAGTTCTTTTTTTAAGGAAAAAAAGAAAGAGAAAAAAAAGAATTCTTTTCAGATTCCCAGTTCCTCCCTTCTTACCCTCCCACTGACACCATCCTATTCAGTACTGGAGATAACTTTATTCATCTACAGATCATTGTATCAAATTCAATAGGCAAACTGCTTCAACATGCTTCAGACCTGGACTGGACAGTTATGTCTTCATTTTCCCCCCCCAATGCAGTGTGATTTTTATCACAGTATTTTCAGACAAGAATGAGCACAGCTACCAAAAATATTTTTAAATTAATGTTTTACTGCTATGTTGGGTTACTGTAGATACATACATATATACACATGTAGTTATGTAGTGATTTATACATAATATGTATCTATATACATATCTATTCTCCCCACCCCCACCCTGAAAACTCTTCTACTGGGTGAATACATTACCTTCACTCTGATCAGGTTACATAAAACCTCGGCTAATGCAAATTGCAAAGGAAAGAGGAAATCTGTTTATATATTAAGGCACCACAAACCTTAGAATAAATTTTGATGAAAAATATGCTTGTATCCCAAGAATTTTCTTTGCTATGAAATTAAGAGCATGAAACCACTTGTCTCTGTGAGGCTCTACTGGTGTGCAAATTGCATAAGGAATTGAAATGAAGAAATCTAAGGCAGCACAGAGCTGAAAACTAATGTCACATCTGAAAACAACTGACATCTGGTTCCTGACTAACTTTGGAATATAGCAATGAACTTTTCCGCCCTGGTCCAAGCAAATTTGCTCTCTGATGCTGATAATTGTTAAAGGACCCAACCAAATTTGTTTCATGTCAGGAGCATCAAATAACTGTTCAAGGCTAGGTTGATGTTGTAGGAAAAGAGCCAAGTATCTTTCCTCAGGATGAGTTATCCTAGCTAGCATCAGATTAGCTTAAGGGGTGGGAATTAATTCCCTTCCTAATGGGGGCTCCTGATAATCATTGCAGTTTATCAGACAAAATAGTCCTTTTCTTCAGAAGCTAGAATTTAAAAACTATATCTCTATAAGGATTCATTCGAAAACAAATCACTCTTTGAGAATCTGTTTTTAAAAACCCAAAACAAAACTTAAAAAAAACCATGTTAAGCACAATCGCACATTTTTTTTCCCTGCACTGCTGTCTCCTATATTGGAATGCAAAGACTCAGAGTAAGTTGAATTATTTAAAAAAGGAATAAAGAGACCTCCTGAAATAATTAAGCCACCTAATCATCATAATTTTTTTAAGACCCTGCAGATAGAAAAGGAGAAAGAAAGAAATAAAACAGACTTACATCATTGACTAGGTGTTTTCTACTCTAGGCCCTAGATGTTTATGTAGAGGGTGTTGTGAACATTTGGAGGGATTTGGGAGTTTCAAAAGGGAGAAGTTTATACATTAGTGCTGCAAGTTGCAAAACACTGTTGATATTCAAATGTTTATTGTGCAAAATCTGGGATAAGCTTCGGCATGAGAGCCCCTTTAAGTGCCTACAACTATTGCTAATTCCCCTCAGCATTGAGACTTGCACAAAGGCCTTAATCCAATTCCACTTTTTTTCAGAAAGCCTATGCTATTTTCTCTCACATAAACTAACAACACTATCCCATCACACTGCAGAGTGGGTCAAAGAAAAAAGCGCTCTCTGTTTATATTTCACCAACACTTTGTGTTTCTTGGCCAAGCATGGCAAGAAACTTTAAGTGGTTCCCCAGGCCCCACGCCATCTTTAGAAACAAAAATAAGCCTCCAACGACTGAAAACAGATGATTTTTTTAAGGTCTAAAAATGTACAGGGTGTTAAACTCTCTCTCCATCTTTATCTATGAAAAGAAATTGATCGCTTGAGCTTTCGTCTTGCAGTTCTGATTTAAATGATAGAACCTGGGCTTTGATAAGGTAGTATGTACACTTTGATAAGGTGGTATTATTTTTCTTCAGTCTGGTTTTCAATTTTTCCTACCTCAATCGCCTTTCATTACTTCCTGCAGAGATTTCATAAGGTCAGATAGACAATTCTCATTAAGTATTTTCTCTCTCAGAATTTCTTCTCCTTTCAAAGGAAAAAAATATATATATTTCTACCCCCTAAATTTAAACAGAATCTCCTCTGGTTGCACCTGCAATTTTTTTGTGGCAGGTTCTACCTTCAGGTGCAAAATTCTATATGCAAATAATTACACCTGCAGTTGTCTAATTGTAGGTGCAGTCAGTTACTTGCCTCTGACTGTGAAGACACAAGTGACCAATTACTCCAGTAATTAGCCAACTGTAGGTGGAATTATTAATGCCCATAATTTGCCCAAGAAAATAATTACAGGGGTTGGAAGAAAAAGTCAAAATTCAACTGGGTGTTGAGTCCTTTTTTAAAGTTCTACTCTTCCATTCTTAGATCAAATACTAATCCCAAACTACTATAACTGTCTAGAGTCAATTAAGGAGGAGTAGGTCTTATTCATATAGATTTCTTTTCATGTCACATAACTAATGCAGACTATTGTCTTGGTTAACACTGAACATTTCTACAAGACCTAACAAGGATTTCTAAAAACAAATTAAGTACTTATATGGATGAAAAAGTAGCAAAAATTTAATTGTTTTTGTTAAAAAGGATTGTTCTGAATTTAATAAGTCTACACAGTGGAAAAAATCTTTCATATACTTAGGGATTTAATATATATTCAAAACACTAATCCCTTTTCATGTGGCTAGTCTACTAAAGGGGAAGAAAAATTTTTTAAAGTAAAACTGGAAAGATTTTCTAGAGGCTTTCATCAAACTTTAGAAAAAGTTAATTTCCCTTACAACCAATAGTCATGAGAAGTGCCTTGCAAAGTTCTCCAGATTTGGAAATTAGATATTAGAATGTTGGGCATTTTCTATTATGTATGAGTAAAAATATGAAAATTCTAGGCCCTAGTTGGCAAACAGAATTTTGTGCTTACTGGATTCATTCAATTTACTGGTTCACCTGGTCCAGTCCAATAAATATTTATTAAGTACCTATTATGTTCATTGTTATTGTCCAGTCATTTTCAACACTCCATAACACAATTTGGGGTTTCCTTGGTAAAGATGCTGGAATGGTTTGTTATTTCCTCCTCCAACTCATTTTACAGATGAAGAAACTGAGGCAAATGGGGGTAAGTGATTTGCCCAGAATCACATAGCTAGTAAATGTCTGAGGGTGGATTTGAATTCAGAAAGATGAGTTTTCCTAACTCTAGACCTTGCACTCTATCTACTGTGACACCTAGCTGCTCAGTCCCATATCTGATATTTATTGTGTGACTAAGGGTAAATCATTTTCTTTTTATGATCCTCAGTTTACTCATCTGTAAAATGGGGATAAAATATTTTTCGTATGTACCTTATAGGGCTGTTGTGAGGCTCAGATGAGGTAATTTATATTTTAAAGCACTATGGCCAGGTCCTGACTAGTGTGAATAATGAATCCCTATAGAGCAGCCACATGGATTTGAATTCATACTATTTAAACTTATAATTGTATAAAATATGGTATTTTTTTTCAGCCCATTGGAAATTTGTAGAATGAATTGGAATAATGTGACCATGTCGTGGGCTTCATCATGCACACTAATCAAACATACCTGCATATAAATGTCAGCTATTGTTATTGTAAATCTATGCATAAAATTGTGGTATACTCTATTATGCTTTAGATTTCTTTGAGATTTAAAATCTTTAAAATTCTTTTCATTTTAACCTTCTCTCTCACCATGAGGCCAATAGATGCATAATGATTGTCAAACAAATCAAACTAGATGTAAATTGAAGTTTAGTTTTCAGGAGTCAGTTTTTCCATTTTATTGAATTAGACAATTTATGAATTGGTATAGTGTGTACTTTTGCTTGTCTTCTCAGTTGAGAGGCCAAAATTTTGAATGGGTATGAAAATGAGTTTGTTTTCTTGCTATTGATGTAATCATCCTAAGTCATAATTGGGGAACACTAATATGTGATTAAGGGGGGATAATTTTTCACTGTTAATGTATGTTGGCACATGGCAGACTTTGTAGATATCAATATAACTGCTTTTCATAAGCTATGTATTTTTTTTTTTTGCAGGGCAATGAGGGTTAAGTGACTTGACCAGGGTCACACAGCTAGTAAGTGTCAATTGTCTGAGGCCGGATTTGAACTAAGGTCCTCCTGAATCCAGGGCCGCTGCTTTATCCACTGCACCACCTAGCTGCCCAGCTATGTAATTAAAAAAATGATTACTGAGCACAATGTAGGACTTAAAATAGGAAATAATAAAAATAAAATATTGCATAATTTAAAAAATTTCACTTTATTACACAGAATGATCTTTTATTTTAAAAGGTAAAGCATTTAATCACAGAATTCTTGGGTCTTCTTATTACCTGTGAGATCTTAGGAAAGTTACAACCCCTCAGGTATCAGTTTTCTTATCTATAAAATGAGGAGGCTGAACTAGATTGTGTCTAACATCCCTTTCAGATCTAAATCTATGATCTTCAACATTCTGCATGAATAGAAGAGACAAAAGATGATTTGAGGCAGTTGTATTTTTTGGGAAGACTTTTTATTTTTCAGAAGAGCTTTATTTAGGATTTTTCTTTTTAAGTAGTCTGCTATAGGGTTATAGGACTAGGAACCAGACCTGTGATTTTCTTGGCACAAGGATCTCCCAGATGAAGAAATTCCCTCTATGAATGAGGTTTGCACCTTCTTGGGAAGGTATTTGTGGTATATCCAGCCTAGCACCTAGGAAAACAATGTCTCCATTCAACTCAACACATATTTATGTTACTACTTTGTGCCAGGCATTGTGCTAGGGGATATGAGGACCAAAAAGAAAGAATCCTGCCATCAAGGAGCTTACATTGTATAGGCCAGGGGGTTGGGTGATAATATGTACACAGATAAGAAAAATCCAAAATGTAAGCAAAGTAACCACAAAGCAATCTCCAGGATAAATCCTACTCAGTCTTTGTCTGCATTGTCTGCTTTTGTCTGACTTGTGCCTATATTAATGGAGGGTATGCCCCTCTCTTCAAGCAGTTAAAATATACTCAATAAGTAGTAGAGTGCTTACTCTATCCTACAGCAAAATAAGTAACACTAAAAAGTTCCAGATATGTGAGTGATGGAATATTCCATTATGGTGCCATCCTTAACCCTTTCTGGGAGAAAGTATGTGCCCAATTTGGTTTATTTGCAAGCAGCTATTCACAGGTTCAGTGGCTGAACACAGGGACATTTCTACATATGCAATTTCTCTCAACTCTGTTTATACACTCATGAAAATACATTAAGGTTATCTAGAGTAGGCTATTCTTCTCTCTTTCTTTGTAATGGGGAGAATCTGGCTACCAGATACCCAGAAACTCATTGTACTATTTGTTGTTGATAAGACATACTTCATAGGCAGTTTATTGTGTTTTAAAGACAATACTTATATATAAAAATATAGTGACCCCATGTTCAGGGCTTAAGATTTGTAATAGATATTACCACTTTAAATATACACAACCCTATTTGTTCTACCTAGGAAAAATAAAAATGAGTTCTGCTGGAAATTCTGCATTGTAGCAAATGAAAAGTTTATAGAGACTCATGATAGTAATTAGAATCAGTCAGCCTTATTTTTTAATGCTCTACTAATATCTGTTGTGTGCTATTTAATCTGGAACTTAGAGAATTTTTGACTTTAGGTTGTGTTAAATAAGAACTTCACAACTGTATATAGAATATATTTTAACAATGTTTATCATTAGGGATTATTTGTTGTTGTTTTTATTTTTTTTCTGGTACCACTGCTAAAGACTTAGCTCATTAGTTCATGATTCATTCTTACTCTGCTTTCCACATGGAGGATTCCAAAACTGACCTCAACTCTCAACTGAAAATATTCTTTCCAAAGTTTACAATTATCTCTTAATTGGCAGATCTATTGGCCTTTCCTCAAACCCCAACCTTAACCTGTCTATAGTATTTGACCTTGTTGATCATCCTCTTCTGGAAATAATCTTCTCTCTGGTATTTTTTATGACATAGTTCTTGGTTCTTCCCTTTACTGCCTGGGGATTTCTTATCTCCTTGTTGGATCTTCATCAATTTCATGCTTCTATGCTTTTTTTCTCTAGACTCTCTCACTTGGTGACTTCATCAGCTCTCATGGGTTTAATCACCATCTCTATTTAGATGACTCCTAGATTTGTATATTAAGCATTAGTCTTTCTTGAGAGCTCCAGTTTTACATCATGATTCCTATGGGGCATTTTGAACTCAGTGTTCTACCTCAAATTTAACACATCTAAGAGGGAAGTCATGATCATTACCCTATTACTTTGTCTCTCTTCCAAACTTCTCTTTTATTGTTGAAGGAATTTTAATTTACTTGTCATATAGGATCGTAGCCTTGAAGTCATCTTTGACTCCCAACTCTTACTAATCTCACATATACAGTTGATTGCCAAATCATGACATAGCCATACAGCCACCATCCTAGTTCAGACTTTCATTACATGTGACCTGGACTACTGCAATAGATTCCTAATTGATCTCTTTCCCTCAAGTCTCTGCCCACTATTATCCATTCTTTGAACAGTTGACAGAATGATTTTCTTAAAGTGCAGATCTGATCACTTCATACCCCTGATCAATACATTCCAATGACTTACTATTACCTTTAAGATAAAACGTAAACTCTGTTTGGCAATTAAAAACTCTTCACAGCCTAGCCCTTTACTGACTTTCCAGTATTCGTACATATTATTCTTTTTTACACAATATGTGTTACTGCCATACTGGCCTACTTGCTCAATCTCACATGTGGTGCCCCTAATTTCTGTCCCTAGGCCTTTGCACTGACTGTCTTGGTCAGTTCTCTTGCCCCCCTTTGTTTCTTTGAATCTCTGTCTTCTTTCAGGACTCAGATTTTGTGCCACATTCTGCAGGAAGGTCCCTTATACTTACTTGGTATGTATCATGTATGTTTTTTACTTGCCCATGTTGTCTCCTCCATTAGAATCTAAACTTTTTGATGACAGATAATATTTTGCTTGTCCCAAGCTCTTAGCACTATTCCTGGCAAAAAGCAGATACTTAATATATATTTGTTGAGTTGATTAGAGATTATAGAATTATATGTACATTTATATATGCATATGTTGTGTTTCCTAATAGGATGCAAGCTTTTTGAGAGCAAGGATTGTTTCATTTCATTTAATGAGAGGTTGGATGACCACCTTTTGGCTGTGTTATATTAAGAATTCTCATTGTATATAAGTTGGACTAAATGTTTATTGAGGTTTCTTCCAACTCTCAAATGCTGTGATTCTCTATTTTTTTTCATAATCAGCATTTAACATGGTGGCTGATTCATAGTAGGCACTGAGTAAATCCTTGATTGATTGAGTCATCTCATATGAATAGCAAGTTAACCATTGTCCTTTCTGATCACAGAACAAACAGGGTTATTGCTGGGACCACTTGCCTGGCCAGAAAAAGATTGAGAGCTGTGAAGGGAAATGACAGCAGAGAAATCATCAACCAAATGGAGAGTGTGTGCCTCCATACCCAATCTATATGAGGTCCAAGATTTAGAGCCCTCCTTTCCTGGGAATGTAATATTCTAGAACCTATTGACATATATGGAATGCTTCTAATCTTCTCTATTACTACAACTGTGACGACTCAGCCTTCTATTATTCAAGCGCTCAGGAAGAAAGGTCTACCAAGGCTCCTGCCACAACATCTTTCTTCTCCTATCTCCATCACAATACATTGAAATGTGGGGTTTCAGCCCCAACTCTTTTTGGGGATGTTTAAAGGTCTTTTTTGCTTTGGAACCTACTGTCATTTATGGAGGAAATATTTACTTCAAAATAATTTACCTAAAATATTTACCCACAATGTTAGGTCAGTTTCACAAAACAATATTTCAACCTTCCTTGTACCTATAGATTATATTTGCTAGCCTCCTTCTCTTGTTATCTATTGCTATCTATGAAGTCACTACCTATGCTCTTCTGATTTACCAAACTGTCCAAAAGAAATAGTAATAGCTTAGTTTTCTATAATTATTAAGAAGCCAGATTCCAGGTTTCTCACTGCCAGGACCCTATCTAGGACCATGGCCAGGACAGATCAAGAGCCAAGTGCATTCTCCACATGGAGAGAGGTTTTCAGCTGTGTTTCCTCCTTTATTACTATGGGAATTAGTTCATTCAGGCTTTTAGAGATTCAATAGCTTGGGATTTAGCAATTCAGAAACTGACCTGTGACCTTTCTGTTGCAAGCACTTTTTGCCGGATGTTTGAGTCATGTAATTAGATAGAGTAATGGATTCAAAATCAGGTAGACTTGAGTCTGGTTCCTATCCTAGACATTTACTATGTGTCACTAGGCAAGTCCCTTAACTTCTATCAGTATCAGTTTCCTCAAATGAGATAATAAAAGTGCTTTGAAAACCTGAAAGCACTATATAAAAGTACTCTTATTACTAGCTATTTTTGGAGAGGGTACAGTCTGATGCTATCCTTGGTTCTAGGATGGGCCCAATTGAGGTCAGCATCCTGGTAATTTAGGTTCAATGTTGGAATGAGATGAGACATTCACATGCCCTTCAAGTGAACAAAAGATTTACTTAAATGTACTGTTTAAGATATTCAACAAGGATAGACATGAAGGCCATCATGGGTTGATTCAATAGAGTGAATTTCCCCAGATGCTGAATTCCTCATCCTGGTCCACCCAGTAGACACCAGTGAAATGCTGGGCTTCTTCCTGGATGTTTTTACTCAATTTGAATACATCTTACCTGAGAGGCAGCTGGATGCTTCAGTGATGAGAATACTTGGAATCAGGAAGGCCTCAGTTCAAATCTGGCCTCAGACATTTATTATCTGGGTGAATCTGACCAAGTAACTTAATCTAAGATTGCCCCAGCTTCCTAATTTTTAAAGTGGGAATGATAATAGCACCTAGTTCCTGGGGTTGTTGTGAAGCTCAAATGAGATAATGTTTAAAATGCTTAGCACAGCGCCTGACACAATAAGCACTAAATAAAGGTTAGAGATGTTGCTGCTGCTGTTGCTATTATTATTAATTATTGTCACTATTACTATTATTATTATCCCACCAGGAAATAACATCAACACCCAGAGCCTTTGTTTTTCTGAACCAATTAAGTCTCTAGGGTGGTTTCAATATCCTTTAAAGAGAGCAACCATAACATTCAAGGGAGAGGGGACATTAGTATTTAATCCCACTACACCTTCCATCATCACTGTTCCCTGGAGGATTAGAACCTCAGTCAATTGGTATTTCCCCATTGAGCATCTAAAGTTTATGTCAATTCCTATCTTGTTGAAAGAATATAATTGCTATGAGTTCCAGAAATTTTTGAGCCTTGTTGCCCCAGAAACCTTGTTATGGTTCTTTTTGCCAAATTACAAATATTTCTTTTTCTTAAGGGCATCAATCAGTAGTTCTCATAGGTTTCCTCTCCATTTAAAATATGCTTTCATAGTTGGGAACTTAATATACGTATTGATGTCTCTGTAATCTCCTAAATACTTAATAAGATATTGGCCTAGTATCTCATCTTCACTTTGTTTCAGTCACCCAGAAGAATGGTTACATCTTACTATCTCACATAAATATGTTACTTCCTTTAACTTAAACTCTGATGTTCATCTCCAATCATAACTTATTATACTATATACTCTTCCTCTGACTGGTTTTTCTATACTTACTATTTGTTCTTACTTCTATCCTCAATCCAAGGAAGAATACCGCCTTGTTTTCCTAGTCATTCCCAGGCCCTGGCCTCACTTTCCTTCTTTGACAATCTTGAACCATTGATGGATCAATAAAAGTATATACCATTCTCTACCCTTGCATTATTTGACCTTGCCAAACCATAACTCTGCAGGTTTCCTATCCTCTCCTTGCTCTGCTCTTACATGCTGTTGACAACTTCTGGAGAAAGTCATGCAATCCTGCTGACTGGATCCATCATAAATTTATGTTGGGCCCTCATAGCTCAATACAATCTTGTCATTATTCTCTGACTCTATATCATACTTCCTACAGTGTCAATGCTAAAGCCAATTTTCTTTTCTCAACTTAACCAAACCACTTCTTTACTCTTTGCATTCAGCAGGGGACCTAGCATCCTACATTACTGAGAAAATCAGGGCAATTTCCCATGAGCTCTCTACTTTACCCCTCCAGGCCTCAAAACCTTCCCATCATCATTCCCTATTCCCCTTCTTTTTGCTCTAATATCTCAGGAAGAAGCAACCCTTGTCCTTTCCAAGGCTGATATCTCCACTTAATTTCATCTCCTCCTGAGCTTGCTCCATTCAATATTCTTTATATACTGACCCATCTGCTGCCTAAAACCTTTTCCAATACCTTAAAAATCCCTTGAATCACTAATTTCTTCAAATTATTAACCAAAACATTTCCCCTTTTCAAAGACAAATTCCTAGAAAAGTCATTGCCTCAATGTCCTTATTCCTCACTCAAAAACTCCTTATAATCTGTCTATCCCATCAATTGAAAATGATCTCTTTAAAGTATCAATAATCTTTTAACTGCCAAATATGATGGCCTTCTCTCATTGTACTTGAACTATCTGTAATTGTTTGACATTGTTGACTCTTCTTTTCTCCTAGACACTCCTTATAGGCTCCCTTGATTCCATTGATATAAGTGGTTGTGGTTTTTTCCCCTCTTTTCCAATCTGTTGAAATAGTCCTTTTTAGCCTCTTTGGATGGATCCTTATCCATTTCTTTCACACTAAGTGTGGGTGTCCCTTAAGTGTTAGTCATGGTCTTCTCTCTTTACATTTCTCTTTCTTGTTGATCTCATCCTTTCCTATGGGCTTAATTAATCCTTATTCATATGACTCCCAAATCTATATAACCAACCCTATGATCATTTTTAAAGTCATCATCAACTGGACATTTCCATCTGTGTATTTAAAATTCATGTCCAAAATAGGATTTACCACCCCCATAGTGAAAGAAGGCAAAATAAGAACAAAACAAAATCCATATTTTCACCAATCTTCCCTATGTCAATAAAAGGTATCACCATTCTTCCAGATACTTAGATAAGTAATCAGGAAGGCATATATGACTCTTTTCTTTCCCTCATCAACCATGTGCCTCTTCTTGTCTATTCTATTTCCACAAAGGCTCTCAATATTTTCCCTTCTCTCCACTAACATGACCATTACTCTTGTTCAAGCCCTCATTAGTACTTGTCTGAATTATTATAATAACCTCCTACTGTTCTCCATGATTCTTCTCTTCAACTTCTGCAATGAATCCTCCACATAACTATCAAATTAATATCCTTAAGATATAGGTATGATCATGTTACTTCCGTGCTCAAAATCCTTCATTGGCCCTCCATTGCCTCCATGATAAAATACAAACACCTAAGTTTAGCTTAGTAAGTCCTTCAAAATGTGGGCAGAAAAATGACATAGTTGTGTTTTGACCAAAGGTATTTCTTAACTGTTTCCAGGGTTCTAGACATTTTCTCCTATTTCCATGCTTTCTGCACAGGATATTCCTTATGGCTGGAATATCCTTTTCTCTACCTCCTAGAAACTCAGCCTTCCCTGGAGACTATTGATTAATGCTTTCCCCTTCCTCAAAATATCTTGTATTTATTTCATGGTAAAACATGAGGGTACATGTTGTATTTTAGCCTTTTCCATATTAGCACATAAGCTCCTTGATATCATTCATCCAACAAGAGTTTATCAAGGTCCTAATAAGTTTGAGGCACTATGTTCACCCTGGGCATACAAAGAAGACAAACAATTTCTTTATTTCAAAAGTTTACACTTGGGCAGCTAGATGATGCAGTGGATAAAGCACCGGCCCTGGATTCAGGAGGACCTGAGTTCAAATCCGGCCTCAGACACTTGACACTTACTAGCTGTGTGAACCTGGGCAAGTCACTTAACCCTCATTGCCCCACAAAAAAAAGTTTACATTCTATTGAAGGGAAGTAATATGTGTACAGATGAGTCAATGGAAAATATATACAAAATAAATGCGAAGCAATTTCAGGTGTGGCAAGGTCTTGTGCAAAACCTGCCATTTAATAGGAGAGTTGAAGGGAGCTAGGGGGTCAAAAAGGCAGAGCTAAGGAGGTAGGTTGTGGGGAAAAAAAAAGGAGGTTGGAGATGTAATCTTGTGTATGAGGTGCAACAGGCAGGCTAGTGTTTGGAATATGGAGTGTGTAAAGGATAGGTTGTAACAAGTTTGTGAAAGATTTTAAATGTCTAAAAAGGGAGTTTGTTCTTTATGCTTCAGACAATGGAGAACCACTGAAGCTTCTTGAGCAAGGAAGTCACATGGTCAGACTTAAGTTTTAGGAATGTCAACTTAGCAGTTATATGAAGAAGGGATGGAAGACACATAAATGAACTATAATAGTATAAATGAGTGGTAGTGAGGCATTGAATGAGGATGATAGGACCAAAGATAGATAGAAGAGACCTCAGAGTGTATAAATACAACTTCTTTGTTTTTAGATGAGGAAAAATCCATAGGGGAACTGAATCTGTGTTTGTAGCATCATAGAAAAGTAAATTAGAGAGGGTACCAAAATGAATAGATAGAAACAAATGAGGGTTAAATAGAGGATGTGGATTTGACAAGACTTCACAACTAGTTAGATGTGCAGGGAGTGAGAAAGAGAAGGAAGAGTTAGGATAGTGCAGAGTTTATAAACCTCCTTGATTGGACTTTCTACAGAAATAAGGATGTTAGGAAGAGAAGTGGATTTTAAGAAAAAACTAATGATTTCCATTCTAGACAAACTAAGTTTGAGATGCCTATAAGACATTCATTTGAAGATATCAGCAGTAATTGGTAGTGCAGAACTAGAGCTCAAGAGAGAAATTAGGACCTGATATTTATGTATTAGTATCATCGGTATAAAAATGACCATTGAACTTATGGGAGCTGATGAAGTCATGAAGTGATAGGGTGCAGGGAGAGAAAGAAGAGGACACCGGACAGAGACTTGAGGATAGTCCAGGGTTAAGAGGGAAAATATGAATTGTAATACAGCAAAGATGTCTGAGAATAGTCTGCTGGAGAATTTAGAGGAGAACCAGGAGAGAAAGAACAGTATTATAAAAACTCCAGGATGAGAGTATAATCAGGATGAAGGAATGGCCACAGCAGGTGCTGACTGTTTTGTTTATGTTTTTTTATCCTCAGCAAATAGCTTAGTGCTTTTCACATAGCAGACATTTAAAGTTAAAGTTTAGGTGAATTGAATCTTACCATCGTCTTTTAAAGGAAATGAAGAAAATGTAAGTTTCTTGAGCTATTATTTTTTTGTTTTCTATAGGTATCTGGCATAATAAAATGGATCAAAATAAAGCATACTTACCTCTCAATGTGTAATACAATTTTTTTATCAAAGTCATAATCATATTTGAGCCAGTATGCATGCACTTTTTACAGCCAGGTGTTGGACTGATTTTTTCAGGGCAGGGCAGTTAATAATTTTTGGTATACTGAATTTTAGTAGTTAATGGTATATAAAGACAGAGAGAACCAAAAGGAACATTGGTCTGGGGCTTAGGTAGGAATGTGGGGGTCTTTCACATAATGTTGACAGCCAGAACAATGGGAATAGATCAAAGTGGTACTGTTGATAGGAATTTTGGTCCCTGAGACAGAATCAACTGCTCAGGACTTGAAATAAGGGCCATGATTTTTCTCCACACTGGGATGAGATAACAGAGTAGAACTTTACTATAGAGGCCACTATATTGTGCAAAGAACACTAAGTTCAGAGACATATCACCAGCCTGGCTACAGGGAGAGAATTTTTTTGTTTTTACCACATAATTCTTTTTGTTTGTTTGTTTGTTTATTTGAGGGGCAATTGGGGTTAAGTGACTTGCCCAGGGTCACACAGCTAGTAAGTGTTAAGTGTTTGAGGTCAGATATGAACTCAGGTCCTCCAGAATCCAGGGCCAGTGCTCTATTCACTGCACCACATAGCTGCCCCCACATAATTATAAATAAATATTTTTTGGGGAACAAGGTCTCCCTTTTTTTACCCCGGCTGGGAGTGCAATGGCTATCTTACTGCTGATCAACATGGAAACATTGCCATGTTCTGTTTTCAGAGTGGGCAGGTTGACCCTTCCATAGACATTCTGGTGGTCCCCTGTTTCTAAGATTCTTTATATTGGGGTGAGACCTGGACATGTTAAACACCAAATCAGTATGAACTCTACTGTAGTTCAGAATGCCCAAGGCCCATTGATCTACCTGCCTCATCCTCCAGGCATTGGGTTATAGGTGTGTGTTACCATGTCTGGCCACAACAATTTTCAAAGGCAATCTATTATGGTATATTATAGAGAGATTTTGATCATTTGGTGGAGGGAATACCTAGTTCAAGAAATTACTGCTATTTCAAGTTTTAAAGGAAATATTTCTTCTAATAAGGCTTTGATAATTTTCTATTATTCATTTTCATTAATGTCATTTTTTTGGTTTCCATATTCCTGTGCTGTGGTGATGAACACAATTTTAAGTATGTTGAAATAATGAAAAATAAGGAAACAGAGAATAATATTAGGAATGGAAACAGTGCTAGATTTAGAATGAGAGGATCTGAATTCAAATCTTGGCTCTGTCACTTATGGGATATTGGTAGACTCATTTAAATTTACTGGGCCTCAGTTTTCTCATTTGGACAATGGTTATATGATTTCTAAGTTTCCTGATGACCTCAGATTCTATGAACCAAGAATTCAAAATGCAAAAGGGAATATATCTCCTAATAATTGTATTTTCTGATGGTTTGTACAAGAAATGCAGTAAGATGTCACTAGTTCTATTTTACTCTCTATCACAGTGGGCAGTTAGAACTAGTTGCTTCTTGGTCAAATACAACTTTTTTCCTGGTATTAGTGAGATTAGATTCTTTTTTTTTCAGATTTTAGAAACACTTTAAGGGTCAACCGTTTAACTGCTTAATATTATTCTATTCTTCATCCATTGTCATTCACCAAACAAAAAAAATGATTGATGACTATTTGCAAAGCCCTACTCACTTCTAATTCAGTAGAGGAGAGGACAAGCACAAAAATGATGAAAAGATAAGGCAGCCTGTGATAGGTGCCTCACAAAGACATTAGTTTTAGGCTTGGGTCATTAAGGTTGGCAGAGATTAGACCACAACCCAGTTTATCTAAAGCCTTAATCAGCTATGCGATATTGGGCAAGCCAAACTAACACTCTAGACCTTAGTTTCCTTATTTCATAAATGAATCGGATTAGGTTGGATGAACCCTAATTCCATCTATAAAATGTAAGGACATTTACTATCACTTGAGAAGCTAGAAAGTTATTTTCTAGTAACCCACATATTGTATAACTTGTTTACCTGTGCTACACTCTAGAACTGCTGTGAGACTTTTGATCATGGTTGAAGACATAACTCACTGAATTTAGTTTTGCACATGCTTTATCATTTGCAAAACACTTTCCTCCCAATAACTCTTTACCTTTGGTAGTGCAAACACTATTACCTTCATTTCACAAATGACTAAAAATTTACTATGGAGATAGGGATTGGGTGGTTCTCAGCATCTTCTCTTCCCTATCCAATCTTCTAATCCTCTACTAGCTGATCTTTGGAGAGGTCGATGAAGGCTATGGATCCTGTGAGGATTGATTATACACAATGCACACCAATAGGAAAAGGAAATGGTGACAGGTCCATTTTGGTCAGTTTTGGTTGTCCTATGTCTAATTTGGCTCTGGAAGAAATCATGGAGGAGAGAATGAAGAGAAGCAAAAACAGTATTCACTTCCCAAGTTAGAAAAAGAATGGTTTAATGGAAGGAGCACTGAATTGTAAATCAGAAGTTTTAGTTCTCATTCTTTCTACTAACTATACCTATGACCTTGGGCAAATCACTTAATCTTTATGGTCTTCAGTTTTTTTCATTTGTAAAATGAGGTAGTTGGGTTAGCTAAAATCATCAAAGGCTCCTTCCAGCTTCAATCAATCCATGGGAATTGTCTAAGACAAACTGATTACCATAAAGATTAAGAAGTTCTAAAATTGGGGGAAAAAAGATAACACTGAGATTAGGCACTCAGATATGTTGACTAACAGTGTTCTCAGAAAGTAAGACCTCTTAAATACATTTCTAAATGAAATGCTCACCAGAAGTTGATTCCCTATCAAAGTAGCTATTTTATTTTATTATATTTTACAACATGGCTATCACTGGTATATTTCTGTTTTAAATTTAAATGTAAAATTTCATTATGACCTTAATAACATTTCAATAAACAAAAACAAAAAATGAAGATGATAGTGTATAAAACTCTGAACTTCTTTTTACATATAGTTTTTAAAAATTGTATATTAAATTTAAATTATGTATTGTATCCCCTTCTGAGTTTCTTTTTTCTTTTTGTATTTTTGTCATTTCCCTTAACATTATTTTCTTTCTTTTTTAAAGCTTTTTGCACAACCACCATTACCCCTTGTGCCCCTTCCTGGTCAAATAGAAACCCTCTTTTGTAACAAATAAACCTAATCAAACTGATTTGAAACATTGTTCATGCCTGAAAATATTTATTTCATCCTGTATCTATATGCATTAGTACATTTCTAGTTGGCATATATGCTGCAAGAAACCCTTAAAGAAATTATAAAAATAGTTATTTCACAGATAAATATATTGTTGTTTGGTTATGTCTAGCACTTCATGACCCCATGGGGAGCAGATCATGGCAATGATACTGGGGGTGGTTTACCATTTCCTTCTCTAGATCATTTTATAGATGAGGAACTGAGGCAAAGAGAGTTTAAGTGACTTGCCCAAGGTAACACACCTAGTAAGAGTCTAAAGCTAGATTTGAACTCAGAAAGATTAGTCCTTTAGACTCCAGGTCTGACTATCTGCAATGCACCTACCTGCCTCCTAAAACATATTATACAATGTATCACTTGAGTAAAGTAACTGTTTCCTTTCTTTTCTTCTTCCTTCCTTCCTTCCTTCCTTCCTTCCTTCCTTCCTTCCTTCCTTCCTTCCTTCCTTCCTTCCTTCCTTCCTTCCTTCCTTCCTTCCTTCCTTCCTTCCTTCCTTCCTTCCTTCCTTCCTTCCTTTTTCTTTCTTTCTTCCTCATTCCTTCATTTTTTTGCATCTCTAGCACCTAAACCAGTGCCTGATACATATAGTAGGTCCTTATAATGGTTGTTAATTGACTTAAATATACCTTTTGCCCTGAGGTAATGGGTTAGGGATTATTTTAAAATGAGCACAAATTTATCTCCTCATTAAAGAGCTCTGTCTCTTTGCCTCTCTCTGTCTCTGTCTAGCTGTTTCTATTTGTCTGCCTCCCTTTCCTCTACCAATTAAACCATTATATTGCCCAGGAATTTGAGAGCCCATCATTGTCTCCAGGATATTTAATTACTTTCTTACCTTTTTTTCTTTTGAATCTTCTTTGCTAGTCAGCTTCTGAGTTTACAAATTTACTTCACGCTGCTTTCTTCCTGTCAGTGTACATCTTAGCTCTTGAAAGTCTCACAAGTTTGATATCCAGTTGTGTGTCTTTTTTGGTGCCCTATAGCTTAACAAAGGCAACCTGTTTTCATTTTTTTTTTTTAAATCAGTTATTAGTTCAAGCCAACTGTTGAGGTGGGAATGAGAATTTGAGCTACGTCACTGGAAATGTGACTATAAAAAGAGAAATTTCACAGGAACTGGTAGGAGGTTTTCCTTTCTTACCAGAAATACATTTCAGGTCCTCCCTCAATGATTTATATTCAATTTTCTAAAATAAATCAGTATTTTTAAATTTTCCCTCCCTCCCTCCAGCTTTCCTCTCTCCCTCTCTTCTCTTCTCTCTTTCTTTCTTTCTTTCTTTCTTTCTTTCTTTCTTTCTTTCTTTCTTTCTTTCTTTCTTTCTTTCTTTCTTTCTTCCTTCCTTCCTTTCTTTCTTTCTTTCTTTCTTTCTTTCTTTCTTTCTTTCTTTCTTTCTTTCTTTCTTTCTTTCTTTCTTTCTTTCTTTCTTTCTTTCTTTCTTTCTTTTTCTTCCTTTCTTCCTTCCTTCCTTCCTTCCTTCCTTCCTTCCTTCCTTCCTTCCTTCCTTCCTTCCTTCCTTCCTTCCTTCCTTCCTTCCTTCCTTCCTTCCTTCCTTCCTTCCTTCCTTCCTTCCTTCCTTCCTTCCTTCCTTTCTTTCTTTCTTTCTTTCTTTCTTTCTTTCTTTCTTTCTTTCTTTCTTTCTTTCTTCCTCCCTCCTTCCTTCTCTCTCTCTCTCTTTCTCTCTCTCTCTCTCTCTCTCTCTCTCTCTCTCTCTCTCCTTTTATTTCTTTTGGGGGTGAAGAAGGAAGGGGAAAGGAGAGTAGGGTTCTAGAGTTAGAATTGAAAGTGACCCTATAGGTCATTTAGTCCCAAATCTTTATTTTTCAAAGAAAAAAACTAAGATTAGAGAAGTTAAATGACTTGTTCATGATCATGCCAGTAGTAAGTGGCAAACCCTACATTCAAAACAAGGTCCTCTGATTCAAGAAGCACCACTCTTTTCAGGACAGTAAATGCTTGGTACATTCCAGTCACTCAACATGGTTAGGAGGGGTCTGTTTGGGGATGGCTGTTAATGTACATGGTGGGAATTAGTGGATAGTAATGGAAGTACAAAAATATAATTAGGAAAGAAAGAAAATAAAGTAAATAAGAGCAACAAAATATTTAAAAATGCACAGAAGAAAAAAGAAGGAAAGTTTAGAAAGGGCAATAGACAGAGGGCAGCTTTGTTACTACTGAGTTAAATTTAATTTACACTACAAAATTCCCATCAAATTGTACATTCTTTTTTGAATATTGAAATATTAATTTTAAGTTCATAAGTAAAAAGGGTATTATTTTTGCCCTTTCATTATGACTTATAGAACCCATTACCTTACTTCCCTACATCTTGAAACCTTCCATACCTTTACTCGAAGATCTTTGGTTTAAGGAAGCTCAAGTTGACTTTGGAGTTAGAAGACCTGAATTCCAAACTCTGGTTTGTCACTTATTATCTAACTTTGGACAGTTCACTTAAATGCTCTGGGCTTCACCAGTTGACCAGTAAGCTCCCTTCTAGTTCTCAACATATGATTTTCTTCCACACTCATTTTTATGATATTTAGATCACTTGAAGTGTTTCTTCTTTATCTGGCCCAGAGTTTAGAAATAAATACCTTTTGTGAGTACTAGAGATTTGAATCTCATATCAAAGATTTTGAAATTGATAATTTTAAGTATGGTTGAATTTTATTGCTCTTCTGGTGGATGAAAATTTAGAGCCTTTTTTGACCTCTTCCCAGTCAGTTCAGTTCCATTTAGTACTCTGTGACTAATATGGTAGATATTTGATCTACTAGTTTCTGAAATTAGAGTCACATTTTTCCCTTCCAAATATTTCCTCCTGAGAGAAATTGCTGATCATAAGTTCCAAATGTACTGTATATTACCACATATTACAATTGATTTTTCTTTGAGGTAATATATTATATTTATTTTATTAAATATTACTTTCTCATAAGATATTTTATCATATAGTAATATATTTATTATATCAAAATGAGACAAGCAGAACTACATTATTTTAGAAATTAAAGCAGATTCAAAATAATGAATTGACCTAAATCTCCCTGATCCTACTATTATTATAGGCAAAATAATGAATCATATTGTGGCCAAATATTTTCCACAACATAATAAAGTGTGGAGAATCAAATAATTAAGAAGTTGGAAGGGCCATACAGGGGTCATTTTGTCCATTCTTTTGTTAAATAAAGTGTTGACCTCTTTAAAAATGTGTTTGAGGTCAAGTTAGTCTGTTTATAACAGGGAGAATCTTTGGTACATTTTGAAAATCACTCAAAATTCATGAGTGGACAAAGAGGTGTCAGTTGAGTGTGCTGGGACAAGTATTAGACTGCTGGTTGGTGATGCAGAGTTCTAATGCTTGCTTTGCCTCTGCCTTTAACCAGTCTGTGACTATGGCCAAATCACTTTACTTCCCAACACCCCATCTTTCACATTTGTAGAATGAGGAGGTTAGGTTAGAAAATAACATCTGATATTTATATAGTGTTTTGATATTTACAAAGCAATTTTATCTATACAATCTCATTTGAATAAAGGTTGCTTTCAACTCTAAAATCCTGTAATTCGATTAGACCACAATATTTTCCATTAATTTGTAATATATTTCCATTGTAATTAGGGGAACCCTCTTCCCCCAGCAAATCATATGGAGGAATATTCTATTTTGTAGTACCCAGTGCTCATCCATGCACCACTGTGAGGAAGGAAAATTGGGGACTTAGTGAGTACACTTGATCAGGTAGCTTAATAGACCTACCATCCTCAGCCTCCCCATTGGTGAATATTACAGGCATCAACAACTCATCTGGTTTAGTACTACATTCAAAGTGAAAGTGTGATGTGTTTAGGGAAAGTGAAACAGGAGCATGAGAAATTCTGGGAGGTAGAAAAGTTTTAGGACTTGGAATCAGAAGACTTGACTTCATAGACTTAGAACAACAGAAAGGGGCTTTGGAGGTATCTAATACCAAATTCTCATTTTACTTCTCAGGAAACTGAGATGAAAGAAGTTAAGCGACTTACTTAAGATCACTCATGTATTAACTTATTTACCTTTCAGCAGCTCTCTCTCTAGAGCCTCAGGTTCAGAATAGCCTGCTGTTGTTCAGTTGTTTCTAGTCATGACCCCATTTGGGGTTTTCTTGGCAAAGAAACTCAAGTGCTTTTCATTTCCTTCTCTGGATTATTTTACAGATGATTAAACTGAGGCAAAAAGGATTAAGTGACTTGCCTAGGATCATATAGCCAGTAGGTATTTAAGGCTGTATTTGAACTCAGTTCTTTTCAACACCAGGCTTGGCACTTTCTTTGCCACATCATTTCCAGAATAACCTAGAAGACATCTACTCCATCACTCTCATTTTATGGACAAGCATAGTGAGGTGAAGTGATTTGCTTCAACTCACTTGTAGGGTTAGAACTGAAATTTGACCCACCCACCAAGGTCCTCTGACTCCAAATGTAGTATTATTTATACCACACTAACAATTGGAAGGGTTAGGATTTGAAGCCAGGTATTGATATTCTAAATTCAGTGCTCTTTCCATGGTATCATGAAGAAATGAAATAAAAGTAGAAGGCATGGAGAAGTCTGTTAAGGGCACTGAAGTATAGTTATTTCTCTTTGTTAAAAGACAAGCCCATTTGGTAGTGGTAGAAATTTTAAATGGGAAGAACGGTGATGTGAAAAATAAAGGACTGTGATGTAAAAAAAAGACATTAACAAAAGTGGTTAAAATATAGAGCAAGAAAAATAAAATATAATAAGCACTGAATAATAGGTTGCCTGAGTATTTATGAATTATCTGTGCCAGCAAGCACTAAGTTGGGTTTAATAGCCTTAATCCACTTTAACTGCACACACAATGCCATAATCAATGTCTTTGTCCAGGAGTAGTGCTTCTTTAAGTACTCCCAACCTATGTCAGGGATGTTGATATTTATCATATCCTGTACAATTTCTTTGGGTTAAACAAAGATCCTTTAGTCAGGATGTAGATATGATTCTTCTAATCTCATGCTTCCAAATCGGCCCCTTTTGTATCAGACTCCTGAGTGTCATAAGTGCTGTTAAATTTCCACCATCTTAAATACAAATAGTTAGTCTTACAGGTTTATGTATAATATTTATCTATAATTTCAGAGAGGCAAAACAAAGTGGTTCAATGGAAAGATATTCAGGCTTGGAGTCAGAAAGACCTGAGTTCAAATCTAGCTTCATATACTTGCCAACTATGTGACCTTGGGCAAGTCTTAACCTGTGGATGCCTCAGTTTCCTCGCCTATAAAATAAGGATAATAGCATATATTTCACATGGTTGTTGTAAGGATCAAATTACATAATATTTGCAAAGTGCTTTGTACAATTTCAAATACATAGTAGGAACTTAATAAATGACTGTTCCCTTTCCCTCACCAATTTGCTGATGATTCTGCTATAGAGAGCGCAGTTGGGTCACACAGTGGATAGAGTGTTGGGTTTGGAGTCAGGAAGACTCATCTTCCTAAGTTCAAATCTGGCCTCAGACACTTACTAGGTGTGTGACCCTGGGCAAGTCACTGAAGCCTCTTTGCCTCAGTTCCCCATCTGTAAAATGAGCCAGAGAAGTAAATGATGAACCACTCTAGTAATTTTGCCAAGAAAATTCCCCTAAAAGGGTCATGAAGAGTTGGACATGACTGCATTGACTGATTCACAACAAAAGCAATAGAGCTCAGAATACAGAATTTTTTTCTTTCTCTTTTTTAGACCTGTCTGGATCCAAAACAGTTATAGAGCTCATACTTTATTTTATTTTATTCTTTGTAATAAATATTTTTACTTATAGTTTTGGGTTCCAATTTTTATCCCTTTTTCCCTTCCTCACCTCCCCCCGCCCTGAGGCAGCAAACAACCAGATATGGGTTATACATGTATGATTATGTAAAGCATTACCATATTTTTCATTTTGTATAAGAAAACTTGACTAAAAAAATGAGAGTGAAAAATAGCATGCTTCAGTCTGTTCCATCAATGTTAGTTCTTTCTTTGGAGGTGGGTAGTATGTTTCATCAATAATCCTTTGAGATTGTCTTGGATCATTGTATGGCTGAAAATAGTCAAGTCATTCACAGTTCTTCATCTGTGCAATACTAATGGAGGACTACTTCTTTCAAGGGCAATAGTGGCAGGTTCTATAAGCTTAACAGGGTACTGACTCTCATTCCTATGGTACTGCTTCAGTGTGGCCAATAAGCCTGCTCTCTACATGACAAGGACATGTTTTAGGTCTATCTTAAAGGATCTCGTGGCATGTATTACCCACTTTGGTAAGTGCTTTTGGGATTATGAGTCCTTCTTAGGTTTCCCAAGGATGGAGTATGATGCAACTTCTGCTGATTTTTGATGGTCAGGGTCACAAGTGATACTAGATAACCTAATTGAATGAAAACTGCAGACACAGGCCTGAGAATTAGGACCTTTAATCGAAACTAATCTTGGATGGTCAAGAAAACATTGAGTTAGAGCTCCATGGAATCATAGGATAATAGGTTTAAATCTGTAAGTGACTTAGAGATCAACTCATCAAAGAGTCATAACCCTTTTATTTTATAGCTGGGGAAGTTGAGACCCAAAGAACTTATCCAGAGCCATTTATGGCAGTATTTAAGCAGCAAGGCAAGGATCAACCTCAGGTCTTTTAACTCCAAATCCAGAAATCATTTCCTTATGCCACGTTGCTTCTCAAATGAACAGAAAAGTAAACAGAATTCAGGAAATTGAGATCTACAAAGACTAGGTTCTGTAGTCCCCTAAAAGCAATAGAGTCATCAGTGGGAACCTCAAGAAGGATCTAACTTCAATATCAATAGCTATTTATACTTAATGACTTCCCTTAGACATCTGAAACAGAGCAAGGGTCCTCCTAGCATTAGGAGGATGCCTGAGCCTGACATCATCCTTCTGCATGTGTTCCCTCATCTCTGAGTTCAGAAGGACAAGTTGAGTCTCACTGTTAGGCTCAGGGGAACTACAGAAGCTGGATGTAAGGATTTTAGCAAAGAGGAGGGTTGCTGAAGAATTATATGGCTCTGATATTTATAACGCCATTGATAGTTGTTTCTTCTTTTTGGCTTTCCCAATTATATGGATTAAATAATTTCATATTTCTTTGTCAACCAGTGCATCTTGTGGCCAACACTCAAATTCAATGTACATCTTGAAATAGAGAAAATAGGGGACTTGTCTACAGCCATATATGGAGTCTAGGAAAGAAGGCCATGAGTAGAGTGTAGATATACCAATCCTTTATTCAGTTATATCCTTACTAGAAAACAGAGAAGTAGCTCTATGCCAGTTGGTTCTTTAATATAAAAAACATAGGAATACCCAGAGTGAATACCTTCTTCTTTTTCTTTGTCTTCTTTCTTTTTCTTTGTCTTCTTTCTTCTTCTTCTTCTTCTTCTTCATCATCATCATCATCATCA
Organism: Dromiciops gliroides; assembly: GCF_019393635.1. NCBI lineage: Eukaryota > Metazoa > Chordata > Mammalia > Microbiotheria > Microbiotheriidae > Dromiciops > Dromiciops gliroides. Next base: position 132,891,234 of record NC_057862.1, read on the forward strand.
TCATCTCCTCTCCTCCTCCTGTCTCCTCCCCTTCCCTCATCTTGTTCTTCTTGTTCTTACTCTTCTTATTCTCCTCCTCCTCCTTCTTGTTCTCATTCTTGTTTTTTTTGTCATCATTGTTTTCCTCCTCCTCCTTCAAAATGCATCCTTGGGTGTAGTGCTAGAATCAGCATAGCATAGCTAAAGCACCTCTCCTCCACTCTCAACAGCCATCTAAATCTTAATATCTTCAGTTATAGTTTGGCTTCAGCTAGGTGGTACAGTGGATAGAGTTGTGGATCCAGAGTTAGGAAAACCTGAGTTCAAATCCAGCCTCAGACATTTACTAGTTGTGATACTCTGGACAAATTACTTAACCTCTGTTTGCCTCAGTTCTTACAACTGTAATATGGGGATAATGATAGCACCTACCTTATAGGGTTGTTATGAGGGTCATATTAGATCATATTTGAAAAAAAAATTAACAGTGCCTAATACATAGCCGGTACTTAATAAATGTTTGTTTTCTTCCTTGTTTACCATTATTACCATCCCGACTTTTCCCAAAAGTAGTGAGCTATATAAATGTGGACCAATAGTTATAGTAACCTATGCTTGGGAGTTCAATCATACGGAAACATTGCCTAAGTGATGCCTGCTTTAGGGGAGGTTGTGGTTGGAACTGTTTTAAAATTTGAGCTGACAGGGGACATTAGACTCAAAAATTTTGCAAGAGCTAATGCTTTTTGGGATAACTTCAAGAGGGAAAGCTTGGCTTTGGATTGTTAGATTTATGTTACTTTTGTGGGATGGCATTTGAACCTACTCAAGAGTGGTCAATGTGACCCAGAACCTTGGTAGAAATGGAATAAAGAACAGAGCCCTGACCACCCACAGAATCCCAAGAGGTGGGTGGATGAGAACATATTACAAGACTACTTAGAGAGATGGAAGGAAAAGCTAGGCAAATACTCTATACCTAATTAATTTAAACAGTCTTTTTGAATTTAAAAAAGTTTAAAGGTGGAAAATGTTATGAAGATGAAAGCATTAAAGTAAGGGCTGCAGATGTTGGCACCTGAGAAGAGTAGACATTTTCTTCGAAGAATCTTAGCAGAAATTATATTTACCTGACATTACTGTAGCTATCAAATTCAAATGTGGGCTCCCCACCTTCAGAGTGGTAACCCAGGGCATCACCTTTATGAAGCACCTGGAATAAAAGTACTTAGGTGTCTCAAAGTCATTCCCTACAAAGCATCAAATGGATTTTTTCATTTTTTTTAATAAAGATAATCTATGGAGTAGATGGCAGTAATTTCCATTAAATAGGCAGCTAAAAAAGCAAAAAAAAAAAGCTTTGAAAACTTTACTTAGCAATACCTTTTCATTCTTTCTTTGATGTATTTGGAGTGAGAAGAATGCATTAGTGCTATTTAACTCAGCTGCTAACTCTGAATCTAAGTAAATGGAAAAGAACTAACTGGAGTATTTACTTTATTTTCAGCATTCTAATGTCTGGACTGTTTCTTCAAGAGAAAAAAAAATAGAAGCTGTAGTGAGATTTTACACAACAGCTCTATTTCTCTAAAAGATTCTTCTTCAATTAGAAGGATGCTTTGCCAGCTTGTGAGTTCTCCCTGATTCAATAAGAAAACCACCACGATCACATATACCATAGAATACTTGCAACATTGATGAATCCATGGTTTCCCTATGGTACTGTGGGTATTTTCTTCATTGGGATAGAATGCAAACCTTCCCTGCTTTCTTATCCTCTTATGCATATCTGATCAGGCCTTGGCATAGTTCCTGACACATAGTAGGTGCTAAATAAATATCTATTGATTGAATCATATCTTTGATTTAATACTTCATGAAAGGGTCAGTCCAACATAATAGTGAACATTTTCTAATTCTTTTAATGCCATGAGGGGACTAATGTAGTATTCAGATATCTATGGAAGATAAGTGGTCAGATGGATTTTGAAATCATATGTGTATATATACATATACATATACATCTCTATCTATCAATCTATCTATCTATCTATCTATCTATCTATCTATCTATCTATCTATCTATCTATCTATCTATCTATCATCTATCTATATCCTTAGAGTTCCAGAATCGCATAGTCAATATGTATTAGAATTGGAATTTTAACCCAGGTTCTTCTTGTCTCCAAGGCTAGCTTTTGTTCACAATGGCAAAATGTTTCTGTGTTTGTGTACATTTTTCTAAAAAATATGATAAATCCTCAGTTTGCCTAGTGTAATGCAGGTAATTCCTTCATCAGGAGAGAGAGCAACTCCTCCCTGCTTTCTCATTTTATTTGATTCTCATTCATGTCTTTGCTTGTATACTACATAAGGATTAGCCCAACACAGTAGTGAACTTTCTCTGGCTTTTGTAGTCTATACATACATGCACACAACTTTGTGTTTGTGTTTGTGTGTGTGAGAGAGAGAAAGACAGAGACAAAGAGAGAGAGGCAGAGAGAGTTCTTATACTAGTATAGAAAGATATGTCTGCAATTTATAGGCATAGAATTGCCTTGACACTGAAAAGTTAACTTATTCAGGGTAATGCAGCCAATATATATTAGAGATGAGACTAGAACCTCAGTTCAGGCCTGTAGGTGATGCAGTCGATAGAACTCCAGGCCTGAAGTCAGAATGACTCATCTTCCTGAGTTCAAATCTGGCCTCAGAAACTTACTAGCTCTGTGTGTGTGTGTGTGTGTGTGTGTGTGTGTGTGTGAACCTGGGTAAGTCACTTAACCCTCTTTCCCTCAGTTTCTTCATCTATAAAATGAGCTGGAGAAGGAAATGGCAAACCACTCCAGTATGTTTACCAAGAAAACCCAAATGGGTAATGAAAAGTTAGACACAACTGAAATGACTTAACAACAACTACAGAACCTAGGTGTTTTCTGACTCTGAAGTTATCTTTCAATGCACTAGACAACCTGTCCCATAATGCATGCATACCCATAACATACACATATCTACATGCATAAAGATATACATACAGGCATGTATAAGTACATACATACATATGTGTGAGCATTCAAGATGTATTCTCCACCCCATTCCACCTTCTACCCCCATTTCAGTTGATGTAATCACACATGAAGTTTTAATGTAATTCCTTTGAAGGAGAGAAAGATATTGTATCCAGTGGGGATCAGAGTCACACAATCCAGATAGATGACAGAGATACTACTTCAAGGATACTGACCCCAGGCATCATCAAAGAAAATTAGACTATGGAGAGGAGCAAACTGTGGGATCCCAGCTAAGTAACCATTCCAGAAGAGATGCTGCATTCAAAGGGAGCTTTCTAAGCCCTCTACAAAGAGGGGGAAAGAACTTCCAGGGCCCCAAAGTTCCAGGAGTTATTATTTGCCTTTGCCACCTATCTATTCTATTGGTGGGCTTTACTAACACCACACTTTATGTATTAGCCCACTCTGTTCATGTGTGTATTGGCAGGAGAATGTGTTGCAGGTTTGCTGGGGAACATGATTTGTAGCTATTATTTTTGCTATGCTTTTTCAAAGCAAATTCCCTTGCTAAGAGCTAATTGTGTCTATTAGATGATTGTTAATGGGAAAGTTGTGAGCTCCAGTAGCAGAAGTAGCCACCCACAGGGTATTCTAGAACCTGTAAGAGTAACAGCTACCCTCTGGGGACTCAAGCCACAAGTGTGAGTGCAAGTTGGGGGAATAAACCAGAGGGAATCACACACACACACACACACACATACATACACACATGTAGATATACAATAAGTAGAAGTGCATCATCCAAAAGGAATCATAGGAGAGGAATTTTAAAAAAATAAATTACTTAAATCTTATGGGTATCATTAAAGATAATTAAAATATAAAGGGATACTTCCTCCACAATAATGATTCATTTAAATGGTATGAAATTCCAGCACATTAATTTAGAGTATGTTGGTTATTCATGACACACAAAATAATTTGTGACAGAGTTGAGATGAGGAGTCAGGCCTCCTGCCTCCCAGCCAGTTGCTCTTTGACCAGGATTGAATGTCATTAACTATATCTACATGACACAAATAATTAAACACAAATGAATTGGTTGATTAGTTGTTTTGGTCATCATAGCAATCAAACAATGAATGGTCTTAATGACCACATCCAACTACTCACTCATAATCTGATGAATAAATTTGTAATAAATCTTTACTTTCTACATGGGATGTTAGTAAATTTTAATGTGGATGAAAGAATGGAATTTAACAATAATATTTTTTTGCTATAATTTAGAAAAAAAATAATACTAAACTTTTCCTCAAAATCAGATATATCTTACTTTAAGAATACTTGATACTAAAAAAAAAATAACCGATCAGATAAAGGAAACAGATCAATTAGGGGGTGGTGGCTATTGGCAATATAAAAAAATCTCCCACTGGCTTCCTTTAACAGTTACATTTCTCAATATTTAAATATAATTTGATAAATAAAAATTTTGATGTACTAAAACAACTTTCATGAGCCTATTTTATAAAATGAAGTACATTGCACTATTCTCTGAATTCTGGACTGGAATTAAAGAGGATAAAAAGCTGTCTTCTATATATAGCTTCTTAACACCTTACACACCCACCCACACACAGTTCTGCAGACCTGCAGTCTGTTCACACAAAATTCTGCTGGGAAATGAAAGCTTTTCTTACTGAGCTGCTGTAAACAGTGGCCTATCAAGAGAATAAACCCACAAACATACACTTGCTGTCATTTACCCAGTGGGACTGGTGTTTATTAAAATTTTGTGCATGCTAATTTTTATTTTACAGTGAGGAGTATACTTTTTGAACCCTTTAAAATTTTTTACCAGGTCAGTGGTTTTTATTTTTTTCTTGCCAGAGATAGTAACCATAGGTAATAGAAAAGGAAATTTAAAATAATATCCTGTGGCCTTCAAAATTATGGTGTTTCTACAGGGGATCAGGAACAGGATGATTACACTGCAGCTACCTCTGTTTTCCATTTTTTTCTCCTTAGTGAACCTATGCATCTCTTCAACTTTGAGGTTGAAGTCGTGATCCTGTTATTTTTCATCCCATAGAAACATACATAGACATATTTATGGATGTTCCTGAGAAACATCTCAACTGCATGAAACAAATTCTGCTTTAAGAACAAGTAACCAGATCATTTTATTAGGTGGGTCCATCCCAGTTTTCAGTTTCTTGTTTATTAGGGACAGGAGTCCCAGATTGTTTTATCTCTTTATTTGCCTGGGTCTGGAGGTGCTAACATTCTTTGTGGTTTTCAAGGAGAATCAGAAGGAAGACACAACTTCCCTATTTCTATTGAAGCCATTCTCATCCTTTCCAGTCCCTCAGGTTTAGAATCTTAGAATAATACTCAACTCTTTCCTCTTTCTCCAAAACAAATGCAATCAATTTAGAAATCTTATTGATTCTATCACTATAAAATTTCCTGGTATCTGATTCCTTTTAATTTATATAGCTGCTATGCTAGTTCAAGCCCTTAACACTTCTCCTTATATATGTATATATGTAATAGTCTCCTTACTGGTTTCCCTGTATCCAATATCTCCCTTCACTCAGCCATTCTTCAACATGTACCAAAATAAAATTTTCAGGTTCAGCTAGGTGGTGCAGTGGATAGAGCACCGGCCCTGGATTCAGGAGGACCTGAGTTAAAATCTAGCCTTAGACACTTAATACTTACTAGCTGTATGACCCTGGGCAAGTCACTTAGCCCCAATTTCCTCATCAAAAACAAAACAAAAAAAATTTTTCAAGACACAGATCTGACCACATCATTATAGCCCTTGAAAACCCTTGTGTTAAAAAAAAAAAATGCAAGTTTTTTGGTTGGGTTGTTGTTTTTTTTTTTTTTTTTGGTGAGGCGATTAGGGTTAAGTGACTTGCCCAAGGTCACACAGCTAGTTAAGTGTCAAGTATCTGAGTTCGGATTTGAACTCAGGTCCTCCTGAATCCAGGGTTGGTGCTTTATCCACTGTGCCACCTAGCTGCCCCTAAAATGCAAGTTTTTTAACAGTCAGTTAGGATAACTGAAAGACGCCAGTTTTTTGAAGGACCACCCTTTCAGGGAGGAGACCAACGGCATGAGCTACACACGCCAGTCTACCTGCTGCGCACGTCAGACTGCCTGCTATGCACTTGACTTCCGGGGTTCGAGCTTAAAAGGCAAGGAGAGAATGGAAGTGGGAGCTTTTTCCTGCTCTGCTGGTCTCCTGACTGCGCTGCACAGACTGATGATGACGGGAGTTCGACTCAGCCCGACTCGCGGTTAGCAGCAGCACGAGTTTGACATGGTCTCTCTCTCTCCCCAAAGATGGTCTTGGGCTTTTGGTGAGTTTTATACGGAATGTAGACTAAGCTTAGACTTAAGACGATTTGTATTGTATTTCTACTTTCCTATCCCTCTAATCAACATCACCTTGTTACTACCATACAATAAAAGCTCTAACTAGAAAACCAGAAACTTCTTCCATTTACTAGTCTGGGAGATAAATTAAGGGAAAGGTTAAAGAGGGGAGATTTATGATCTAATATCCAATTTTAAATCTCACAGTTTGGCAACCCCTGAAGGGACCTTAAGGACCCTCCCACCCTCCCTAGTTTGGCCACAAGCCAGCTAATTCGGTGGATTTTCCAAATACCACCACCCCCCCACCATGGACTTTCCCCTTGCCTAATCTACCTTAAAGACTTTAAGCCTCTAAAAGCCTTGTTTTAAAGGAAAAAGCCAGTTCAGTTTAAAATATGATTGAATATATAATTTTCCCTTTGGTTTTTTTTGTATTTTTGCATTGGAGCTTGTTGGGGTACCATACTGTCCAAACTTAGACATCTAGTTTACTCGGTATTCCTTCATTGTGTTATCAGTCTTCTCCTCACTCACACAGCAAAATCTTTTTGGTATAATGATATGAGTGTAATTCCACTGAAAATGTGTTTAATATTAGTAGGAATTTTATGCCTGCAGTTGAAATAAATTGTAATACCATACTCACGATAGTTCACATGACTATAACTCTCATTATGGGTATTATCATGGTTGTTATGTGGAAAGAGATTAAAGGTAGACCATGTGTCGAGAGAGACGCGAAGATGGCTCCCTCTGCTGAAGGTAACCCAGCCTCACCACGTGACGAGGGAGACGCTAAGATAGCTCCCTGTACTGGAGGTAACCCAGTTACAGAACAGATATTGGCCAGTCTTTAAAATCAAATCAGCTGAAACTACTTCCCTTGCAGGAAAATATAGAACTTAATAAAAAGGGAGTGTCACTTCAGGTTAGAAAATATCACCTCTTTACAGCAACTGACTTGAGCTCATGGAAAACAATCTTCCCTAGTTTTGAGAAACATCCAAATGGTGTAGTTTCACAGTTAAGGACTATATTTAATATATATCAACCCACTTGGGCTGATGTTACTTGCCTTATGGAAACTTTACTGTCCCCAACTGAGATTACAGATATTATCTCAGCAGGAAATGCCCTTGTTGTGAAGGGTAAGGCCGATGAGGAATGGCCTCTAAAGGATCCAGAGTGGAATTATAATAATGACAGGGATTTTCAAACATTAAAAGATGCTAGGGAAACACTTCTGAAGGGAATGGAATTATGCTCTAGAAAACCTGAAAACTGGATGAAATTTATGAGCACATTTCAGGAGGCTAATGAAAGACCAAGCAGATTTTATGATAGGCTTTGTGAGACCGCCAGGCAATACACCAGATTGGATCCAATTGATTTAAAAGATTCTTATATTATTCTCAACATGTTTATTTGTAATTCACTGCCAGAAGTACACAAATATTTTCTGACCCAATGTCCAGATTGGAGGAGCTTAACAGCTGATAGACTTAAGGAACTTGCAAATTATGTCTTTGACTCACTGAGGAAGGTCCAGATCAGCCTAAACAGAGCATTCTGGCACCAGTGCTTTCTGGTCAGGCATCTAAAGATCAGCACAAAACCCCTAAGTATGATGACTATAGGGCAGAGGCTGTCCTTCACCAGCAAAAGAGATTGGAATGCTATAGCAAGGCAAAAGAAGCTTATCGCACGGGGAAAAAAAAATGTTGCCACATTTTATGCACAGCAGGGTAGTCTCCACGAGGAGAAGATGAGAGAAGCCAACCATCTTGCTGCTGTGCAGATATTTGAGAAAGTCAATGCTTCCCTACTACCAAAGAATGTTTTAGACCTCCATGGACTCCACATAGATGAAGCCATAAATAATTTAATAACTATATTGCAACAAAAAACTGAAGAGCATAAACAGAATGGTGGTAAACCATATCTCTCTGTGATTACAGGAAGAGGAAAGCATAGTCCGGGAGGAGTTGCTAGAATCAAACCAGCAGTCATTAAATACCTCACAAGCCACAACTTCAGGTTCTCTGAAATTAAACCAGGGTGCTTGAAAGTTATAGTGAAAAAAAGCTAGTACTTTTGTTGAGAACAATGCAATTGTAGCCTTTGCAAAATAACCAACTGAATGTAATCATTCATCAGTTGAATAACCCCCTATGACAAATTCATGGTATAGACAAAGCCAATGCTAAAGAACTCCACGTTTTCTACCATAAAGAACATTATGACAGCATTAGAAAAATAAATGACAATTCAGAAACCCTTCCACTTTGGCATGCAGAGAATTGGGGAACCAGTTAAAACAATGTGGCATACCCCAAATTCTAGCAGCTTAAATACCTTAAAATTTAACAAGCATTTCCTTCTACAGGCAAAGCACTGAAGCACATGGCCTAGTTTTCTGGCCCACCTCAATTTCTCCCACCCTTTCCCTACCCTATACATATTTTTTTAAATCCCTTTTGTTTTTGTTTTTTTTGTTTTGACTTTTGAAAGGCACTGAAAAGACCTGGAATTCACCACACCTTTAAGTTCTTTAAGAGCACAAAAGGGTGCTTAGTGAATATTTTGCTTTTTATTTTTGGTTTTGGTTTTGCTTTGTTTTTTGACTTTTGTTCCTTTTGCTTTTCTTTAAAACTAAATTTTGTAAACTAAGTGACTTTTCAAAGACATTTTAAGTATATGCTGTGGGTGAGGCCATTGGGCCTCAGAAGCTACCAGAATTCTTTTTTTTTACTCTTTCTTTTTGAGAGAACCATGAGTTCTAATGAGTTTTTTTTTCTCCTTTCTCTTTTATGTTGTTCTGTTTAACTAAAAAAGACCAGAAAGGGTTATTGTACCTTATTGCTTGATACCTCATTGAAAACATTGAATATTGAATCTTGCTAATTGAAGTCTTATTTCTTTTTGATAAATTGATCACCACTTTAAGTATCTGCTACTGTTATACTAGAGAATTCATGTATAAGATGATGTGGTTTACTTGCTAAAAGAAGATTATGTAATAATGTTTAATATAATCAGCTATTTACGTTCGTTCATTATTTATATGTCATTATACTCTGGGTATGGTTTTGAATTATTGTATATATCACTAATATATTCTCAGTTATGCAGCATAGCACGCATTTTTACCATCATACTGTCTTTGGTGAAATTAATATGAGATTTCGGAAGTATGGAAACTTATCATTTCAGAGACTAACTTGCCGTGAACTCTGATGCAGGCCCTGGAGAAAATACATGTGTAACAAAAGGAGAGACAGGTATACGTAAGTCCATGTTTTGCTTATGATGGTGACTATGTAGAGCACAATTACTAGGCACAGTCCAGTATTCATCCTCTCTCCCTCCTAATTTAACCTAATTTAACTGAACTTATTTATCTTTTTATCTAACTCAGTTGAACTCACCTGTGGCCTAGCACAATCACTGGCTGTCTCGGAACCATGAGATATGGTATGATAACCTTTCCATAACATTTTCAGGTGTCATGAACACATACTAAATTTGGCTTTGATCCAGACACATGGTGGTAAAAAGTGTTACTGAATGCATAACTACCTCAACTCTCTATTAGAAGTCTAAGGATATAAAGGAGGGAATGTAATGGAATTTATTAATTTGATCATTGACAATGCTATGCTAAGATTTAGTAAAAATGCAGCAACTCAAACAGTTAAAGAAGAGAATCCAGCTTTCCAGACCAGAGTTCAGAATCCAGCTTTCCAGACCAGAGTCCAGAATCCAGTTTTCCAGACCAGAATCCAGTTTCCTCCTGATGACATCTTACCACTTCAAGAAGACAAGAGAAATCAGAGACTTTATATGAACTGTTTTGCTTTATTAGTTTTTACTATCTCCTTTCTGTTATAATATACACTATCTGTAACATACTCTCTGCAGAGGCTCTCCCTTTGCAAGACTAATGTCAAAGCGTCGGTTCATTAGGATGAAAAAAATCACCCCTCTGGACAAAACTTTCCTTTCTTCCTTTTCTATATTGTTGTTCACATATTATTAGTTAGCAATAGTTATTATATTCCTTTTACTGTTCCATCAAGGAAACATTCCATTTGTTGAGGAAGCAAAGGGGGGAAATATGGTAAAAAAAAAAAGAAAGTTTTTTAACAGTCGGTTACGATAACTGAAAGACGCCAGTTTTTTGAAGGACCACCCTTTCAGGGAGGAGACCAACGGTATGAGCTACACACGCCAGTCCACCTGCTGCACACGTCAGACTGCCTGCTATGCACTCGACTTCCGGGGTTCGCACTTAAAAGGCAAGGAGAGAATGGAAGTGGGAACTTTTTCCTGCTCTGCTGGTTTCCTGACTGCGCTGCACAGACTGATGATGACGGGAGTTCGACTCGGCCCGACTCGCGGTTAGCAGCAGGTAAGCTTGACGTGGTCTCTCTCTCTCCCCAAAGGTGGCCTTGGGCTTTTGGTGAGTTTTATACGGAATATAGACTAAGCTTAGACTTAAGACGATTTGTATTGTATTTCTACTTTCTTATCCCTCTAATCAACATCACCTTGTGACTACCATACAATAAAAGCTCTAACTAAAAAACCAGAAACTTCTTCCATTTACTAGTCTGGGAGATAAATTAAGGGAAAGGTTAAAGAGGGGAGATTTATGATCTAATATCCAATTTTAAATCTCACACCCTCAATGGCTCCTTGTCACTTCTAGTTTAAAATATATGCTCCACAGTCTAACCTGAAGTCTAACTTTGGCTTTTCCAGCTTTATTTCACAGTATTTATCCTTGTGAATTGTATCTTCTAGGCAAACTGGGGAACTTTTTGGTCTTTTAACTGAACACTGCATCTACTGCTTCTCATATTTATATAAAAAACATCAATCCTTCTCTTTCTTTCCACCTCCATCATATAATCTTTCTTTGTCCCCATCTTATATCCTTGCTTTAAGGCACAGGTTAGGTGAGATCTCCATGAAACCTTACATTATTTCACCTAGTTTAATTTACCCTTTCTCCTCCAATTATCTTATATTTGCTTATCTGGGCATATGTTTTATTTTAATTTAATTTAAATTAAATTTTTTTTTTGCGTGGAGCAATGAGGGTTAAGTGACTTGCCCAGGGTCACACAGCTAGTAAGTGTCAAGTGCCTGAGGCTGGATTTGAACTCAGGTTCTCCTGAATCCAGGGCCGGTGCTCTACCCACTGCACCACCTAGCTGCCCCCTGCATGTTTTATTCTTAAGGGTACTATTTTACTTTTCGTCATTATATCCCTAGCCCCTAGATTTATGCCTTGCTTAGATTTGTAACTTAAATGTTTGTTGATTTGGAAAACTATTTGGTCAGGTAAGAACAGACATTTCCTGTAGGACAATATGTCTAGATAGGGAAGCTCATGATATAATTATGTCAATCTTATGCAAACGGGGAGTAGGTTGAAGGATATTGGCTTCCAAAGGATGATGGATCCCAAATTAGCATAAGATCAGAAAGCAGCATTTTATGTGACTAAATATAACACACAACAAAACAAAATTAATAAAATGACTGTAGTTTGCTCAATGCTGTCACTTGGCTAATAGCTTACTGTGGAACAGATACTGGATCACCCTGTCTATAGGATGACAACCTTGTGATGACCAGACTAAATGAGCCATTCCTTACATAATTATAGCAATTGTCAGCCCTTTATTTTTTAAGTTATTTCTTTATAAATCAGTTAGCAATAATTCCCTATTTATCAATGGGTTATGTTCCATAAGTTGATCATTTTAAGCAAGTGTATGCTGGTAAATGTTTAACAATTGGATCTCCAAAAAAAAGTACCACAGACATTCTTTTAAAAGTTTACTATGCAAATAACATTTTCTCCACTACTTTATTAAGTCTAGACAATCAACATAACTATAAATCAAGCCCTGATTTGGAGTGTTTGCCCATTTATGATGTGCAAATACTCAGAATGAAAATTTAACAATCCATTCATCCAGGCCCTTTGAAACTGGCTCCAGCATTGCCTTGTCTGTAAGCCAGTTGTTTGAAACTTGCCCCCCAATTTCCCATAGAGACAATATTATAAATGATGGTTAGGTTTTTAAGATAGCCCACAGACATCCATTTAACCCATAATATAACTGAACAGTAATACTAATAGTTTTCATACCGAGTCCTGGATCCTGCTGGGAGTAGTTGACCGAAGGATAAAAAAGGGAGTAGGAAAAATAAGGGAGTTTTCTTTCCTTTTCCTGGGCACACAGCAGCCCCCAGGAATATTAAGCTATAGACATGCTTGTCTTTGACACTGGCTCACTTGATCTATATTTTTTAAACTTTCCGTTGCTTTCGTGCCCAGGTTTTCAGGCATACACTAAATATCTTTATACTGCTTTAAGGAATGCCATAGAGGCTCCTAAATTCCCTATGTCCTCTCCTCCTATCCAGTAAAGATATTCATATATCTCCTTGTAGTTAATCAGAGGTAGATGTTAGCAGGGAAATGATTTGATGCAACTAATTCACAAAAAGAGATTGGCTTAAAATACCCAATGGACTTGATATTTAAAAAAGAGATTCTTTGTTAACCAAGATTAATTTATAATTGGTTGAATTTAGTAGTGTAAAAAAAGTTCAAACCATAGGGGAAATATTTTTGGGGAAGCTCACTATGTAGTTCAGCAACATTGCATATACTTCCCTGCTGGGTGGTAGGTCCACATAGGAAATCAAATTATAACTCATAAAATTGCTTGATGAACAAAGAATTGAACATAGGGAAAGGGATTTGCCAAAAGAATATTCACTTTAGGCCATATGGGTTATTGAGTTTAACCTCACCCCACTAAGGTTAATTTAGCTAAGCTATGCTTTTTACAGCTTCTCCCTTTTCAATACAAATTAAACTACAGACAATAACTAATAACTAAATAAATAAATGAATACAAAAAACAAACCAAAACTCCAGTTGTTTCTAAAATGGCTCTGAAGTACTGGGGTGGGGGCAGGTTAGAGGTGGGCTAGTATAGCTAGGGGCAATTTACATGTTTATATTTATGGGTCCTTTGTAAGCTGAATGTTTATGTCAGGAATTGCCAGGGAATCTTAGGATGTTTACCCTGTGACTGGCTATTATAAGTTTTAGTCCACAGTTTGTGCAAGTTATGAAATTCAGCTTTACTGAATGGGGATTGGACTTTTATTAATTGATTCTAGTTAGTCAAAATACTAATACAGGGTCAAATTACTAAAATTATAATGGAAGCTATACCTAGACCAATGACTGAGACTAGTTGTCTATATTCCCCTTCTGATATGTAGGTACATATGATTAACTAAATTGTAAATCATGAGATTACTTAGTGAGTGATGAATTGGTGACAAGTATACACCAACTAGAAAGTCATATTAGGCTATATGGGTTAATATGTTATTCTTCTCTATTTTATTGATATTTCTGTCTAAACAAGTGGAACTCATATTCTAGACACTTCTCCTCTCATCAGGGCTGGAGACATGTACCAACAAATTCTTCCTCTCTAATTCTATTTTATCTAGAATCCTCACTGGTTATAAAAGTCCTCATCAATTTGTTATTGATTATAATGGATTCTTAAAGTGGGGACACAAATATATAAGAAACTAGCCAAAGATCATTTGAAGTAATGTAAATGGTTGTTGCTACTCTCTATATTGGAAAGTAGCAACTTAATTTTCATTCTCTTCACTATTAGACACTGTCAAATCATTGCCAAGTTAGACAAGTTTATAATATGTATTATTCACCTTGGAACTTGGTGGGCACTAATTCCACTCAATTTAACTGTGTTACATTGGAATACAATTTAACCTGACCTCAGTGAGAAGCTGATTCATGAATCAGTTGATTTGAATCTATCATAGAAACTACTTATGTCAGAAAGTCTCCACACTAATTCAAAAAATTAAATGACTCATTTAACCATCTCTTTGGGTTGATGATTATAGTAAAGAGACAAAAAAGAACAGGTTATAATTAAGACCTACTTTAAACTGATTTATGTGATTTTAAAAATCATAACACAAGGCTTTAGTAAATAAAAAGAAAAGTATGAGTCAGACATAAGACAAAACAAATAATAGAATGTCACACTGTGGATTGTATTCTCTGTGGAAGGAAGAGGAATCATATAGTGGAAAGAGAGCTAACTTTGTAGTTAGAAGGAGCTGGGTTCATGTCCCTTCTTTGAAACATAACTAGCTGTTTGATCATAGACAAGTCAATTAAACTTGGTGTTGAAGGAAACACTTTAAGACTCTTAACATACTATATATCAGATGTAGGGAATGAGACCAGTGGCTAACTATCTTAATGAAAGGAATTTCCATATTGGGAGTTTCCAACACCTGTGAAGTCATAGATTCATATTTCAAACAAAAATAAACATGTATGGCATTTTAATTTAGGTATGGTCTTAAGTTTTTAGGAAAATGAAAGGTGGGCATTATTTTATTTCTTTTTGAATATCCCAGATACTTGCAACTTAACTTTGAGGGTGATTTTATAGATAAGAAAACAAAAGTAGATATTCTTATGCCCCGCTCCCCTCAGTGGTATTTGGATAGATTTCAGGGGATCCATGAACTTCAATAGGGGAAAAATTTATTTTCACTAGCATTTGGTTTCTTTTGTAATCCTGTGTATTTTATCATATTTATTTACAAACATCATTTTGGAGAAAGTGTTCATAGGCTTCACCACACTGCCAAAGGGGTCCATAATGCAAAAAAGGTGAAAAAACCCTAGAGATAATTACTTACAGGTTAATCATTAAGGGATTGAACATGACGTGAGTAAGAACATTAAGACTAATCAACTAAAGATGTGCTGTGGTGGGGGAAGTGGGGGAAGTATGGATTATTTTTTGAACAAATTAGGAATTTCCCAAATATGATCCTGTCTGATCTCCTGTTTAATTCTGAGGCCAAATTATTGTCCATCTGCAGGGCTTATTTAAAATACATGTAGTGATAGACTGGTTCAGTCGTTCCCAATCTACTTTCGTGTTGTAATATGGATTGGATTGGTTTTTTCCTGCATGTATTGCTAGTTCAGTTTCTTTTCGAGTTGCCATGAATTTTTATTGAGGAAGCCCTGTAGTGTAGGAGATTAATGCAAACAGAAACATCTGGAGAGCCTCACTGTTCCATATATATATATATATATATATATTTTTTTTTTTTTGCAGGACAATGGGGTTTAAGTGACTTGCCTAGGGTCACACAGATAGTAAGTGTCAAGTGTCTGGGGCCGGATTTGAACTCAGGTACTCCTGAATTCAGGGCCAGTGCTTTATCCACTGCGCCACCTAGCTGCCCCTGTTCCATATATTTATTAAAAAAATTAAAATGAAAAGTAAAAGAAATTTCCACGTAGCCCCACACAGTGCATGTTATGCCACAGATGACATAATTCTGACTTTTGTCAGTAGCATATACATTTTTTTTCATAATTAATTTATTATGTACTGTAATGCTTCATCACTGTTTAATGATCAGAGTAGGTAGCATACAAAGGAACTATGAAACAGTAGAAATTTTTAGTTTTGGCCAATGCAAGTTACTGTATCACTGCTCTTTCAACAGCGTTATGCAGTTCAATTGATGCTGTTGGCATTCCACAGCATTCAGAACATATCAAAGGAATTTGTCATGCTTTAAACATAAAAGGGAAGTCAAACACAGATAATTTGAGAAACCAGAAAAGTGAATAGATAAGGGATCCACAAGTCTGCTTTTCAGTTGGCAAATACAGTGCCATAGAGCAGTTGGCAATACATTGGATGCGTGTAAATGTGAAGCAGGCACTTCAGTAGTGGGATTTCCTTCAACAGTAGGATGTTACTATTCAAGGGGGATTATAAATGAAACCAGAAGTGCATAAACAGCAGTAGGAAGGAGGACAGGAGCAGGAGACAGCTGTGCGGGTGACTGCTTTACAAGTAGAAGCCATCAATCAGAAGTGAAAGGCCCAAATCCAGAGGCAATAGAACCCCACCCCCTTTGATACAAATCCTAATAGAGTGCCAGTCATACATGTACATATATTACAAAGCTAAAATGATGATTTCTTTTTTTCCTTCACATGTTTACATTTATCAGAATTAACTAGGTAGTAATTGGGTCCTCATTCTCATTTGTAGGCAACTCTGCCTTACAAATTCTCAAGATATAAAAAGTAGCTTCTTCTACTTTATGTCTGTCTGTTTATCTTTCTCCCTTTACCCCCTTCAAATTCTTCCTCCACTTCATTTTCTAGTACTCTCCCTTCTCACTGTTACTGAAGCTGCTCAGGTCTGGAGGTTATGATAAGATTTCTCCCATATACTTTATTTACCATCTACTGCTCAGTGGGATTGAGCCTGGGATTCAGCAGGGTATAGTAGCCTGAAGAACTGAGAGACTCAATGACTTGCTCAGGGTCATATAACAAGTGTGTGTCAGAGGAGGGATATGAAGTCAGGTCTTCCTGAGGCCAAGGCTAACTCTGTATCTTCTATACCACAGAACAAGTGAGTTAAACAGCTTTTGTGGTTCTTGTCTGGAGACTTACCCATCATTTATATTCTTGTTTCTATGGGGAAATTTGTTCTGACTGCCTAATAGCTGACTTCTAAACCAGCTTTTAGAATTTCACCCCTTATAAATAGGAGGAATGCATATATGTTACATTATAAGCATTCAAGGGGTTGCCTGGATACTTCTCTTAGAGTAGAGTAAATATTAAACAATTGGGAAGTAAGAAAACAAATATAATGCTGCTTATGGAGATTTCAGCATTATTCTGAACCTAAGCATTTTAATTTAAGAATTCAATAAATTTAAAAGGTAACTTATGATATAAAGCTTAGAGGTTTAATATTTTGATTACCAGAAAAAAATAGCATTGTCCCAGAAAAACAAAAACCTAACAACAGATGTTTTGAGTTTTTTAATGTTTGGAATTCTAGTTTTTGGATGCTAATTTTAGGAAACTCTATAGAACCCAACTGACAGAGATAATGGGTCCAATAACTATTTGGGGCTTTTAAATAGTTTAATTTTAATTGACATGAACATACATATAGATATATGTATGTAGTACAAAGAGTTAGGTTTTGCCACAGGTAAATTATTAACACATATAAAATGTTAAATTCCAGGGACCCAAGTGGGATCATCAGAACCGACTACCACATAATGACTATATAATCATATTCATCATAATTAGTAACATTAATAACATTAAAAAATAAACACTTGTACCTTGGAACATTAATAATGGTAATCTTGTCATCTTCTTGGAAAATTACTAGACCCAGTTACTTTGCACAGTGGGATACATATATTTCAGAGAAATATAATTAAAATATTAATTACATATTTGATAGAGCTTTGCCTATCATTATTATATTATCAGTATTATTGTTATTATGTTTTCAGTATATTACTTATGCAGATTTTGTTGGATAAAGCCTTTAAGAGAAATACAATCTTTCATGATTCTCATATTTACTCTATTAGACAACTTAAGCTCTTTGGGACATTAACTCACTATATATCAGATGTAGGCAATCAGATTCAGGTGTATTAACCTAGCTTTGCTGTGGGTCCATGCTCATTAATCTGAAATGTTGAGCATGCAGCATGTCCTTGAGTCAAATGAATATTTCTTTAAAGAATATGTCAAACATACATTTTAGGAATGCACTAGGTTGTTAATTGTTAGTAAACATTTACATAAAGGTTGAAAGTAAGTGCTGTAGATTCAGGTAATATATATCTCTTTGACACTCAGCTCTTATGGGTCTGGCTTATTTCTATTATTTCCAGTTCCTCAGGCATAGAAGTTAAAGTACATATTGTGGCAAATAATGTTTTAGAAAAGACAAAATAGACAAAAAACCCTGGATACATCTAATTCCTCCTTCTCTACAAAGATAAGGCAGCTTATCTTGCCATTCTGGACACAGACTTACAGACTTGGATGTTTCAGAAAGAACCACAAAGCATCTGAGTGACACTTCAAAAGACAAGTAAACTTCTTTTGATCTTTGTCATCTTTCAGTGATTTTGTTTCTGATATGTGAGGGAGAATCAATAATTAAAAATATATTCATTTTTCCCTGGATATTATTTACCAGAGGGCTTTGAGATAGGAAGACATGAGTTCAAATGGTGCCTCTGACACCATTGGCAAATCACTTAACCTGTGTGTGTTCCAGAAAACTTTCTAACACTAAGTTGAAGGTAAGTACCAATCTTCAATTATAGATCATGTTTCCTTAATGGAAATTTTTCTGTAAGTGAGGAACTGTGGATAAAGTCCAAAAAGCAAACACACACACACACACACACACACACACACACACACACACAAATCTGAAAGCTTAAATTTCCCCTATCCCAATTATGTTTTACTTTCTTTATTGGAATTCAGAGCTTTTACTCCAAAATATTTGTTGGTATTTTAGTGAAAACAATTTAAAAACATTAGTAAAATTTGAAATTTTATCTTTTAAATTTTCTTAGGAGCTGAGCAAAGAAGAAACAACGTTATCTTCCAACTACTAATGATAAAATCTACAATGCCTAGAAAAATGTGAAATCAAATTAGACTTGTAAAAAATGACATACATTCTTAAATCACTAAACCTGAACTGCCTACATATTTGTACTTGTTCAATGCTAATGTTCAGAGGAATTATTGGGGGTGTGGATGACCTGGAGATAAAGTCAAAGGAAGGAGAATGACTGCATATACATTGTAAGCCATAATATTGTGTCTTGCTTTATGTTATGTTTTAAGCTCAAGCTTGAAATACACTGTAGTGGCAGATGTATAACTTTTAACAAATTTCCTAGTGTGTATTCATTATTTGTTTCCACATATACTGGTTTGAACTAGTAACGGGAAATTCTGCTTACATTAATGTCCTCTATGTTAGGTCATAAACTCCCAAATTGTGAGAGTAGTCTTACTTTGCATTGCACTAACTAGGGGGAAGCCAATAAAATTATTAGTAATGGTAATCTCATAATAGTGATAGGGACTGGACCTGTGATTTCATTGACATAGAGAATTCCTAGATGACAACATTCTCTCTACCAATGAATGTTATTATCTTCCCTGCAGTTTATGTTCTTAGATATTTGCCTAGGAGAGCTGTGAAGTTAAGTGATTGGTCCAGGGTCACACAGCAGTTATATTATAAGTGAGATTTAAAACTTGGTCTTCCTAGTTCCGAGGTCAACTCTTTATCCCTTAGGCCACACTACATTTAATTAATATTGTATTTTTTGGAAAATATTAGGCCAATTATGTTAAAAAGTTTAACATTTTTCAAGGTGTTGAACCTCCCCAAATTATGTGTAGGCAGTGGAAAAGTGGGAACAGACAGAATTATGTTGCTATTTTTGTATGTTGCATACATTTTTATAATTTTGAAGAAGAAAAATAACATGAGATCTACAGAATCCATCACTTGGATTTATGCCCAAGCATCAGCAATGACAATACACTAGAAAAGGTAAAGTATTCAGAGTTAATAATTCAGCACAAGGAAAAATGTTTAGCATTCATTGTTCCTATTTTAACTTAGTATGGTAAATGAAAGGGGAGTTAGGGGTGTCACCATGTATTTCAGGGTCAGAATTAGAGAAGAGGAATCTAGGAGAAAGTTTATATTGGTTGTAGAGGGAAATTATATGAGGCAATCCATGTTTGGGTCAGAGGGAGTATAGAGGCCTATGTTTGTAGTTGTAAGACATGGAAACCAATACCAATTTAAAACAACTGATAGAAGTCAATTTTATTATTAAGTGAAGAATTATCTATAAGATTCTACCTAGTAAAATAATTTGCATGAATAGACTTTGGATTGAAGCAAAAAAAAGAAAAATCTCATGGAGCCATTATCATGATTTTGAGAGAGACAGCAAGGGAAATATAAGGTATGAAGTCCAAAGTGGAGGTAATTTGTGGAGTGAAGGATATAAATCTGGAACTATAGCTTGCCTAAAGTCATGAGGCCTAGGGTGAAAAATTGCATGGGAATTATTGAATTAGAACATTATTGGGGCATCTAGGTGGCACAATGGATAGAGCAATGGCCCTGGATTCAGGAGGACCTGAGTTCAAATCTGAACTCAGACACTTACCACTTACCAGCTGTGTGACCCTGGGCAAGTCAGTTAATAGCAATTGCCTCACCAAAAAAAAAAAAAAAGAAAGAACATTATTGAATTTGGACTATGAGGAGGGAAATTAGAGGAAGATAATACCTACCACCCCTTTTTATATCCCCATTCACAGTTGAAATTTGGAGAAGCTGAGAAACCAACATCTTTACTAAACATATTCATAAGCTACTTGAGCTAATATCAAAGACAAGGACTGAGAAGAAGGAAAAGAAGAAAGGAAGGATGGGAGGGAGGGATGAAGGAAGAAAAGGAAAGAATTGTTTAAACATCTACTATATACCAGCCACTGTGCTGTGATTTAAAAATTTTTAATCCTCTCATCAATCATGGATGTAAGTACTATTATTATGTCTTTTACAGTTAAAGAAACTGATGCAGCCAGGGTTAAGTGACAAGTCCAGGTTCACACAGCTAATAAGTATCTGAGGCTAGGTTTTAATTAAATTCTTCCTGATTTCAGACTCATTGTTCTATGTATTGAACCAAGAGGCATCTGTAGACTATCTTGTTCAAATTACACTTGGCCAAGAATTGTTTTTACATCCCCAATAAATGCTGATCTAGAATTCTTTTGCAAACCTTCAGGAAAAGGCAACCTATTACGTTCTAAGACAACCTAATTAGTTTGAGTATATCTGTAGTCGCTTCAAATCTTACTACTGTGAGCTAAAACCTGCCACTTGCAACCTCCACCCATTTTTCATTCTTTTGCATTCTAGAATCAAGAAGAACATATCTAATATCTATTCCACATGTCAGCTCTTCAAATACTTGAAGACTTGGGACTTTTAGCTTTTATATTTTCCAGGACAAATATCTCTAATTACTTTAACCACTTCATTTAGGGCATCACCCTTCCACAATTTGGATACTGGAGTTTGTCAATATCCTTTCCATAGTGGAATGACCAGAAGTAAATAGCACTCTAGATGTGGTCTGATCAAGGCAAAGTATAGTGGAATTAGGGCAACTAGGTGGTGAAGTAGAGTGTGGGCCTATAGTCAGGAAGACTCATCCTTGGTTTTAGACACTTACTACCTGTGTGACCCTGGACAAATCACTTAACCTCATTTGCCTCGGTTTCCTCACCTGTAAAAGGAGCTGGAGAAGGAAATGGCAAACCACTCCAGTATCTCTGCCAAGAAAACCATAAATGGGGTCATGAAGAGTTAGGTATGACTGAAATGACTCAACAACAACAACAACATTGTGATCATCACTTTCACCAGACTGAATGCTATGCTATGTACCTATGAATGCAGATTACAGTTCACCTGTTTAATTCCTATGACAATTTGTTGATTCATATTGAATTTTCAGTACACTAAAACTCTCTGATATCTTTGCACATGAATTGATTAGCCACACTTCAACCATATTATATTTGTGAAGTTGATTAGAAAAAAAATACACCAAATATAGGATGCTGCATTTATCTGTATGGAATTTAATCTTAGGTTTGGTTAATCATTCAAGCCTGCTTAGATTTTTTTGGACTTCTGACACCATCATCGAAGTGTTAGCTCTCTTTTTCAGCTTTATGGCAATTTCAATGATCACTGATCACTGACCATGGCTCAGAAACTATCTGCTTCAGTTCCTTAGTACTCTTGGGTGTAGCTAAAAGGGTCCACTCAACTGAATTTGTGGAGAGTATCTACGTGTTCTTTTGTTTATCATAGGATTTCAACCTCCTACAAGCCATTTGTGTTTGGTACTATTCAGTAGAAAAACATTGTCCTTAAAAGAGAAAATTAAAACAGATCAGGAGTACAATAGTTCTCTTTATCACTTATCATATTGCCATAGACCCCCATGCCATGTTCTTCTTCTAGCTTCAATCTTCCTCTTTTCCTCATTATAAATTAAGATCTGTTTGCTGTCTTTAGTATTTAGCACTAGCTTAGTTCATTTCAAGTTTAATATTTCTGACATCATTCTCCTGATCTCCTGATCACTTGCAGAACTTGTTTTTGAACTAATTGGTAAATTTAACTACTACATTTCTTGGAGTTTGCAGCTTTGAGGTTTTTTTTCTTGAGGCGACCTAGGAATTTTTTCAATTGGTAAGTATTGCATTTTATGTGTTCAGAAGTTCTGGACAATTCTCTTCTATTATTTTTTTTTTTTGCATTGTAGTGTTCAGGTTTTTTGTCTTGTCATGTTCTTCTTGGAGATCTATAATCCTTAGTTTGTTTCTACTCATTCTGTCTTTGAGATCAGTATGTGTTACTTGCATAGTGAGCATATTTTCTTTCATTTTCTTGGTTTCTTTTTACTTCTTTTCTAGATTGTCCTTCACTTTTGCATATTTGCATTACCAATTTCTTGTTCTTTCTTTTGTTTCTTTGTTGAGACTTGCTGTCCCAGATCCCAGTTTTTCTATTCTGCCCATTATTTTTTTTCTCGGCAGGTGATGAATTCTATTCTCCTAAATCTATTTTTTCTTTTGAACCACTCAGGAACAGTTTGTTTTGGTTCCCAGTTCTCACATTCCACAGGGGCCTCTGTCTCACCAATTGTTGTATCATTTTCCTTTACTTTGCAGCATTTATTCACAGATGCTTGAACTCATTTACTAGATGTGAAGACCATGTTTCTTCTGTTGTCAGTGTTGGTTTATCTGCTTATGTTCAATATCTTTGAGTTTTCTTATTCATAATATCTGGTGATATTTGTCTATTTTCACTTTTAATTTCTACTAGTGTTCACTTTCTGACTATCTCCCCTGGGAGGTATCTGAGTGTCAATACATTTCAGTCTCCTCCCACTCTGGGCAATTCATTTTACAAGCCTAGGTCTGTGCCCCAAATGACTTTTGGGGTGGACAGAACTGGAGCCTGCTGGATATTGAGAACTTTCTGCCAGGCATGGTGGAGTACTATATACACTCTTCTCTTCCCTTGTCCCTTCACACTCCGCCAATCCTGTCCCATTCCTTTTAGTACTTTAGAGAGCCGACTCACTGTTAGTATGGGGTTGTCCCCTATGAGAATGGAAGTTCAGAGCTATGCAGTGCTGGTGCTACAGGTTTATCCACTTGAGAACCAGCAGTTCAGAGATTTATAGCCCTGGTGTTACAGAGTTATCAATTGAAGCACTGTCTGTTGGAGCCCCTTCAGGCTTTTGTTCCTGGCAGGCTCTTGTGGCATTGGAAGTTGTGGTGATGACTGTTGGGGAGCAAACTTCTTCAGCTTGGAGTTGAGATTTCCACTATAGTAGAAGGAAGAAGGAAGGGTTGGGGTGTATGGTTGGGTTTTGTTAAAAGCCCATGCGTTCAATCTTTGGTTTTGCTACAGTAACCTCATATAGTGTAGGAATGGTGCTGAAGGAGCTTAGGGTCAGTTAGCCTCACTGTATATATATTTTTTGAACCTTCTTTTGGATTCTCGGTGATGTAGACCATGGAGACAGTTGAAGTTGCTTTACCTTTGTTACATAATTTCTGTTTTGGAGAGATTTTAGAGGTCACAAGAATAAGAAAAATATCTAAACCTCTTTTATCCAAATTATTGCAAAACAGAAATAAGAGAAGGTATACATAGGAAAATATATACCAGGAAATTCAGAATGAAGGAATTTATTGGACATGAGATAACTTGACCCACCTGAGGCAGTGTCCTTGATTTAAAGTAAGGAGAATATATCCTGAAATTTATAGAGTAGCAAGCTGGGAATAGGGTCATGGTAGACACGACCCACTCCTCTCAGAGTCTTCCCAGAGTCTTTTCCTTTAGCAATCTGAAGTGCCATTGGCTTCTTCTATCTTTTCTCTGGAATATGGAAACCAGGAGCACTTGAGTGATGAATAACCAAAGGGAAACTTGTGAAGGCTAGAGCTCTCTTATTTTTCACATACTCTGCCTCATCTCTAATGCAATATATTTCCACCAATAATGAGAGAGTTCCATATCAATGGACTTTGGGGCAAGTGTTACAAATATATTTAATTCTAGTTGTACTATTACCCGTTTTCTTCAATTGACATCTCTCTTTTTCACACCATTGCACAGGATGTCCTCCATGTCTATAATGCATTTCTGTCTTGTTTCTGTCTCAGAATATTTATCTTCATTCAAAGCTCCAATCTTCTATGCAAAATCTTCCCTGAGTCCCCAAGTTATAAGCACTTGGTCTCCTCAAATTAACTTATTTGGATTCTTTGTGAACCTGTTCTAATTATTTAATAGAAAGTCAACTTCTTGAGGGAATGTACTGCTTCATTTTTCTTCTTTATTAAATACCTAATATGCGTTAGGTATTGGGAGTACATTTTTCTTAGTGGAATCACACTATTTTTAAAAATAAAAAGGCATATATAAAACTTTTTATCAGCATTGAACAAAGGAAAATTCATATCTTGGCCTAGTAGAATTTTCTTTTATTTATTTCATTTTTATGATATCTAAATTGCAAGCTAAACATTTGCACGAGAATTTCAAGCCTATGACCTCAGAAACAATTCTTGTAAAAAGATACCTGAGGGGCATCTAGGTAAAGCAGTGGATAAAGTACCGGCCCTGGATTAAGGAGAACCTGAGTTCAAATCTGGCCTCAGACACTTGACACTTACTAGCTGTGTGACCCTTGGCAAGTCACTTAATCCTTATAGCCCCATCCCAAAAAAAAGAAAAAAAAGAAAAAAAAAAAGGAAAAATAAATTAAAAAGATGCAGTTGATGAAAAAGATACCTAAGAAGAAATCTTCAGAAGCCCCATTAATTTTCACTATGATCATGTGTACATTTAAACATTTAATATGATTTTCATAGCCAGTTAGTGAATTATTTAGTTCCTGCTTATTCACTATTTTATTTACTATTCACTATTATTTACTATTTCAAAAATTTGTAGAAAATCCACAAAAGAAGAGAAAGGGCAAGAAATTAGCAAAAGTAAGTTAAACTACTAGCAGTTCAGATTAAATATTTTACTGGAAAAAGAGGTTGAATTGACAATTGCCATTTTCAGTAAATTTAATTTATTGATACTCTAACAATTCACTCATCTTTCAGATGATTGAGAAGTTTAAAAGTCTGACAAGTTATCTCTTGGAAGTTAGGTCTATTTTCTTTAATTTCACTCTTTCTATTCCATGAAAGATTTTAATATACCAATGAAACATATACAAACTGATAACACTTGGATTGAAGTTGAGACATTCTTTGGAGAAATAAGATATAATTTCTAGAAGTCTTTATAATGAGCACAACATATAATGATCAGGTAGTCTTAAAACTATCTTTAATAATTTTTAAAAGTTAATTTTAGTTTACTTCAAGAGCTAATTCGTTAACTTTCAGGGAATATATTTCCTGAGAATCAGTGACTACCTAGAACACAAGAGTTTGGATGAGCCTCTTTTGGAACTTGACATTTCTAAAAGAGGGAATCAGTAACTAATGTACATTTATTTTTTCCAAATATAAATGTATCAATCACACATGTACTACTCTATTCACCTATATTGAAATAAATGATAAATACTATATTATAAAAACTGGAATACTAATTCACCTATCAAAGAGTATAGCAGTTCAACACTAAAATCTTATTGTTACTCTTAGAAATAAGTTATGATGAATGAAATTTACCTTAGGTTGAGCACATCTTATGTAGATTGATGTTAGTTATCAGTAAATGTGTCCAAGTTCTATGAATTTTTCAGTGTAATATGTACACCATTATGTACCTGAAAGAAAAAGTAAAAACATGCAAGGGAAGCTTGCAAATTTTTCACTGTGGAAAAGGTCAAAATCCAACTATTTCCTTGAATGTAAGTTCCTTGAGAGAAGGGATGTTGTCTTAATTCATTTTTGTATATCATTACCTAGTATAGTAACTCACATGTATCGGTGATTAAGAAATCTTTGAAAAATGTTATTTCATTCAATTTTCTGGCAATGAAGATAGCATTGTTTTATGGGTTTACAGTGACATTTCCATGAGGATTTCAGTGTGCTGGATCATCCTGGTAAGGCATCATTCCAATCAAAATGGCAAGATGTTGATGAATTGGGGTGATTCTATAATAAGAGTGACACAGTATAGTTACATACAATATCCACGAGTTTATGTTTGAGATCATTCCATATTTGCCTTGATGTGATCTGGCACCATCTTATTTTCCCCCCAAGTATTTGGGTCACCTAAAGATAAACTGTAGTATGAAAATTCAGGGGAAATGAGATATATAAAGTTTAGTGCCATATTTGACATAAACATTTCTTTGTTGGAATAAAAAAAAACTTGTCATTTGCTTGTATAAATATGTTAATAGAATATATTATTATTTTGGAAAATAGTGTGTGTTCATATCTCTGGAATAAACTGTTTTGAAACAATACTTAAAATTTCATTATTCATGCCCACATTCGAGTATGCATTTGTATAGAAATACATACACATATGAATTTATGTATAGATAATGTATATAGACATATATACGCACAAATGGATCTATGCTTTCATTGACATCCCTCTATACCTCATTTGTCTATGTGATTTCTATCTAGGTCTCTCTCTATGTATATATGCATATGCACATTCACATGGACATGCACATGAACATATGCATATATATGTGTATGTATATATATATATATATGTGTGTGTGTGTATGTATGTATGTATACACAGATGTTCTCAAATTTTCCACAGTTGAGCCAGCCATGCACTTCAGGCTTTCCTCAGAGTCTTTTAATTGCTTGAGAATACCAAAGTCATTCATCTCATTTTGGCTTCATGACAGGCTTACTTCTTTTCTTAGCCATAATGCCATAATGTCTTTTACATTAAGCTTAAATTTAAATAAAGATAAACTTTTAAAAAGAAATATAAAAGCCTTTATGTACAAATATGTATACTTTCAACTCATTTAGAAATCATATGAGAGTGCCAGAAAATAATTCTGCATCCTAACTTTTGAATCTTTGACTCCATGTAAACAAAATAGCAGTCAAAATAGTGAATTTATGATCTAGCTCAGAAATGCTATGCAAATGGAAAAAGGAAAGGACTGAAATCAATATTAATGGGAACAATCCTTGAGAAAAAGGGGGATACCAAAACAGAGGAGGCATAGAAAGTTTCAGGTGCTTATGTTAAATTGATTATACGAAATTTTGATAGTTGTATAGTACTGAGTACTATGCAGTTCAAAATAAGACTTTATAAACATGATGAATTTCATTTTACATTTAAGACAGTCTAAGAAAATTCTCCAAGTCATTTTGAGCATCTCTCAACAATTCTCTATTAACCCAGTGATACCTTTGAGAGTTTGAAGATGCATATATCTTGGCTTTCCATGAGTAGTGGAAAGTGTACCAAATCTGGAGTCTGGAACCCTAGGTTCTAGTCCCAGCTCCATCATTTAGCAACTTTACCCTTCTAAGTCACATAATCTTTTGAAAGAGTTAGTTGCCTTAGATTATCTTAGGCAACCCTTCTTGCTTGGATTTTAGCTATCCAAATTTCTCATCTTTTAGACTAGCAATTAAATAATTAGGAATTTAAAAGATTCTTTTGTTTCCCAAATGAATTTTTTACTTAGAGTTTCCTTTCAACATCAGCATGAGTTGCCAATTTGATAATAATTTACTGTTTTCTTCTCTATTGCCACTTGCAGGTTGGTTTTTAAAGAGTGAAACAATCAAGTTTAGTTAACATGGCTCCTTAATTCAAATAGACAGTTTTGTCTGTCCTACAAGTACTCGAACTTCAGATTCAACTATTTTACATGAAGTTTATTTGGATCATTTCATGTTTTATTTCTCATAAAAATACCTATAAAATATTTTTGATAGTAATACTTATTTCAAGCCATTACCATGGTAATAATGAAAATGAAAAAAATAAGTCACTGAAGATGCTAGAATCCCAAAGTTTTCACAATGCCTTACAATGATACTATGATCCCTGAATTATTCAGAATTGTAATTTGGAATAGCAAGATTTTAGTATGCTGAAGATGTTGTCTTAAGGCTTCTAGGGTCATTGCAGATATTAAAAATGGGTACCAAGGATCTAGACTACTAATCACACAATGGCAGAAGTACTCAGCTGCACAGTGGAATTTCTAATAATTCAAATAGGATCCAGTAAACAGCATTTTTAAATACAGAAGCAACACATCCATACCTAATTAGTTATGTATTTGTAGGAAAAATCCTCCAGTGTACATCTCAAGTTCCTGTAAGCCATGAGAAAACAGAGACTGGGTATGCAAAGGAAGCTTTTTAATGGCTAGTCTGATAATAAGTAACCCCTACAGTGAAGTTATAATTGCAATTTTGTCATGAGAGTAGGGGAGTCAAAGTTTCGCAGGGAAAAAAAATCTATTTACAGAAAAATATTATGCTTTTCATTTGATAGAAAAGTAATTATTGCAAAGGGACCCATGGAAGATCTTGGAGACAGTCACCCTCTCTTTAATAAGTCCTTGTGGCAGTTAAGTGGGGATCAGGAGTATTCTTTATCAGGTTGCATTCAAGTAGTACTAAATATATGCAGGTAGGAATTAAATAGTATCTGAGTTTAATTAAAATTATAAAAAAGGAAAAGAATGGTTGGTAGACTGCTCGACTGCATTTTAACCAGTAACCTCAGACCCTAATTAGAAATGCTTTTCATATCTCCTCCATGCAAGGGCTTAATCTGACGTGAGTCTGTGAGCGAGGGCTTGGGGACCGGTGTTAATTCTGCATTCGATCTTGGTTTGTATGGAGGCAGGCGATGCTGATTGACCGCACTGAGGCACAGATCCCATGACCTTGCTGGGATTTTCATGTGAGGTGTTAATTGAGAGGGTGGGTTAATCTTTGAGCATCATTGTCCCCAAGCTCTGGACAAAGTTTGTGCTCTGTTTCCTTACTCAACAGTATATTTGATCTCTACCTTGTCCCTCCATGACAGTTTAGTAAGCTCACCAAAAACTCCTGATAGATTTGTTGGGGGTGGAGAGGAAAGATAAGTCCTTGCCCTGTTGTTTTGATTTCATGATCTTATTTTTGATCCCTGTTTGGAAGAAAAACATCTCAGTTATATGATTTTCAAGTTCACTTTGGAAACATATAGATTGTGTAAATTAAGATATTCTCTTTCAACCTATTCCATACCTATATGGTTCAATCCCTAAATAAAGGAGACTATTCAAGCTAGCCCCACCCCCTTCTCTTTCTGTCTCTTTCTGTGTGATAAACTGTATCAAAGAAAACAAACTGGAAGGCATGATTTCAGTTATTTCATCTGACTGTTGTGAAAAATAAGATTTTTTTTATTGTTCCTGCATAGAAAAGCTAAAATAATTACAAAATCAAGGCAATGTTATAGGGAATAAAGCTTTCATAATAATATGTAGTTTAGAGTTTTTGTATAGTACTTGTGTAATGTAAGAAAAGACAGCCCATTATTTTTGCTTTTTTATAAATAATGAATGACTTTTTTCATGTGTTGTTGTAGAGGCCTGTCATTTCCATCGTGAGGAGTAAATTTTTACTCCAGGCAGGATTAATGTATACTGGCTGACCTTAAAAATGACTCCCAAGTGAGTAGGATGGTAGTTAAAAGAAACAGAAGTAATGCAGCTTACATAGAAAATCTGGTGAAACAACAATGATAAAAACAAAAAGTCACAAATGATAGCTGTCCTTGATAGGCAATGAATTTCTCTTATTTGTTTCATTACACCAGCTGTAGATGAGTTTAATTACAATGCTTCAAAACCATTTTTTGAGCCATTTTTGAACTGCTTAGGGAGCTCAGTTGAACATACTCTATTGATAGGCCTTTTGCAGATCTGCCTCCTGTGGCGCAGAAGGGAAATAGCGGTAGCATGTTGTTTCTGATGATTACACAATGGGGAACTCTCATGTGCCTATGACACATTTTGGGGTATGACAAGGTAGAAAATAGTGGAGAAGCATGAGATAAAGGTGTGTTGCCTGAGCAAAAGCAGGCATTTAGGATTATATTCTAAGCAAAGTCAATACAGTGATATGATAACTACTAAGGTTTCCAAAGTTTTCAGTGTTCATAAATACCAGCATGGCAAAATGAATTCAGTTCCAGGGCTGTAAATCTGCTTGTGACTTTAAAGCAATGTGTTCCTGTAGTGTGCCTCCTAAATGCTACTCCCTTCCCTCTAACCTAACTTTTAATTACTCTGAACAATAACAATTAATTAATATAAGATACAAAAGCTCTCTCTTCTTTGAATTGAGTTCATTTCAGAGCATATTGATAAGTATTATTATTAAGAATCAATTTAATGATCTTAACATTTAAGGAGTTTTCATGATTCCAATAAGAAAGCTAATAAAACTAAATGACCTTTGCCAACTTAGTGTTCAGCAGTCTTTTTATGAGTCTTGACTGAGTGAATCATGTACTGAGAGTCAAATATTTTTCTAAATAATTCAAATATATTCTAATTACATCCAAACCACTTAAACTCTCTTTCTTTTCCCCACAGCTCCCAACAAAATTGGTTACCAACAAGTGAATGGAGGGACATTTTTTGATCTTGTCATGAAAAACTATCAAATGACTTCTGAATTTGGGACCACCCTAGAAACTTCAATGACATTGGCCTCCCCATCTTTATCAGATTTTTTTTACTCCTTTGCAAAGGGAGAAACTGGATTTAATATGCACAGAAAAGTGTTTACCTCTCTGAAAAGGTGATCCTGTTAGGTCAGGTTTAAAATACAGCAGGCTAGTATAAGGACACTTACACTTCATTTATTTGTGATGTACCTTGCCTCTTAGTAATAACAAAGGGATTCTTTGGAGTGCTAATCAACTCCCTCACCTTTGAGACCTAAAGTAATCTTATATTTCAAATGCATTATCTATGGGGAAGAGCTGGTGGCAAATACCATGGTGGTGGTGATGGTGATGGGCAGAATCTTAAAACACCAGTTTCCTTTCCAGTATCTCAGGCAAAGTATGCAGCTGTTGTATCTAACCCCTTCCAAATACACTCTGTACTTCTGCTTAATTTTGAATCCAGATTTCAAATTAAAGTTTTACTTTGGCTTTTCACAGAAAAAAGATTTCAGAAGCTGGGTAAACATAGCCTCAGCCTGCACGAAAGGGATTAGGAAAGAGAGCCAAGAGTGGAAGGGAAATTGAGGATGTGACAGAGGCCACAGTAAGTTCAAACAAAATTTGGCCTGCAGAATGCAGGAGAAATCCCACTGGTGACAGGTGCCATCTTGTGGGTCATTCTGCAGCTCTGCCTCCTGCCACTTTTTATAACAAGAACAGATAAAGGAAGACTGGATTCTTAGAGGCTTAGAAGTGGAAAAGTAATTCAAAGAGATGTGAGCATAGTTGGCTCCAGGGTTTACATGATACTGTAAACATCAATACTTTGCTTGTCAGCATTGGGTTCTGAGAAAATTAAAGGTACATGCAAAGGTACCAAGAATGCATTCATTTCTAAAAACCTTGCATTTTAAGTACCAAAAATTCCTCTATTTTCTATTAATATACATAAATAGTGTCCTTGCTCAGACAAGGCCCCAGACCATAATTCTCATCAATTAAAAAACATCATCACTCAGGAATACATTACCATCATCTTTATGCATATTTGGTTTATGTAGAGTAGCCTGTTCAGAGTATCTCTTCTAGATGTTAATCTTGACTCTATTCACATATAAAACAGAGATTTACCAAAATAAGACCTCATCCTTATTCTCCTAGTAAGACTCCCTCATAATTCAAAGGAAATGTACTAGATAAGAGGGTGATAACATTAACAATAAGGTGAGGGGTCATTCTTGAAATCTGTTGATCCCTCTATGTTTTAGCATGGCTACAGTGCTATTACACTTTGTGAAGAAGCCAGCAAATAAATTATTATGGGGGAAAATAAAGCAGTTTGATGATTTGCTTCCAGTAGTGCACTCATCTAAAAAGATTAAATTATGTCACCTCTCATGTGATATATGTTTAACTTGTTGGTAATTTTTTTGGGTAAAAATTAGAGGCCAAGAGTCTTTAATGTTGGGCCAGTCAATGATGGTTTATCATATTTTATTTATTTTTGATTTTATATATTCTTATCATAATACACAAGTATTATATTGATAGTCAGGTCTGTAAAATCCATTGGCAGATTCTTATGTGCACAATGGGGTATGTATTTGGCTGTTCCTGGAGCTTCAAAGAATGGATGGCTCAGTTATAAATAAATTAAAATCTTTATATTTTCCTGGTGCAGAAACAAACATGGTAGGATTCTGTAGTTGAATTCAGGGGCTTACTTTACAGTTTGGTTTGTCATGCTTTTCAAAAGATTATAGGAATGTACTTTCTTTATAATGGGAAGCAGTTCTGAAAAATGCCTTAGGTTGTGCTGACTCATTTATATATTTCCTGGTACCCAAAAGTTGCTGCTTCTGTGTAAAACCCAGTTATTCCTGAACCCCAAATGAATGTTATAGTAAAAATGTTTCCATGGATAGTTTTGACATTTTGATAAAGGACAATTTGAATTCTTTTATAGGCTTGCTAATTCATGTTAAATATGACATTTTATTTGAATGTATGACATGTTTCTTCACTCCTTCCAGTAAGATGAAGGTTTAGCAAAGGAAGAGAGATGTTGTGTATTTTGTTATGAACAAGCATTGTGATCTCATCCTGAGTTTTTTTTTTAATCCAAGCATGAACCATCTGGCTTTGCTCTGGGTAAAAGCATGTCAGCTATACCCCAGAATTTCAGTGTCAGGAAAGGGGACCAGAGTGCCATTGCTTAATGCAAGTTTCCACCCCTCCCTCCCCTTTTCGAACTTCTCCCCCTTCCCACCAGCTCCCCAAAACAACTCTGCTAAAGACAGGAGTCAGCCACTGAAAAGCATACCAGGCATTTTTAAACACAACCCTGACATTTCCTCAGCATTTCCATAGATGAGGCCTCCCCCCCCTTCAATCAAATAAGGCACCCGCTCTCTCATGCTAGTGCAAAGAAGGAAGAAAAAAAAAAGTTGGCAATTTAATTCAAACAAAAGAAGCTTGAAATCTATAAGCACAGCAACTCTGAGGCTTCTGGCAAATAGAATTCTAATTAGTATGCTGCTATTTTTCTTTTAGACAGATGAGGGATGCCCCCTATTGACTCTAGCAGGCAGGCTGGTAAAAAAAGAGAGAGAGAGAGGGAGAGGGGGGCAGGTGGGGGCTAGCCAGCAAACACTGCAGATTGCAAATTATATCGCAAACCCTGCCAAGTCCCAGCTCTTGGCATCAGATTTTTAATGACACCCTGGAAAAGGGAAAAAGAAGCCCTCAGCTAAGGGATAAAAATGAGGGGTTTTACACTGTGATAAGTCTTTGCTTAAAACCCAAATGGCCAAGCGCACATTAGGGTTTTAAAATATTCATAGATAGAAGTGAAAACGAGGATATGAGGACGTACATTTGTTGCTTGGTCAATTGACAACTCATTCTGCATATTAATAAAAGGGATGATCTAATTTTAAAGGGACAGTCTATCTTTTTTTTTTTTTTAAACCATGACTTTTGATTATTCTGAGACTGAGGGCAAAACATCACAGCAAAGGCTAGCAATGACACAGAATGTTGTTTTCTTTTGATGTAGACCTGGGACTAACTACTTCTTTGGTCAGGATTTCTGGGGGCTCTAAAACTACGATACCCTTCTTGTGTAGTCTCTCTGATGTATCTCCACTGAGTACTTTGATTTTTTTTCTTTTTTTTCCCTTTCCCTTTTTCTAGTGTGTGAGGCCCTTCACAGTTGTAGGACTTTATCCACAAACAGACAGATCATCAGAGTCACGAAGGCCATTCCTTTAAATAATTAGCCCACCTTCTGTTCTAGAGAACCCTTTTTTTTCCTGGCACGTATACCTCTATGGTGAAGATCCAAATAATCTTTTTGAGAGCTAAAGGAAAGCAAAGATATCAGATAAAAAGAAACATTAAATATATTTCAGACCAAAATAATATAAAATGGAGATTTTTAAAAAGCCTCATGGAAATCTTCTATTCAGAATCTTCAAAATTACATTCCTAAACATGATCATAGACTGAGGTGCTTACTTTGTGTATATGTGTATGGGGTAGGGTGGGATGGGGGTAGAAAATACAGAATTTTGTACATAAATTCCATGTGTTTCTATTGAGAAATTTAAGGTGAGATTTTTTTTTTAAAGAATATGAAAAGTAGGGACAAGACATGAAAATACCGAAGACTCTATTTGTGTTTTCTTAGTAAGCTATAAGATATTTCTTCTCTAGCACAGATATGATGTTTATATTTATTTTAAATGACTAGATATTGTTATGTGGAGTAAACATATATGTATTGACTATCAGAAAGTTACGTTTCAGAGGAAGGACATATGAATTCCTTCAAAACAATTAAAGTGCTATGATTGGGAACTAAATACAGGGCCTGCTATCATTGGTTGATACTCTTATATAAGAGTATTCCACTTAAGCAGATTTTTAATGTTAATAAGTATGTTAACATCATTGCAAATGGGGAGGACTAGACATATAGAGGACTGAAAAATATCTTTTAGTATGCTAAAGAAATATGGCCCAACTATATACCCTTTAGGAGAAACTGGTTGTAGAAAGTAACTGCTTTTGGCCTTATTTCTTGGGATGTTTTTTCCATAAAAATTATAGTCAGAATTTTATAGATAGCTTTTGTTCTTAGTCAAAAGGACAAAATATGCTTATAAAGGTAACAATGATGTAATCAGGAAAGAGCAAAGTGTTCTCTTGCTAAACTATAGAATTGGTGACAATGGAAACCATTATGGTATCGCTAGAATTACAGAGAAATTATCACTTTAGGAAAATAATATGAACATATTTTTAAAGTTTTTGAACTAAAATTCAAGTTTTATTCAAGATCTCTTATTTTAAAGAAATCAGCTTCTTTACAGGAGCAATTAAATTTTGTATCACCTTCAATACCCAACATAGTATTCTGCATACAGTCGGCTCTTAATAATTATTTGTTTAATTGAATCAAATACTTCATATAAATATATGAGAAAAAAATTCCCAAACATACACATAGTTTTTTCTCTATCTCTGTCCTTCCCTTCTTCTCCCTCCCTCCTTTCCTTTCTCCCTTTTCCCTCCCTTCCTCCCTCTCTGTCTCTGTTTCATTCTCTGTCTGTCTGTGTATAACTGAAAATTACTTTTCAAATAACCATGTTAAAATGGTGTTTGTTCAATATAATATATATAGAAAATGCAGTGTACTAGTGAAGGTGTGTGTGTGGGGACACAAGTTCTTGTTCCACTTCTGCCATGAAATAATTGGGTAACCAAGGGCAAGTAAGTCATGTTAGTTTTCTTATCTGTAAAATAAAAGCAGTAGAGTAAGTCCTTGTTAAGAACTATTCCAGCTCTACTGGCATTGTCAATTGCCATTTTGCCATTATAAGTCACAAAAGTGGAGAGCCCCTCTACTATTTAACTTTTAGCATGAGACCTTAAGCCCATTCTGTGAATAATGGACTATCTTATCATTTGTTTTAGAGTGATTACTTTTAAGGACACTTTCATATATTAAAGATGAATATAAGACCGATCAAGCTCTCAGCAATCAAAATTAAATATAAACTTTTAGTGTTTTAATAAAAGTGGCCAATGGGAGGGGTTAAGTGTTGCTTTTGAGAGTTATATATAAAGGGGCAATGTTCTATCAATTATCAAAACTTGCAATTACTCCTGACAGAGCATCTTTTCAGTGAAAAAGTTTTTTCCCCCACATGTACTAGTTGTATTCAGTTTGCAGGTGAAGGGAGGTGACAAGCAATTTTAGCACCCAATGGCTTAAAGGAGTTCAAATGACCACTGAAGTCATATTAACTTGTCAAATTGACCAGTATTTTCTGTCATTGAAACATTAGAATGAATAGCTTCAGACAATAAAATTGTTTCAATTATACTGCATTAGGCTTCTACAAAAGTAAGTAAAGATGCAGAAGGCAAAGGGGAAAACATTCAGTAGATGTGAGCCTGAGGACTGACAGAAGAATTTCACTGGAACCCATTTGAATGGATACCTGTTAAAGGGATACAATACAGACCCCTTAAATGAATTGACATTGAAGGAAAGATGTAAATAACATTTTTTCAGTACCAAAAGTACAACTGTTTATTATTGTAATATTGGCTATGGATGTGAAATAGATTAAATGGAATTATCTCAAGTCTTTAAAGTTATACTGAATTGATTCTAATTAATACTAATTGACATTCTTCTTAAGAATGCCAAGTAAGAACAATGGTTATAGTCCAAAATTAATTCAGTTCTATTCACCTTTCTGTCTATATCATTCTGGGTATGTATAAGACCTTTTAAAACATCCTTTTAAATGGCCACTGTGTTTTCCCAATTCTTTATATGTAATGGGAGGGGGATACTTGAGTACTAGCAGAAAGACATTGCTTTGGCAGATGTTATAGCAGAGAAAGCCAGTGCCTACTTTAAAACTGAAGCAGTTTTTCTCCCCCCTTGTTGGAGCTGCCCAACATTGGAGGTGCTGAATGATAGCATTGTCTCCCCTCTGCTGTGGTGAGTCTCCGGCCCCACCACATGGCCTGGCAATGCATAAACTGATATGTCCCCCCCCCCATCTTTCTTTCTTAAACAGGTTGCTTGGAAAGAGTAACTGGCTGGAGTAGGTCAGCCAAGAGTAATATTGGGGAGACCAAGTCCCATACTCCTTACTTATTGACAAGCTGCATATTTTAATAGAGCTTCACAATTATCCTTTTGCTTCTACTTATAGGGGAGAATATACATATATTCACATAGAACGTGTAATACTCCTTGTTGCAATGAAAATGAAACCTGTTTATTGTCTTAAGATTTATTTTGCTATAAACATGTCATTTTAATCCAAGAACTTAAGAATTTACCACTTAAGCATGATATAATAAAAACAGTGGTGGACTTGGAGACAGCACCCAACCTCTAACTCTTACTATTGATGTTATAGATAGCACCTCTTTGAGTCTCAGTTTCCTCAGTTGTGCAATGGGTATAATGATACCTTTAGCACTCAACTTACAGTATTCTATGAGGATCGAAGAAGATACAGAATATATAGAACTTTGTAATTTTTAAAACTCCATACCAATTCCAGCCATTCTTTTGATTTGAGTCCCAATCCAGAATATGGTCCAATTTCACATGATTCTCAGTTCTTATGTATTCCTGTGATACCCAGTTGTCTAGTTATTCCTTTAAGCTTATGGTAGTATAAACCCTCAGGTACATCCACACCTTACTTTATGATTTATCATCTTACTTTACTCACTATGTTAAACATAGGAACCAAATGAAATGCTTCCTTTCTCCAATTAAACTGAGATTATGATGTTGTGAGCTGTGCTGCTGAAACTAACCCAGGGTTTCCTTTCCTACTTGTAGTTATCTGCACATAAGATAACAGCCATTTACTTTTACTTTACAATTACCTGTTTACAAATGTATTTTTTATTTTAAACTTCAGGCTAAAGTCATAGAAATGTCTTAAAAATATTGGTCTATTTTACACTATAGTCAATTTGTGGTCCTTTTCCAAACAAATCCTGTGTGTATGTTATGCATGATTTTCCAAACATATAATGATTTACTGCATATTTAGGCTACAATCAAATCCCAATGTAATTTTATAGTCAGGGCACAGTACATACCACTCTGCAGTAACTACTGGCTTGATACAGTAAACTCAAAAGAGCACATTGGGGGTTAGCTGTTGCAGCTGAAAGGGAAAATCAAGAAACAGCAGTCGCACCGCTTTTGTCTTCAGCTTGCTCTTCAAGATGTAAGAGTCTCCAGTGGGTGGGAGACCTACATCCCACCTCCCAATTCTGAGGATAACCCTGACAGTTACACTTTACAATTACCTTTTTAAAATGCCAATTAACCCTTTCAGTGCTGTTTGGCATACTGTGAGCAGGCAGGAGAGGAGACAGTATTCATTTGCACCTTATATTGTACATTGTAATATCAAAATGGAGGGAGAGTAGAAGGGAGGGAGGGAGGAAGGGAGGGAAAGGAGAGAGAGAGGAAGGGAGAGATGGAGGGAGGGAGGAAGTGAGGGAGGAAAGGAGGGAGGGAGGGAAGGGGAGAGAGAGAAAAAGAGAGAGAGAGAGAGAGAGAGAGAGAGAGAGAGAGAGAGAGAGAGAGAGAGAGAGAGAGATATTAAGATTCTTGTTTGAGGTGGTATGCCTGTATGCCTGGTGAGTATGATTGTGGTGCCTAACATTGCATAGAGCATTAATGATTTTTCCATTGATAAAAAACAAGAATAAACAGATGCAGTGGAATTCCAAAGCCATTGAGAGATATAATGAAGACCTGAATGTACAGATATTATTCATGAGAGAGAAAGCAGCAAATGAAATTTTTGGCAATATCACCCATTTTTAATTGTATCTCACCAGCTTGAAAAGCAACTGCAAGTTAATTTTAACCATATCACTCTGGATGTTATATTTAGTGTTTACTCCAAAGAAACTAGCATTGAGTTAAACTCAACATTTTCTATTTCAAGGCAATTAATAAAATTGCTGTTTATTCCCATGGCATCTTCTGCCTCTGTTTTCAAATTAATTTCCCAATATTTTGTCATTATTTCTTACAGGGGCTAAAAATGGCTAGGTGACAAATGTTTTCATTATATTTTACAGAGAGAAACTGAGGCATCATGATAAATATCTGATTCTCCTGTCTTAGTTCTTCAGGATTACCTATGTATCCTTCATAGCCACACAAATTAGAAAATGGTCCACTGGACATTCTTATCATGGGGAAAATAAATTCTCACATTTCTACATAAACATATGAAGATTATAATAAATTGTATTTCTATCACATTTTCAGTTGGTGCATTGAAAAATTGGGTCTATTCAATGTTTTTTTTAGAGTTTTTGAATGACAAAATAACTTGGCTGAAGATATTCATCCTTTGGAAAGATATGATGAAGACATTTTCAGTCATTTTTATTTGGCTAAACATTGAATCAGCAATACTTTCTCAGAGTGTAAAGTACACCATGACAATGTTAAGCACTTTTACAAGTAACATCAGCTCTTTGAGACAACTAGAATACATTAAGTAAATGACTGCTATAATGTGCTAATGGCTGAGAGGT
This sequence comes from Dromiciops gliroides, assembly GCF_019393635.1. Taxonomy (NCBI): domain Eukaryota; kingdom Metazoa; phylum Chordata; class Mammalia; order Microbiotheria; family Microbiotheriidae; genus Dromiciops; species Dromiciops gliroides. Next base: position 132,930,997 of record NC_057862.1, read on the forward strand.
ACTTCTAAGAGTGCATATCTTACTCCTGTGGAATAACATATGTAGTATGTATGAATAATCTTCAGAAACACATTAGCCACATGGGTCTAAATCTCACTGTTCTAAAAATTGGACTGAAGTGGTCATACATAGTCAAATAAGAATTATTGCTTATAAAACTAGCCAAAGAAAGAGGGACAAATAAAAGAATGATAAGCTTAGGGAAGCTAGACATTTAAAAGCCTTTGGTCAAATTTGGAAATACAGGAACATATGTATTCACAAGAATGTAAACATTCTCATTTTGAATGGGCCTATTGGCAGAATAGTGATTATTTGCATATATTAAGCAACAATCCACTAAAGTGTTGACTTGACAAATTACTTAAATTAAACATACAAATGGACCCAGTTTTGTACATTTGGGAAATGCACATGTAGTTTTGTATGCTCCTAAAGTTTTTTTTTACCTGTAATTGAAAATGTATCTTTGATATTAAAACTTCAAAAAGCTTTAGAAATCCTTTTCCAAATAGATAGGCACTGATTTTATGAAGCTATAGAAGACATTGAGTTGCTGAGAAACTTTGCTTCATAGAAAAAAGGACAGAAAATAAAATTGTCCAGAATCTCAAGTAAACTGGCTGTTTCTTTAGCTTACTCACATCAAAGTATTATTTTTCATACGTATCCCTTCTCTGCTTAGGATCTAAGAACTAAGAGAACCTTCTGAGAACTACTCAGCATTTAAAAGGAGTAAGAAACCAAGAGAAGAATTAAATATAGAAGAAATCACAGTTCCCTTAACTTTATTAATCACTTTTAGCTATTAAAGTTTTCAGGAATGAAGTGTATTTTTATAAAAAAAACATATCTAGCAATGAAACGAAGAAGAATAAATCCCCCCCACTCTCCCCCCCCCAACCCCATCCCTACCCCTCTCCACTCTGGACAGTTGAGGAACACTAACTTTTTAATACTGAATTGTAGGCTAAATTATTCTTTCCTATTATGTCTAAATGTCTTATATTTAGAGTATGCCACACACCGCCACCACCAACAACAACAATAAAGCAACAAACTGTGTCACTTAAATTTCAGAAAATATAGAATTGACTTCAGGTAGCTTCTTAAACCAACTATTCAAAAGACTCAAAGTGTCCAACTATAAAAGACAGTTTTTATTTTTTAAATCTCATTTTCTTCATTAAAAGCACATTGGTAGAGTGAGACAAGGAGATTTAACTAACTGGACAGGCACTTTTTAAATCAAGGAAAAGATAGATGTTTACTTATACCTGGAAGTGATACTTATTTTTGATAGAGAGGGGGGAAAACCTGGCAAGTGGGAATGAATAAAGGTCATTTGAATAGACTAAATTAATCTGAGCAAACTGTTTATAATTGAGACCATTGATCTGTTTTGAACATGTTAATGTTTCCAATAATAAACCACATATGCAACATAGGCACAAAATAACAATTTAAGAAAGAATAGAAACTTCAAATATAATATATATGTATATATTTATATATACATATTCATTTTAAATGAGTGAATTTGGAAAGTTTAGGATAGGAGTTCTTATCATGTGTGTGTGTGTGTGTGTGTGTGTGTGTGTGTGTGTGTGTGTGTGATGGACCCTTTTGGCAGACAGGTAAAGTCTAAGGACCGCTCCATGGAAAAAATATTTTTAAATGCAAAAAATAAAATCAATGGGGTTATAAAGGAAATCAATTATATCTAGATGGGGTTATCAAAATATTTTTTTAAAGTTCCTGGACCTCAGGTTAGGTACTCTTAGATTACAGGATTTAATTCTTCCCTTAAAGTGTAATTATCAAGGAGAGAATATGGTTCAGAGGATGCTACTGTGGAGATCATTATATTTTTATACTTGTGCTTTTTTCAAATATTTATCTTAAACTTTTAAAGGGTGTGTGTGTATGTGTGTGTGTGTGTGTGCGCACGCGTGTGTGTGTGTGTAATCATTTTAAATTCACTCTTCATCTTCACACTGCAGAGCACTTGGAAAAAATAGATCTAATGAACGTCTGGACACAAGCACCTGGAGTTATAGCAGATGTTCTTTGGACAGGTAAAGTAGAGGAAGATGACATTTTCAGGACATTATGTTATGCAGAAAGAAGGAAAAATGAATTTTTACTCTGTTAAGATTTTAGTAACATAAACATGCTTTTAGTGTGGGTGGGGCACAGTAGTATATTTAAAGTATTACTTATTAGCTATTCCAGAAGGTTAATAAGAAAACAAAGGTTAACTGTGATCTAGTTTAATATATTACTACAAAGCCACAAAGTCATCTACTTCAAATATATTAACACTTCTACTTGTATATTTCTATAGCGGAAAGTGTAACATGTTATGACATATAGAAAAGAACACTTTCATGGAATTTTTTAATTTTTAAAGTCATATTTGTGCCTACACAATATGTGCGTGTATGTATATACACACAACACACAGATACATACATGGAATATCATGTTAAATGCCAGGCAAATAGTATAGTTTAAGGGGATGAATGAATGATTCATTTGAAGAACATTTATCACTTATCATCATTTAGAAAATAAAGAACAGAGGTCTAAAGCATGAAAGGTCTTCAACATTCTTAACAGTCTAAAAATTGTGAAAGTGCTGGGTTAATGAAAGAATCTTAACAGAGGTAATCATCATTTGATGCTACAAAAATGATATCGACCTTCCACCACCAGTCTCTGATCGCCAAGTAAGTAGTGGCTAATCTTGGGTGACAACGCCATTTCCTTCATTTGATCGCAAAGCGTTTATACAGTGTTATTGAAAGGCTGTTTTGTCTCTACCAAAAAATGTTAATGTGAATTTTTCTTCCTCTATCAGTGCAGTCACACATTAGAAATGTATGTGTAGCACTGTAGGTGCAAACTACAATAGGTGGATGGATATTTACCCAAGGAAATTTGAGCCATGCCCTTTCATTTTCAGAGAGCTGCTACCTAATCTCAGTGTAGCATCAAGACAAAGGACACCTCATTCCGCTAGCGCCTGCCCTGCAAACCAACCCTTTGTGAACCACCTAAGCTATTAGAATAATGGGCTGGGAAAAAAGATAAAATACAAATTTCACTCAGATCTGGGTTGGATTACTTCCCCGTGCCCCTGCCTTTATTGAGCGATTTGGAGTTTCATTAGAATTCAGAATTCCTGTGGAAAGAAAAACCACAGTGGCACGGACTTCTCTTTCAAGGGGATTGCAGGCTGACCCATCAAAATGAAAAGGCTCAATGTTTTGCTGACAGGTCCCTGAGCAGTCCTGAGTGACAGCTTCATTTCAGTAGTTCTCAGATGAGATTTGAATCGAGGGTGGAGAGGTAGTGGTGGAGATACTTTGTTCCCTAAAAAGTGTCAGTGTCAAACTGAGCAGTTCAAGTTCTAGTGTCTGAGGTTCGGAACCAAGTCAGAAAAGCAGCCTATGTGTGCCTACCTCCAAATTTATTATTAATGTCTCTCTAATATTTGCACACAGAAGGTTCCATTTAAAACTTAGAGTTCTTACCTGGTGCATTTTTTTTTTATTATAAATGGAAAAGAAAAAAAAACACCCACTCAACTCTGAATATAAAATGAGAATATTTGAAAGGTAGAATGCTGAAGCTATATGGTCCTTCTAAAGGAATTGTTAACAGAGTAGGGCAGTTTCCCCACTAAATGTCCTAGCGGGTAACCCATCATATCACAAATTGAAAGTACATAATTGCAGAAAATTCTACATAATATTTTCCTAGGATCAGAATTAATTCATAGGAGCATAAACTAATGATGCATAATGGTGCCTTTTATTTCTGTACTTGTTATACTGAACAAAATGTAAGAAATAGGAGCCTTATTGCTATCTAGTGGACATACATGCATGTATATATGGGTACATATGTATTTAGATAGTCTTAGCAAGGAAATATGTTGGTGGTTTATATGAATGGGCAGGCTATCCTCATGAGGAAAGCATTTCTAACTTGCTCTGGTCCAGTCATGAAAGACGATTTAGAAGAGAAACAAAATTCAGCTGCCCCATATACTTCTCTCATATTATAGAAATTAAAATATAAATATTCTAACATATAAAGGAAAGATAAGGGTCCACGTCTCAGAGTAATTTTTTAAAAAAAATTAAACATTATTTATTCTGAAAACTTTCTAATAACAAAAAACCAAAATTCTATATATTGTAGACAAATGTGTGTCACACTTCTAGATAAATACACAGTAAATCTTTCATATTTCCAACTTTGTTTTAGTAAGTGTCCTACAGGCCTTTATTTCTTGTATATATAGCTTAAGTACACTGCTAGCTTCTGTGGTTGTGTGTGTGTGTGTTTAATAGACTAATATAGTCTATAGTGGCATAAAATCTATGTAAGTGGTCAAAAAGCAAGAGAGGGCTGCCCTTAAGAAGTTTCCTCTAGCAAATTTTTCTTTTGCCTAACTGCTTACAATTTGTGTTTTTACCCAACAAATTTTTATATTTTGCAAATTAGAGTTGTATTTTTAAAAAACCCTTTTCACCTGACCTCATCCTTATAACCATCCATCATTTTCTAGTTATCCTACCAAACTAAGGGCATGACAAAAATTCATCCCTTCTTTGAAGAAATAGAGAAATACTGAGTGTTACATACATTTAAAAATGAATAATGAATTTAGACTTTCATTTTAAGGAAATATTATAGAGTCTTTATATATTCTGCTTTTGAGATATGTACAGTTGGTTTTCAAGCATGAATAGAGTTGAAATTTACTAAATACCAAATTTTTAATAAAACAAAATCCCTCAAACTGAGTTCTTTTCTGGATCTTTCATTCATAGATCAGAAAATGCCAGGTCTTAAGGCCAGAACTTTGCTTCCAAAGTGATCAATAGTATTTAATTTAGGAAATTTTCTGGTTAATTAAAGTAGTTCCTGGATAATTGAAAAAGATACACCCAAACCTGTAGAGTATGTTTTTTTTTCCCTGCAAGCACAGGATATTTTAAAGAAAAAAGTTCATGATTTGTTGTTTGCCCCTTCAGCTTACTAAATCTTTTTAATGTCAGATGCTATTTTTAAACTATCAGTTCTTTGTCGAAGGCCTCTACCTTTTCACATATTCCTTCCCATTGGAATAGTCTTGTTTTGTTCTGTTTTGGGGTAGTGTTGGAGGTGACAATGCAGTGTTAATAAAATTGGACAGATTCTGATATATTTATTGAACTGTCAGAAGTAAAAAAAAAATGTATATTTAAGTTCCATGAAGTTTTGACCTGTCTACATCCCATTCATAAGATGAAAATGTTTACTAGAAATAGGCCTCTTGTTTTTCATTAACATTAACATCATCACTTGATTTTAGAAGTTTTAGTTCAATAAGGTACCCCAGATTGTCTGGGATTCATTGTGCTAGTTCAACATCAATATATCTATGAAATTCAATCTGAATTAAAATATTGAGAGCATTTAGGCATTTATAGCTATACCTACATCAACATCAATATCTATCTCTATATCTATGGGCAAAGTAGAGCACAATGGAGTAATAAACTGCACAATGGTTATATGAATAAAATACAAAGCCAAAACAGAGATTTATCATACTTATGTCAGTTTAAAACTAAGTAGAGTGAAAGGTATTTTAAATAGTGCATCTAATACATTTTTACCTTAAAGGTAACTCATACATGGCCCTTCTCTTCATAAGACACTATACTTTGATTCCCTTTTGAAGTTACTTCCAAGTTATAAAGCTTTCATTTTCATATTTTCTTGTAAAAGTTATTCTCATTCTTACAAGTCATTATCTGAAGTTATAAGGATAAAAACAGAATAATCTATGCTTCATAAAGCCTTTATATAATACAATCATATAAATTAATTTAATCCCAAACTCCTCACCTCTTTAAATAATTACATGACCATTGGAACTGTGAATATGATTTACTGGTGTCTGTTTAAGAGAAAAAAATCTCAAACTTCAGGACCTAACATATTGTAGGCATTCAATAAATATTCATTAAAAAGAGTGTTCCTGCTACTTTTTTTAAAAAAGATGCCTGGTGAATGTAACAGGTTATAATTTTAGGGTTCAACTATTATCTGATTTTCATATGTGACAATAACCAATGTCCTTTTGCCTGGAATTTTTCCCCCATGAATGAAGTTTAAGTTTGAAGCTCATGGTAGAAAAACAAAGGACTGGTTAATGGCAAGATTCTCTACCTCCACCTCCCCCCCCCAAAAAAAAAACTGAAAGAAATTTCAAAGTAACAAAAAGAACAGTTGAAAGTTTAGTAGTTTACCTAAATGGAATATTTGAATTTTACTGAAAACCTTTTTTTTCTATATAATACCTAAAACATTAATATAATACATTCATTTTAAGTTACCATTAAGAAAACCTGAATCACAAAACTGTTTTGACTCTTTTCATTCTACACTGATTTTTGAAGACCTTTTAAAAATTGAAAGAGTTTGATTCAAACCATCCACAGTTTTCCTGACTGGAGCATTCACAGATGTGAATGACGATTGTAAAATTTTGTCAGAGTTTCTACAAGAGGAAGGGTAATAATGATCATATTAATTTGACATTTCAACATGTGATGTTATGCAAAGGTGAAAAAAATCCCACCAACCACCCTAGAAGATGCAGTTTTACCCAAGTGTGGATTTTATTTGCACCCCATTACTCATAAAACACAAAAATGTAACTCTTTCAATGGGAGTCTTTTTGAGTTCAATGTGATAATGAATGTGAAGGGTCTATACGGGAGGGGGGGAAACTTGGTGATTTTGCAGGTTCACACCAGATAGGCATTTTTTACAGCCTGAAAGGGGATGTTTTCTTTTGTTAATGGCTTACAATCAGATGAAAGGACTCATCACTCTATTTTAGTGCTCCACCACATGGCGCGTATCTTTTATAAATTACAGGCTGGCGTTGTGTGCACTTGGGGAGAGAAAGGTTGGTTTTCTCGCTGTGAGCCATCCTGCCTAATTGTCGTATGCAAATAAAAGCAATTATAAGGCTTTTAGGGTGAAGGGATGACAGCTGAGTTTGGCAGTTGAGAAGGCCTCACCCACCTTGTTGTCATAGCAACAGAGAGGAAAAGGACAAAATGGTGTGTATACAGTGGAAATATATATTTTGGTTAAAGAATTTAAAAATATATACCAATGTTGTAATGAAATGTCAATGTGTATAATGAATGGCTTTGTTTAAAATATTATAGAAATTAAACTGTATTTATTTCTTGGCCCTTCAAATGATCCTTGTCATGTAACTACCATTTATAAGCTATCACTTGTGATTTTAGATGCTACTTTTAAAGTTATATGCAGATCATAACAACACATTCAATAATTAGGAGATTATAAGTTCCTGATTTAGCAACCTTTTGATATTCTACTGGATAGGAGTTTTGCAAAGAAAACCATAGTAAGGGTGGATATTCAATGTGGGCAAAACAGCAAAGAATATTAACCTCTTAGTCCATAAAGTTCAATATTTAAAAAAAATGTTTTTGCTAAAGTGTTAAACAAGTAGAACAAATAGCATACTACTAGCACACAAAATTAAAATGAGTCACAAATGGATATTTTCTATGGCAATTTATTTCACAATTACTCTTGTGGAAGCTTTCATGAATTAAATATGAGTTCTGTCTTGAAATTAGGTGTTATAAGGCTAAATTACAAGAGGCAGCCAGTAATTGAGGTGGCAGCAACACGGGGTCTAGTGAACTAATCTCTTGCCATGTCACATGGCTCACCTTCAGCCAATAAGAAATCTCCCCATCACAAAAACAGAGGCAGCTGAGAAAAATTGATTTCTCATCTGAGCCATATTTGATAGCTTTTGAAATCGAAAATTGAAATTAACTAACCTAAGCCCCGTTGTAACAAAAGAGCAAATTAAATATGCAACATCGTTTCCTATTGGCAGTAAGAGGGCCTGCCAAGGTAAATTTGTAAATAGAGTTTAAGATGCAATTCTGTTCTCCCTCTCCCTTTCAGTGTAAAAGTATAAGTGTATAGAGGCTTTATAAATTATTTATAAAAAAAATCATCAGCTGCAAATGGCCACTGTGGTTAAGGACTTCCATGGAGAAAATCATTGCATTAGCAGAGCTCACTGAATGAATCAGAATTAAAAATAATCTGTGATGATTCCCAGGGATTGCTTAAAACTAAACTGAGGGGATATTTCTAAACTTCATCTATCAAAACTTTGGACCTCTTTTAATCTTCAAAACTAAAAGACTATATTAACCATTTTGGGGGATTGAAGGGTGGGGAGGGAGTGCTTATGAGATAAAAGGAGTTAGATTTATGATTGTTGGTACATTCAATTCCTCTAACTTCTCTGTGGACAAAGGAGTTAGTTTAGAATTTCTGTTGAAGTGAACCCATACTTTGATTTGTTTTTTTTACATGAAGTTTCCAAATAGGATATCTTTGCAATTAATCCAAATCTGAATTTTACTAATTCTGAAGGTTCAGCCAGAGCTTTCTACATTATCATTTTTTACTCCTATAGGTATAGTAAATAAATAACAGAGGGAATATACAATTAGTGATAGTTTTATTTCACTTAAAAATGTATCATAGTAATATACTCCATGTATAGAAATCTACTATCATCACTGTTATTCTTAAGGGTCCCAAACTTTCCCTATCTGAATTTGTATTGGTAAATAGCCCAATTAATTTCATGTGCTCGATAGAAACTATGCCAAAGAGGATGGAATCATAACACCTCATAGTCTACAATGCTGAAAATCTGAACTCTATAGAATCCAGTGACAACTGTAATAGAGGATATTACATTTAGCCTGCCTGTCAACCAAGGGATCTTGTAAAATCATTTTCTGTTCTAATTTATTACTTTTAGTGTCAATCAGACTCCGACAAGCTGAGTAACATCATTAGGTATTGAGTTCAACTACTCAGCACTTTTTAAATGCAGTTTAAGTAGTTGTCTCATTATCTGTACTAGAAGAGAAAGACAAGGTTCAAGGGGTTTTTCTTTTTGGCAGAAATACTGTTAGAAAAAAATCTTCAGGAGAAAAAATTCAGAAAGAAGGATGCGTGAGTGATTTTTACTATTTAGTATAAAATGCACTTTAGAGCTAATTCTTGGTTCATCAGAGTTGCGAGGGGAGAGAAGATATCTTCTACCAACTTGAGTATTATCCTCTAATGAATCCCTGTTAAAAAAGGGATTCTAACATCAGAATTTAGACATTCTGATTTCTGTAGAATTTCTATAAACTTATTTTAAATTTTATTTCCTTTTGAATTCTAGAAATATCAAGTATAGAAAAATGCTATGTTAGCTTGTGTAGTTAAGTGATGAGGTAAAAAATCTTTACCAACTTTATATTATCGAATTTTAGATCAGAAGGATGGAGGAATGTGGTATTCTTCTCTTTCAATAGAGATCAGAAGCTTCCTGAAGGCAGGGACTATTTCATTTTTGTCTTTGCATAGGCAATAACTCATGCATTGTTGCTATTTAATACATATGAGTGATTTTATAGATGATGAAATAACCAACACAGCATAGTAAAATGGTTTTTGAATCAGAGAACACATGTTCAAATCCTGCTTCTGATGCACATTATATGAGTCAAGTTATACCTCAGGCAAACTACTTACCCTTCCTGTGACTCAGTTTTTTAACCTGTAAAATGAAAGGGATATACTACACAGTTTCTGCAGTCTCTTACTAGCATTCAACCTAGGATCAATAAACCAACAGAAGGCCATGTAGCAAATATATTCTTGAAGAGAGGAATTTAAATAAAAGAAGGATCAATTATATTCTAAAAATTTTAATGGAAAAGGTGAAATAAGGTTATTTCATGATATATAAAATGTTTCAAATTGACTCAAGACAAAGGAAAGTACATTAAGGAAGTCAATGCCCTTTTTATATATTATGTAATAGCTAGTAAGAGGATGATCTATGTTACTATTTTTATTTGAAATGCTAATTTTAATTTTACTTAGAAATACATTAACCAAATAAATCCCAATACGTTAAATTTGACAATGAGCAGAAACTAACTCTATCTGATTTTTTACAAATCATCTTTTTAAATCTTAGATTGATGGAACTTTATACATGTTACATACCTTTTGTAGAAAAAGACGTGTTTCATTTTAGTTTTTAGTGGAAGAGTATATAAAATAGAGAGGAGTTAACAGGTAAAGATATCAGATATAGAGAATGTGCTTGGCCTTCTTAAAAACAAGTTTTTCTAGATATTTTCTATTTCTAACACTACCACAGTTATCACATTTATCCTTTCCCTTACCCTTCTCAGAAGCATCCCACAGGACAAATAGTATTTTTTTTAGAGAAAGAAAACAAAATACACACTACTGATCAATACATTGAGAAATTCTGAAAACACATGTAATGTGTAATACCTTCATGAAGGGATGAGTTTGGGACATTTTCTCAAATCTCTTCATCTGAGTCTTGTTTGATCTTTATAATCTTGGTACATTTGCTTTTGATTTTTGACAGTTCATCATTATTTCCATTTCCATTGTTGCTGTTGCTGGATATGTTGTTATATTGACTTTATTTACTTCATTCTGCATCAGTTCATACAGATCTTTCCATTCTTCTCTGTATCCATCATGCACATTTCTTATAACTCAGTAACAGTGTATTAAATTCATTGATCAACATTTGTTTAATCATTCTTCAAGTGATGGGTATCTATTTTGAGTATAAATCTTGGCTATCAAAAAAGTGCTGCTCTAAAATTTGGGGTGTACATGGATTCTTCTTAAAAATGGCTTTCTTGGGGCACAAGTCCAGTAATGGAGTCTCTTGTTCAAAAGGTATAGACATTTAATCCACTCTTGGCCTTTGTTTCCACCACTCTGACACTATTATTGTGGAAGTAGAGCCTAAGTTTGCAGTGCTTTGGGTTATACTCGACCTTTCTTTCTCTAATCAGATGCCATAGCCAAATAATTAATTAATTAGTGGTTGATATGCTGGTTATGAGTTTGCCTAATATTTTCTGTCTTCTTCAGAAATTAGGGTTAAATGCAATATTTTGTAACAAAACTCAAAACATAAGAGGAATATGAAGTTCTACAAAGACCACTCCAGAAAACCCTCTGTTTTCTACCTAGAATCAGGCAAAACTTGAAAATTGTTCTGTCCCTCCATTTAATGATTGGATCCCATTGTTTTTACTGTTTGACAGAGGCTTTGACAGATTTGGGGATTTAAAGCAAGGAGGGACTTCTGTAGATCTTTCATTTGCTATTTGTGTGACCTTGAGAAATTTACTTCTCCATGGGCCAGTTTACAAATGAGGAAACTGAGACCCACAGAGAGGTGAGTTTTACCAAATCATACAGGGAACAAGGGATAGAGATAGAATTTGAAAACAGGCCTTCTGACTCATTCCCATGCTCCACATTGTCCAAACTTATCACAAGTATATACTTGCCACAGAGGACAAATTTTTCTATCATTGAAAACAGATTTATAAAAAGTTATATTAAAAAATGTCCCTTATGTCTCCTTCTTCTGCGGATAGCACCATAGATGGTCCCCTACTTTATTGATTTCTATTCCCAACTCTACTCCAACTTGAGATATCCTATCCCTTCATTGGTCAATACCTTTCTTTCTTTCTTTCTTTCTTTCTTTCTTTCTTTGGTGAGGCAAGTGGGGTTAAGTGACTCGCCCAGGGTTACACAGCTAGTAAGTGTTAAATGTCTGAGGCAGGATTTGAACTCAAGTTCTCCTGAATCCAGGGCCAGTGCTCTATCCACCATGCCACCTAGCTGCCCCAATATCTTTCTTTATACAATAACTATATTTTCAAATGAACCAATTAATCAACAAGATTTGTTAAGTGCCTACTATGTACAAGGCACTACCGGGGATATGAAGACAAGAATAAAACAGTCCCTGCCCTTGAGGAACTTACATTCAACTGGAGAAAGCAACATGTGTGTATCTCTACATGTATATCTAAATGTCAGGAGTACAACAGAGGTCTGTACACAGCATTCATTGATCTTAGATGAACAAGGCCTTTGATACTACCAGTCATGAGGGGTTATAGAAAATTATGTCAAAATTTGGTTGCTCAGTGAAGTACATCAATATAATGCATCAATTTTGTCATGGTACGATTGCCTGTATTCTAGATAATGGATGATGCTCTTGCATTTTCCCAGGCACCAGTGGAATAAAACAAAACTGTGTGCTTGTTCCTATGCTTTTTAGTATGATGTTTTCAACAATGTTGTGAGACACCTTCAATGGGGATGAACATGATGTCAAGGTCAGATACCTTACTGTTGTTAAGTTATTTCACTTGAAAAGGCTACAAGCCAAGATTAAAATAGAGTGAAAGTTTGTGCATGATTTTTTTTCATTCATAGATGATTGTGTATTCAATGTAGTATCCAAAGCTGAGATGCAACAGGGTCTGGATTGATTCTTTGCTACTTGTTCTAATTTTGGCCTAACAATTAACACCAAGAAAATACAAGTTCTTGACCAGCCAGCACCACACAATCCTTACATGTAATCATTGGTAACAGCAAATGGAGATGTTTTAAATACTGTGGATAAGTTCATTATCTTGGTAGTATCCTTTCCAGGGTTGTACACATTGATAATGAGGTTGACATATGCATTGCTAGAGTGAGCTCAGTGATTGGGAGGAAAGTATGGGAGAGAAGAGATATTAGATTGCTTACCAAACTGAAGGTCTACAGAGCCATTATATTGACTTTATTGTTGTATGCCTGTAACAGTATGCCAGTGCCATGCCAAGATACTGAATAACTTCCATATAAATACATACATATACACATATATATGTACAGGTATAAATATATGTGTATATGTGAATATATACTTTATAAGTTTACAAACAAATAATTTGATAATAAAATGTAGTTATATGTAATACAAATATAATAAACTAAATATAATAATTAATGATAATCAGTTATACTATAATAAAGCAAATACAATTATATATATAAAATATATGTAAATACAAAATATATGGAGTAAATGCCAAGTACCTGGGTGAGGGCACTAATAGCTTCATGGTTTAGGAAAGACCTCATGGAGCAGCTTGCACTTTAGCCAAGCTCTGAAGGGATTCTAAGAATGGAAATGGAGATACCGTGTATTGTAAGCAGAGCAATAGCATGTGCAACAGCATAGAGATGGGAGATAGAATATTGTGTTTTGAAACAGCAAATAGGCCAATAATGTGCACTTAATAGCCTGGAAGGATGGAATGAAGCCAGATTGCCAAGAACTTAAAGTGCTAAACAGAAGAGTGTGCATTTTATCCTAGAGGCAATAGAAAGTTACTAGAATTTTTGATTGGGTAAATGGCATAAGAATTATATTTTAGGCATATCCCATTGGTAGTTTTGTTGAAGATGGAATGGAGAGGTACAAAAGATTTCATGTAACTCAACTTTTCATAAAGGAGACTGCATTTTAAATCTACTAGAGCATCCCTACTTAATTAAAGTGAGAACAGAGTATATATCTGTACTGTAAATAATTTCTGTTACATTACTTTATCAATATATTTTTTCCATATCAGCTTTATTTTAAAGATAGGAAAATATAAGAATGTTCTATTTCCTCCCAGGAAGTGAGATAAATTTGAGGTCCTCTTCAAAGGACCCTCAGAGGGAAAAAAAAGTTTTAGTTCCTCTTCAGTTATCTGTTTAAGGCAAGAGAAGACTTGTTTGGAAGGTGGGCCAAGACTGATATCCTAAAGAATTTGAAGTACTCTCATATGGAAGGGGGAGGTTTTTTTAGCCCCAGAGGGCAGAGCTATGGCTGAAAATTGCAGAAAGGCAGATTCCAGCAAGATAGAACAATTCAAACTGCCTGAAAGTGGAGCAGGCTGCATCCTGAAAAAGTGAATTCTCTCATATTTGAAGTCTTCAAGTAAAGGAGGTATTATACTTTGTTTGGAATACTGCAAAGGGAATTCCAATTCATATATGGTTTGGGATAATCTCTGAGATATCTTCTAAATTATAATATGTGAATCTATGATCTTCTATGATGTTATATTTTACCATGCATTTTTGGGGAGATAATCTTGGGATAATTCAAGTTCCAAATGGTCCTAAGACAATGAAAAGATACCTCATGGATAAATCAGATATAGTATATTGCTGGTGTTTACATGCCTGTGAGAAGTGTTATTAAATACATCAAGGATATTCTTAATAAGAAAAGGTGGGGAAATAAACCCATGTGCTGCAGTGATATTCCTGAAATACTAAAAGAACAAGAGAAATATATTTAACAGTCGGAGAGGTGCTCTATGTAAGATTTCTAGAAAGAAAACAAAAATAAGGATAAGAATTCCATAGGATAGGAAGGTATGACAATATTGTGATCTGCATTGATGGAGATAGCTCAGATTTTTTATGTATCCATTGCCATATAAAATGCAGTATTGTATAATCTTTAGAATTCTGATAAACACAGGTAAGTCAGATATCATTCACTGCAATTTTCTTGTAAGAAAATGCATTTTGACTCAAGTGGTACTTTCCATGTTCAAACAGTTACAAATGAACATTTTTGGGTATCACTTGTTAACAATATTCACCCTCTCAAAAAGAAAAACAAATATAGTTCTGTGATCAACTATCGAAAATAATTTTCCAGTAGAACTATAGAGTCAGTATAACTGACCTACAAAGTTCAATGTATTTCAATCAAATGATGATTGGTTTAAAGTTGAATTGTTTCACATGTCATTCTATAAAATTTCTGCATATAGTACTTACATAAGCTAAAAGCTTTCATGGTCTTCATCCAAAAGGATATCGTAATCAGAATGCCAGTAATTCTGGGAGACATCAAAATTTTCATAGCCATAAAAATCTCAGTCGAGACAGATCTATACTGGGAAAGTTTCTGTAGAATAAAGATAATGATGAAGAGCACACATAGTAATCTCAAAACTCTATGTGAGATATCAGGGAAATGATTCTCTCACTCTTCTTGACTCAAAGACTTTGAAAGAAGTTGATAAGTTTACTAAGTTCAGGCTACTTGTAAATAAAATAATTTTTAAATAAGGGATGGAAAAAATTGCAAAAGTATATTTGCTTAATTATCTTATTAAGTTGTCAGAATTAGAAAATCTTTAAAATATCTAAAAATATGTTTTTTACTGACCCACCCCAGAGCTTTAATTTCATGCCTCATTACAGTATAAAGGTGACCTTGTCCTCTCTAAAGCTATGAAATTTTAATGGAAAAGTTAGTTCCTTCCATCAGCACCCCATCATAATTTTCTGCACTTCAATGAAAAACCTTTGAAACAAAGCAAAAAATATGACTGTATGAAGTCTACCTGCAGTATGGTATAGCTGATAAAGCTCTGCATTTGGAAGAAAGAACATGTGGGTTCAAATTCTATCTCAGATGAAAGCTGTTTGACCTTGCTCAAGTTAACCTCTCTTGGCCTCAATTTCTTCATCTGTAAAATGGGGTTAATAACACCACTTACCTGATAGGAATGTTGTGAGTTCAAATACAGGGCTTTAAGATGTGCAAAGTGCTGTACAGGATGTCCCAACAGTCTTTCTTTAGATTTAGGTTATAAAGCTTAATAAGATTGGCTAAGGGGTGATTAGGTGGGGCAATGGATAGATCACCAGCCTTGGAGTTAGGTAGACCTTAATCCAAAACCAGCTTCAGATGCTTACTAGCTGTGTGATCTCAGGCAAGTCACTTAACCTTGATTGCCTCAAAAAAAAAAGATTGTACTAAGAAATTTGGGACATTTTGTATTAACCCCCTTTGCTCCCTGAAATTACCCTGTGAGGTAGGTGCTATCATTATTCCTACTTTATAGATGAGGAAACTGAGGATACATGGGTTTTATTTTACTTGCCCAGGTCCATATAGTGATTTTATGTCTGAATCAGGATTTGAACTCATATCTTCCTGACTTCAGATTCAGCAGTCTATCCACTATGCTACCTACCTGCCTCATTATTCCATGATAGAGAGGATATAATATGAAGTATTCTGCATCCCTTAAAACATAATTAAATGTGAGCTACACTTATTATATCTTCTATGCATAAATTTTGAGAGATCCTGACTTTCTAGAAAGGCTTCTATGGCAGACCTGGTAATTGACTATAGGTTTATCAATCGAAGACCAGCATAGCTAAGTTCAGAGAGGCTCATTACAAGAAGGCTGGTCACAGATTGATGATTTTTTTGGCCTGCAGCAACTCATTAAGCCATCTACTAGGTATTGGAGGGGTTATGGTTTATATCAGCAGAGAGAACTGACACAGGTTATGTCTTTGGAAGAATTAAAATGTTTTTTAGGTGTTTTTGTTATTTAAAAATTATTTAAATTTTATTGAACCTTGAAACCTCTAAAAAAGAACTTTCCCTCAAGATTTATTAGTTAGAGAACAGAATCAATATTGTAAGAATAAGACACATGTATTTTCAAATATGTATATATGAAATAGACATATTTAGGGATTTTTTTTGAAGGGCAGGATATTGTGGCTACAAAGAGCACTGTCTTTTTAAATAGAAGAACTGGGTTGAAGACCTGAGCTTAGCTGTTGCACTAAATAACTTTAGTCATGTCACTCCACTTTCTCTGAGCCTCAATTTACATTATCTATGCTGTGGGCATAATAATATGTATGCTATAGACCTTAAACTGTTATTGTGAGGAAACTTTGCTAACTAACAATTTCTATATAAATGGAATTTTATCATTATTCACATACATTTCCCTCCCTCTTCCACAGAGGAGATAAAACTGGAGGAAAAACCTTTCCAGGAAAAAAGGAGATTCATGAAAATAACATTCCAGGTTAATTAAAAACAGTTTTTCTTAGACTAAGGCAAAGGGTATTCTTATAATGAAAAGTGTTGGGTGTTTTTTGAAAATAATTCCATGTTTTTGGACATTGATCCATGAGAAAATATGATCTTTAGCCTTCCACTGGCAGTAAGAGTACATATATGTGGGGACTGGTGTAGTTGGGTTAAGAGGAGGTACTGCCTTTGGCAGTTGGACAAACCACTTGTCTCTGATCAGATCTGAAGTTCCATGTTTTAAATATTATGGAGAAGGGGCACAGATTAATGTGGCAACATTCTTCTTGGGACTAGGGGCATCCTTTGTAGAAAGACTAGTTCAGTCAGCATGACCATCAACTTTATAGACCAGAATGGGACAGAAGAATGATGCTGGCCTCTGATTGGTGGCCTGTTTTGCCACTGGTTCTTTCTGACCATTATTACCATGAACCCTATTATCACTAGTCTGGTCAGCTGGAACTTTCCCTGTCCTAGGGCTAGCAAGTCTTGTGGCTAGCAAACTCCCATCTCTTGCTTCTTTAAGCCCCGTGATTCATAGCTCTTGCTGTCTCTGCCCTCTTTTCCTGTATTCTTACCTGTATGCAACTAATCCCCACTTTTATTCAGTCCCTATTCTGTTCTATTCTTTTTCTCCAATATGGTCTCTGAAAAGTTCTGCTCTATTTTTTTATAATTTGCCTTCATACTGATAACTTTCTCTGTTACCCTTTGCACTTCTGACACTCATAGAAAGCTGGATTTTTTCAGCTATCTCATGTCTGACCAGCCTTGTCAGTGTAAGTTTTTCCTTCTCTCATTCCTCCTCACACGTCCAAGAACAGTGGTTGGCATGTTCCTTCTTTGCCATTTGAAGATAACTTCTGATGCTTTCATTTAGCACCATCTTCTCCTTTGAGTTCACCCACTCATCTGTATGACACTTCAATATCCTTGGCACTGTTATCTATTTCTCTACTGGATTTCAAATTTCTCTTTCTTCTTCCTCAAAGACTTGAGTGTCTGACTTCAGTTTCTCTATACCACAACTCCTATTGTCATGCAGGCAGACTTCAATAATATGTAAATATCCCTTCCACAAACATATTAAATTCATCATTGATTAACATCCTTAAGTCTTGTGATTTTACCTCCATTATACCTCAACCAACCACAGGGTTGATCACAGTGCAGACCTTACCATCTCTCCAAATTGATCTATCTTCATGGTCTTGAATTCTGAAATTTCCCTCCCCCATTCTCTGCCATGCCTTCATACTATCCCTCTCTTTCTCTCTCTGATTCACTCATGGTCAACCCATTATTAATCTTTATTGCAAATTTAAATCCTTTCATTGATATTTGTTCTCTTTGTCCATGTATCTCTGATATGGAATAAGTCATTTCTGTCTTTGACTCTATTGTCTTTTTGTCTCTTCTTTCTTAACACTTTGTCACTTGGTGCTATCATTTGTCACTTTAGGTTGAATTATCATCACTATGCAGATGACTCCAAAATCTATATAATGGGTCTGACTCTCTTGCCAGAACCACAAAATCAGAGATTCCAGAGTTCATTGGGAGACCATGAAGTTCATTGTACATTTGAATAAGAATACCTTTTACAACCTATCTAATAAATGTTCATCCAACTTTATGTTGCTAACTTCCTGCTAAAATCATAATCAAATTAATACTGCCACTGCTCCTAGAAAGGGTTCATCAATCTATTCACCTTTGGTTTTACTCATTATCTTTGTAACTTTCAAAATCAAAATATGCCTCCTTGACTACCGTACATTGTTTTCCCAAATTAGAAGCTAAACTCTTTCAGGAAAAGGGATGCCAGGTTTGATTTTGTATCTTCAGTGTATCCTTTTAAAGCATAATGTTTGCCACATAGTAAGCATGTAATAAATGCCTTTTCATTCATTTAATTCAGCTACATTATGCCTGAGTGCTTTATTTTTTCTTCATGTTCACAACGTCTAGCACAAGACCTTGTAAACAGTAGGCACTTAATAAATGTTTATTGAATTGAATGGAAACTGAAGTATTTTGCTTAAAGCACTGCGTTATTCTCAGGCTTACCCTCACATTTCTGCACCTACTGCAGCATCTATATACTGTTTTTCCTCCCTTTACTAAAACCCACAGTGAAAGTTTATCTGAAAGCTAGAGTTATAAAGCATCACAGAAAAAAAATTATGTATTACATTAATTGTAGTCGCTAGAAGACTATGTTATACCGATTACAGAAAAAAAGATTTTTAAAACAGAAATTAATGAATGTTACTAGTTTTGTTATCAGTCAGTAAGCATGTTCATGTTATTCTTTATGGAAAGATTAAGGTAAGTCCATATAAAAATCTCATAGAAGTCAAATGTTAGTGTTTGTCTAAGGCAAGTCTAGTTAAAATGAAATTTCATTAGTTTAAAACCATGGTATCTTTATTCCAGACACATTCTGTTGGTCAAAGAATACCAAAAAATTGTCTGAATTTTTAGGCATTTTCTTTAATAAGAAATATAGAAAAGTCTGGCTTTAGGATGTATGGATTAGTGGAGTTATCAGTCTCAGCATACTTAGTCAAAGATCACAGCCTAAAACTTCTGAACAGTACTTATCTTAAAGTAGTAAAGCCTTCAGTATTCTCAAATTCATTTATACCTGGAATTATTTTCAAAGCTCTCTAAATCGGGGGCCATTCAAATGTTGAGCAAGAAAATAGGAAGACACAGAAAGTTTTAATTCAGATTTTTAAAAAAAGGTTGTAAAGAAAGATCAGCTTGAAGCTTTAGTGACATCAACTGAAGTGAGATTAGCACAAGATTGACCAAAGGTTATTTTAAAAGATGCATTTTAATTATCACTACATTGAAAAGAATCATACAGATTCACAAAGAGTGGAGAAATGTTGGTGAGAAGAAACATCCAGTACAAGGACGTTTTGTCAACTTAATGTTTTGAACTTCTTGGTCTTCCCATGTTTGCACTATTTTTTTTTTTTTTTGGTGGTTTTTTTTTTCAGGGCAATGGGAGTTAAGTGACTTGCCCAGGGTCACACAGCTAGTAAGTGTCAAGTGTCTGAGGCTGGATTTGAACTCAGGTCTTCCTGAATCCAAGGCCGGTGCTTTATCCACTGTGCCACCTAGTTGCCCCTTGCGCTATTGCATGACACCATGTAACTCTTTCTCACCTTGGCCTCTTCTAACCCCTAACTTTCAAGGAATATCTCAATGGTCACTTTATAAAAGGTATTTCCCGATTTCCTCATTTAATGCTGATTGTTTCAAACTTTCCTTTCTTTAAATAGAACAATTTTAATTGAAATAGACTAGTTATTTTTTTAAGATTGCATAACTTTTTGGGCAGCTAGGTGGTGCAGTGGATAGAGCACTGGCCCTGGACTCAGAAGTACCTGAGTTCAAATCCGGCCTTCAGACACTTAACACTTACTAGCTGTGTGACCCTGGGCAAGTCACTTAACCCCAATTGCCTCACTAAAAAAAAAAAAAAGATTGCATAACTTTTTAAGTGAACTACCTAAAATGCTTCAAAGTTTTAAAATAATTTCTATATTTAAGTAATTACATATACATGAAATTCTTTTGTCAGTTTGTCATTGAAAGTGATTGTGACCATATATTTTATTTCTGATCATGGAAATTTCTCCTACCTCAAGTTTTTTTTTTGTAGAAATTGAATTAATTTTAAGAGCTGTTTGACAGGGGCAGCTAGATGGTGCAGTGCGAAAGCACCGGCCCTGGATTCAGGAGTATCTGAGTTCAAATCTGGCCTCAGACACTTGACACTTACTAGCTGTGTGACCCTAGGCAAGTCACTCAACCCTCATTGCCCTGCAAAATTAAAAGAAAAAAAAGTTGTTTGACAGAATTTTTAATACCATTAACATTTGATTTCTTGAGTTCAGTACTTGACTTTTTATGCTATCTCCATAGAGTTTGTCCTTTTCTGCCTATCATACATAAAAATTAGGATAAGTTTCTTCCATTTTGAAAAATCTCATTTTGTTAGGATGACTTAGATTTGAATGATATTACTTGAGTAACGCAGAAGTATTACAAGATTTTGGAATTTGAGTAAGACTCCAAAAGATTAGGCCTCTTAGGCCTATTTCTGCCCCCCCTTAAATCCTCCATATTGTTTATTTTTACCTAGTCATATCTATGCATTAAGACTTAAGAAATAGGTAAAAATGTGGAATATATTAGCAGTAAATTTACTTTTGCTTTTCTTTGTTCCTTAGAGCACAGTATTGCCACGCAACAGTGTTCAATCTAAAATAAATATTTACGACTCTTCAAAGGTTTGAGACTTAAGGAGCCACATGTAAATAACCTAAGAATATTATGCTTAGCCATTGTTGGGAATGATATTCCATAGGGGATATTGCTAATGTGACTGACAAGTCAATTATATTCCATTCACAAATGTTTTGATGCCTGCAATATTAATAATACTGCATTGCCTGTGAGAAGGGCTACCAGAACTACTGCAATGGAAAGAGCCACAATAAATAGCAGCAAATGTAATTCTAACCTCTGACTCTGTGACGAACAGCATGGGTACTATCTGCGGCTCTGCCTTTAATTTCAGTAGCATCAAAGGAAAACTCAAGCGCTTCAGAAAATAACTCTAGCACCATGTCTCTGATAAAATAAAATGCTTACCCACAGACATAAATTATCATGGGAATAAAAAGACTACACCAAAAATTACATAGTTTCCTAATGCTCTTAAATCAAAGTCGAGACGAGGCTGCAAGCAGAGCATATATTATGACAGTCATACTACTCAAGGAATTATATTTGATGAAATTAACCCAATAAGTTTATTCAATTTATAATTTTGGGGGGGAATGTGACATCATTATAAAGAGAGCAATGACAACCTTTTCTGGTGCTTTGGCTTTTAAAAAGTATTATCTTTGGGGTCACCTAGGTGGTGCAGTGGATAAAGCACTGGCCTTGGATTCAGGAGGACCTGAGTTCAAATCTTGCCTCAGACACTTGACACTTGCTAGCTGTGTGACCCTGGGCAAGTTGCTTAACCCTCATTGTCCCTCAAACACACACAGACACAGACACACACACACAGAGTATTATCTTTGGTACTTAGATTGGTAATTTTATCAGAAGGTAAGATGCCTCCTGGAATCATACTACATACTTTATAGAAGTTATATTAACCTTTTTGGTATGGACTATATGGCCAGAAGTGCTACTTGCAGGACCTAAAGAGTATTTCACGATAGTTGTGTTACCTTTTTTCAATATTTTCTTGATTATTGTTAATTGTCTTTTATTATTAAATCACTTATTCAATAAACAACAAAGCATTTCCTTATCTCTCTCTGTGTCCTCACCAATTCAAAAGGAAAAAAAAAATACCCCAAATCCTTGTAATAAACAAGCACAGTCAAGCAAAACAAATACTTATATTGTCCATTTACAAAAAATATGCATCTAATTCTTCACTTGTGTCCATCACCACCCTGTCAGGAGGGAGTCATCATCAGTCCTCTGGGATCATGGTTAGTCATTTTATTCATCAAACTTCTTAAGCCTTTCAAAGTTTTTGTCTTTACATTGCTGCTGTTATAGTAATTGTTCTCTTGATCTTGCTCATTTCATTCTTTATCAGGTCACTTATCTCCCCAAGTTTCCCTGAAGTTACCTTTTAAGCTCTTTTTGGAGGGTTAAAGAACTAATGGGGTGACCTTCATTTGAGAAGTGGCTGAACCAATTGTGGCACAGGAAAAGTAATGAAATACTATTGTACTTTAGGAAACTAGTTTTATTTCGACAGTAGAGAAGTAAGTCTATTGTTTTGAACTTGGAATGCTTTTTCTATAGAAATGTTAGCAATGGTACTAAGATTCTAGGTCCACAAAACTTTGTAACCAATGAAAAAAGATATATCATTTATACAATATTTTAAGGTTTGCAGAATTCTTTACATTTTAAAATATCTCACTTCAACCTTACAACAACCTTGAGAAGCAAAGTTCTATGATTATCCTAATTTTCAGGTGAGGAAAGTGAGCCAGAGGTTAAGTAACGTGCTCAGGATCACATCTTTTAAGTGTCTGAGGTCTTCAAGGATACAGGTTGTCCTGACGACATGTCCAGTGCTCTTTCCATTGCATTACCCAGCAGCCTACAAACAGCAAACGAAAGTCACGAAGCTGCATAAAGGAGGTAGTGTTCCAAAAATGCAATTCTGGGAAAGGCGTGATGAGCATAGAATTTCAGAATTCTAAACTGTGTGGTGTTAACAGTGTGGACCACTCCGTTTGATTTGGGAAGAAGAGAGATAACATTAAGTCTGGGGTAATCACATTAGTTTTCAGTAAGGAATAAGGGGCAGAAAAGCATCTTGGTGATGGGGTTGTTGACAGTTATAAGAAGGTGATAAAGAGAACAGAATCTATCAATAAAATAAGCAAAATAAAATAGATCTCAATAAAACAACTCAGAAGGTTCCAGTATTGCTTGAATATATTCTCCTCCATTGATTAAGGCTAAAACTGGTACAGGTCCAAGTTTCCACATATCAAATGGTCCCAAAGTTGGATATTTGGTACCCTACCAATTATATCTGTACAGTTGTCAGCTGTGCATCTGTTCTCCCATCAAAGCAATGTGACATTTAAGATACAAAGTCAAACAGATGGCTCCACTTTGCTGAACTGGACTTTAATGAAAAAGTCCAGATTCTTTTGTAGCAGAGGAAAGGGATTATTGCCTTGGAAAGCATGCATCATTGGGGGAAAAGATAATGCTACATCAAAGGATATAAATTGTGATGGGAACATTAAGATACTTTCACTTTTCTTGAGAGAGAATAAGGAAACCCAGGTGTCTTGAAATGTTCAAAATTCAAAAGAGAAAAAAAAATAAACCCAGGATATGTGAAGAATTCCAGGAACCTATTTAGAAAGCAAGGAAACTTGACTGAGAAAGTTCTGGATAAAAAAAAAATTAAATTTCATACAATCATGAGATTTCTGAGAGAAGAGGAAAGACAAGGAACGGCGTAGGATTAAAACCACCCAATTAAAAAGAAGAGGCAATGAAAGATGAAAAAAAAATACATTGCTTTAAGACTCACAGACTCTGCTAGGAACAACTCCCACAGTCAACTTTCCAATAACCTAACTACATTATCATTTTGAAAGGGGAGTTAGGGCTACTCTTCCTTCCAATCTACCAGCAACAATCTCCTCCTGGGATTCTGGAACTCTCAGAAGGAGACTTTTTTGTCCATTTCATATGGTGGCAATTTGTTGGAAATGATTCTGTCATTTTTACACAAAAATAAGCAACTTCCTGTGCTAGTTGATACTTTGTATCCTTGCTAAGGGATTTTGATCTTAATGGACTTAGAACTCTTCATTTAGAAACTGCTATAAAAATAATCCTTTCTACATTTAAAAAAGACAATATTGGAGAAAAAGTGATATAAACATTATTCCTTTCCACTGTTCATTAATTAAATGTAAATAAATTGTAAACTTATTGCAATGTCAGATACTTTAATAAAATATGCATATGCAATATAATAAAAATAACAGGAAAACTATCTTCTCATAGAATTTCTTAACTTTAACAAACAAATAAATGCACCTAATCTGGAGCAGAATTACAGTACAAAAAAGAAAAGAAAACAAAAAGAAACTTAGAACATGAGTGTTGTCTTAAACACAAAAGCTTTTTCAATAATTGTCTTTATTAAAAAAAAAATGCACCCATAGGGAGACTCAATCACTATAGCTTAGTGTTTATTGACTCTATGAGCTAAAGTTATGAGCTTGAGTATAACATTCCAGTATAGTACTTGAGATTCCAAGAATCAAGTGGCTCAAAAGAGCCTTTCATTAGTTCCGTCAGGACCAACTCAATATCTCATGACACAGACAGTTTCATAATAAGGGATTTTAAGTGCATCATCTAATAACTATAGGCTAAGGAGAAATCAGTTTGCTTTCCACTAGCTCATAAAAACAGCACTGATTGTCAGATAAACTTAAAAGGAAGTGATCAGTGAACTTGACTTTGACAAGTATGGAAGGCTCTTAAGAAGCATGTGTATGAGTGTGTATGTTACTGGGAATCCACTAACTGCAATAGGAGAGAATTTCTTCCATTTTATAATTAGGTCAACCTAGTGTGCTTATTATAAGAAATAGAGTATAAGTCTTGGTCTTCTTTTAGGAAGAGAAATGGGAAACCAGCCTTATCTTATCTTGATAGAGTATATTTAGGATTATTTTCAATCACCTCTTTTTGATAGATTTCTGTTTTTTAAGGAGATAAGACTTGGCATAGTTATTATAAATAGATAATAAGACCAATGAGTTCAATGGATAAAATTTTCTGTATTTAAACTCACATTCCACTTATTCTTACAATTATAAACTCATCTGCATTTCACATCAAGTGTCATTGATTATAATTTTTGTTTATCTTAACTTAGAGAGGCAATCTTATATAGGGGAGATGTTCTGTATTGGTTGTCACGATAGATCTGGAGTATAATGTTAAATGGAGAGCTACATTTATTTCTAAGGAGGTTGTATAACAACTTGGAATTCCAATTCAAATACTTAATAGTTATGTATCTATGGGGAATTCATAATCTTTCAGCCTCAATTTCTTCATATGTGAATGGAATAAGAATGATATTAACTGTAGTTCTTAGCTCACAGAATTGTCATGAGATAATCAATAACATGTATCAATCAATCAACCAATAAGTGCCTATTATATTCCAGGTAGTGTACTAGTGGGTGGTGATATAAGTACCAAGCATGACACAATCTCTACCAGCGAGGAACTCTCATTCTTACAGGGGTGACTCTATCTATCTATCTATCTATCTATCTATCTATCTATCTATCTATCTATCTATCTATCTCTCTCTCTCTCTCTCTCTCTCTCTCTCTCTCTCTCTCTCTATCTCTCTATCTTTTTATATCTTAAATATAAAGTGAATAAAATTATAGAAAGTAGTTATATGCAAAGATCATTTGGTAGGGAGGGTACAAGCAACCAGAGGAACAATAAAGACTGAAGAAGATGATGCTTGATGTGCATCTTAAAGAAAGAAAAAGACTCTCTGAGGTATAAATAAGGAGGGAATGCATTCCAGGCATGGATCTCATGTAAAAGCACAAAGATGAGAGATGGAGCATTATGTGTTAAGAACAGAGTAGGCTAATTTGAATGGATCTGAAAGGGGAGTCATGTTCATTTGGGCCAGAAAGATATGTGCGGAACTTATTCTGAAAGGCTTTAAAAGCTAAAGAAAGGAGGTAATTAAAAAAAAAAAACATAAAATGGTACACTAGAGAGAGAACTGGGTCTGGAAAGAGGAAAATCTGAATTAAATCCAACCACAGGTACTGGTTCTGTGATCCAGTACAAGTCACTTCGCATCAGCTTCCTCAACTGTAAAATGGGGACAATAGCACCTACTTCTGGGGGCTAATTTTAGGGTGAAATGAAATTAGTTTATAAAGCACTTTGCAAACCTCAGGCAATAGGAAGCCACTGGAGCTGATTGAGAAGTGGAATCATCGGATTTCATTGACACAATGGATAGGATCACTGGATGGTGGAGAGATTTGCTGAAGAGACACTAATTTGGAAGCTATTGGAATAATCTAGGCAAGAAGTTATAAGGAAATGAATTATGATGGTAGTAATATGAGGGGAAAGAAGAAGGGGACAAATGTGAGACATGTTATGGAGGTAAAAATAGGATTTTCAACTGATTGAATATCTGAACTCAAAAAGAGTGAGGAGTCAAGGATAATGAGGAATCTATGAACATGAAAGCCTGGAAGAATGGTGTTGACAGAAAAATAGAGAACTTTGGAAGAGGAGAGGGATTTGGGGAGAAGATGATTCAGTTTTGCACATACTGAATTTGAGATTTCTCTGGGAAATCCAGTTTGAAATGTCCAACAGACAATTAGTGATAATCTGAGACTGAAGGCCAGGGGAGAGATTGAGGTTAGATGAATATATCTCTGAGTAATCTGCATAGACTTGGAAGAAGCTAATGAGGAGACAGAGAGACACAGAAAGAGGCAGAGAGTGAGAGAGACAGAGAGGTAGACACATAGAGACAGAGACAGAGATAGACAAAAACACATACAGAAAGAGAGTAAGACACAAAGAAAAAGAGGAAGGAAGAGGAGGAGGAGGAAGAGAAGGAGGAGAAAGAGGAGGGAGAAGACAAGAGAAGAAGACAGGAGGGGAGAGGAGAAAAGAGAGAGACACAGCGATATAGAAATGGAGAGCAGCAGAGAGAGACACACAGAGAGAGGCTATGACAGAATTTTTTTGGAAACATTTTTTGCCTTGCACCTCATCAGATGCCTTGCCACTGTAAAGATACCTCCATCCTGAGGTCCTATTCTCCTGATTAGTGATTTCCTGCCTGGACCATTGCTTCAGGAAGGCCCCCAGCAAAGTTTCATTTCTCTTGTAACTTGACTTCTAGACTTCTTTTCCATCCCCTTCCCAGTAGCATTGTGTCCTCAAAGATACCCTTTCTTCCTACCACCCACCCTCCCTTCTAGCTATCTTTTATGTGTCATCTTCCCCCATTGGAACATAAGCTTCTTAGTGGCAGAGGTTGTCTCTCTTGCTCATATTATATACCATGGGGCCTAACACAGTGTCTGGTAAAGAGTAAGCATTTAATACCTTAATAAATATGCTCTCTGTTCTCTGTCTGTATGTATCTCTCTATCTATGTTTGTTTTTCACTCTCTCCCTCTTCTTCAACCAAGGATGTGATACAGATGGTGAGGCAGCAAAATAGACTTTGAGAAGTAATGAATACATAGATAGGAAGAGAATCAGGAGGAAATAATTTCACAAAATCCTAGAGCAGATAGAATATATAGAATTACGGCGTGGTCAATAGTGTCAAAAGCAACAAAGTCAAAATGGGAGAGAACTGCAAAAGTACCATTAGATTTGGAGATTAAAAGATCACTGATAACTTTAGAGAGAACAGTTTTCTGTTAAGTGATGAGACTTAGTCATATTGCAAAGGGTTGAGGAAGTGGAGGTAGTGAGTGTAAACTTTTTAAAGGAGTTTCACTGAGAGAGGACAGAGTGACAGCTTGAGGGTTGCAGGGTCTAATTAAGGTTTTTATCAGGATGGGGGCTACTTGGACATGTTTGAAGGTGGCAAGATAGGAAATAATCACTAGGGAGAGGTTGGAGATGCAAGACAGAAGGTGAATATTTGAGGACTTAATCTGGAGAAGATGGGAGGTATGGAATCAAGAATGAACACAGAGCAGTTTGTTTCAACAAGGAGCAGAGCCACTTCTTTGTCAGAGCCTGGGAGGAAAGGAGAAGAAGGAGGGAAATGATAACAGGAGATTTTGATAAGAAGAGGAAAAGAAAATAGAGCGGTATCATCATATGCTTCAATATTTTTCCAGCAAAGTAAGAGGTGAGGTCTTCAAGTGAGAAAGAAGTAGGAAAAGCAGGTTTTAAAGGCTTCAGGAGTGAGAAGAATCTTCAAATGTGTTAATATATCTATTGTGTCAGATAAATGCCCCATATTATTGTTATGAGCTTTTGCTGCATTTCTTAATTTATATTTTAAACATTGTGTGAATGAGAATATGATTTTATTCATAACACTTTAGAAAACGATGATCATGATGATGATGATGGTAGATAGGGTTTATATAGGGCTTTAAATATTTTAAAGTGCTTTGCAAATATTATTCCAGTCCATTCTCATAACAACCCTTGGGGTTGCTATTTTTCCAGTTGTGTCCAACACTTCATGACCCCATTTGGGGTTTTCTGTAGTGATTTGCCATTTTCTTCTCCAGGTCATTTAATAGATGAAGAACTGAGGCAAAGAGGGATAAGTGACTTGCCCAGGGTCACAGAGTTAGTAAGTGTCTGACACCAGATTTTAATGCAGGAAGATAAGCCTTCCTGACCTCAGGCTTGGCTCTCTATCTACCATGCTACCTAGGAGCTATTATTATTCCAATTTTATATATGAGGAAATTGAGGCAGATAAAAGTAGTGACTTACCTAGAATCACATAGTATCTGAAACTAGGTTTGACCTCGTGTTTTCCTGACTCTAGGTTCAGAACCATACCTCCTGGCTGTCTCTCTCTGAAGAATCAGTTATAAGTGACACAAAGGTCAATGGAAAGATGGATAGTGGATGAAAGCAAGGTGATACATGTTAACAATGATAACCAAAAATCAACTTAAAGAATACCATGGAGGAAATATATACTCCCCAAAGTAGAAGGAATTGTCCTGAAATAAGAGTGGGGATAATAGAAAGACATACCAAATGCTGTGGTAGTGATATATATATATACACTTATACCTACACACATATATTCACATGCACAGACATGCGCATATGTTCACATATATACATGTGCATATATGTGTATGTATATGCACATACATATATATGTATGCATGTGTGTGTGTGTGTGTGTGTAAAAGAAAATCCACATCCTGAAGGATGTGCTTCAGAATATTGGATAGGTCCTCTGTAGCAAATGTATGAGAGAACAAGGACAAGAATCTCCCAAGATTAGTAGAATGATTTATTTACAATAAATCATCATTTATGGAGGTATTAATCACATAAATGGAATTACAAATATACTGAAGCCTTGAAATATTAAAGAGTATCTTTTTAAAAATTAGGAGAATGAGAAACCTTAACATTAAATATTTTAGTTGTTAAATCATATGATCATAACATGTTAGAGTCAGTAATAACCTCAAGGATCACGGATTTCATCTTTTAAATTTTACAAATTAAGAAACTGAGACTCAGAGGAAGCAAAAGACAACTCCAATGTAATGAAGATCATAAGAATAGTTAGATGTTAATGATAGGTTACCTGCCCATACATCCAATGTTCTCTTTTATAATACCTTTCTGCTTCTCTGCTTTATTTCAAAATAATACTTCTTGTCAGTGTTAACCTATGCTAAGTATTTAAAAAATTTGAGATCATTTTTAGCTTGATATCTTTGAACTGTATATTGTTTAACCTTTATTAGGTTGCTTGGAATCTCCTGCTTTCATAATGTCTTTGCACAGCAGATGAAGTATATCCAACCAACCAATCAATCAACACAAATTTATTGAGAACTGTGTTAGATGTTGGGAATGAAAGAAGATAAAAATGAATAAATATTTATCCACAAGGAGTTTGAAATGCCTGATAGGAAGTTATTGCAGTTGTAGTACTTAAGAAAGAGACTAAGGCTGGATAACATTGAGGTTATGTGTGATAATATAGTTATCAGGCAATGCCTATTCTACTTGGATTGCTCTACTATCATAGTCTGGAAAAAATAGTGTTTTTTTTTTCCTGGCAGAAGCAGGAAAATTCCAGAAAAAACTTCAGTATTGTTAGATCTTTTTTGGTCTTACCTGAGAACATGAGTACTTTAATTTTGTATTATCATGATTATTATACTAAAATAAAACTAGTGGATGTTTTCTCCCATAATGCAACATTTTCCAGTGCTTACATGTAAGATACCTTATTTTAATTTATCCTATCTAGCATTTTCATTAATTTTAAGATATATGCTTAGGGCTCTTTTTTTGGTGCTTTGTTCATAGTACATGAATTGAACCAAATTATTGAAGTGAAAGAAAAGATAGAGAGAACATCCTATTAAAGACTTTTACTCTTTGATGTCTTTTTTCATTGACATAAATGGTATATCTCAGAAAGATGGCATGTGGCACATTAAGCAGTCATTCTTTAGTTAGTAGTTATTAAGCTGATAGGAATATACTTCATAGTAATTGTACATTTTCTGAGATATGCATTATTACAATGCTTCACAAATCAATATTCAGTTTAGTCAAGTCAATTGCCAAACTATAAGAAAGATGACAAATCAGGTAGTAAATAAAAAAGTATTAAAACAACTAGTAATTTGAATTCCCTAAATAAAAAGATTAAAGGAAAAGACACTTGAATAGTTTCTTCGATTAAATTAATGTCTGAAAAATATCACCTTGAAAATAGATGAATCATGTTTGCATATATTATCATAAAGGTACCTGAAAGGTGAAGGGGAAGTGATGTATTCCACTCAATTTTGAATTATTTTTCTAGCGTTGTGAATCTGGGAATAGTTTTCAAAAACAATCAAAATGGAGATGGCTCATTAAATTTTAACTCTTCAAAGCTATATATAAATTTTATTTATAAAAAAGGACAAACCATTGAAATTAATAAAATCTGGCAGCAGCCTTTTGCTCAGCATAAACATGAACTGGTAGTTTCAGTTAACTTCCTGTTATATATTTCAATATGTATGTATACTCACATTCTTAGTAGAGATGTCATCCAACTTTATCTCACAAGTTTCTTGTACAGAAAACATTTTTTCAACCAAAAAGAATTATGCAAAGGGGGATTCACCATCATCATAATCATCACCAACATTTTTATAAAGTATACCAGAGTCAGATCTGCAATTGGCTACTTCCTATGATGTTAATTACTGAAGGGGAGGAAAAATTCCTTTGGTTTCAAAGTCATTGAGTCTCCAAAGAAGTAAATGATTAAGACCTCCTCTGAGGAAAGTGTGCACCTGTTATAGGTAGCACTAAATTAAAGATGCTAAATAAATAAAAGATAGAACACAATGTTCATTTAACATTAGTCTTTGCTGAAGCCCCTGGGACTAAATTATTGGATTTTTAATACAAGATTGTCTGAGAATTTCCTGGATTTTATTGATTTACTTAGACCTGAAATGGCATATATACCACCACACATTAAAAACAAACATTTACCGCACACATGATCAAATACAATTCTATATTTACTAAAATATAGGTTCATAACATTGTCAAATCACATAGATTAGTTGTAAGAACTCAATAACTTTCCTTAAAACTTTACATCAGAATAAATATCAAACTTGATGTCTTCAGTATATTAGAGAATAATAACAGACCAGTTACAAATAAAGCTAATTTCTGGATTATTTACTTGGCCTGTTTTTATTCTTAGAAATCATATGACTTTTCTGTAGCTTCTCCCTTAACCCAAATAAAAAGGGAAATACCACACCCAAAATTTTGTCTCAACTAATTTAATTCTCATTTTATTCAATATAGAAGTCAGCTTCGTAAATGGAACCTAAAAGAAGGATGGAACATCACCCAATACTCTAAAATGGAAAGATTCTAGGTTCTCTAAGTGATAAACCAGACAAGTTTTAGCATTTTATAAATTATGTAGTCTTTTTTGTTTTTTTTGTAAGCTGAATAATTATAAAAAACAACAAATATCAAATATAAAAAGTGAGGAAACAAAAGGATTCTTTCCTCCATTTTCTCTTGTTTTTCTTTCTCCTTCCCTCCTTCCCTTTTCTTTCTTTCTTTCTTTCTTTCTTTCTTTCTTTCTTTCTTTCTTTCTTTCTTTCTTTCTTTCTTTCTTTCTTTCTTTCTTTCTTTCTTTTTTTCCTTCCTTCCTTCCTTCCTTCCTTCCTTCCTTCCTTCCTTCCTTCCTTCCTTCCTTCCTTCCTTCCTTCCTTCCTTCCTTCCTTCCCTCCTTCCCTTTTCTTTCTTTCTTTCTTTCTTTTTTTCCTTCCTTCCTTCCTTCCTTCCTTCCTTCCTTCCTTCCTTCCTTCCTTCCTTCCTTCCTTCCTTCCTTCCTTCCTTCCTTCCTTCCTTCTTTCTTTCTTTCTTTCTTTCTTTCTTTCTTTCTTTCTTTCTTTCTTTCTTCTTTCTTTCTTTCTTTCTTTCCTTCTTCCTTCCTTCCTTCCTTTCTATTTTTTCTTTGTGGGGCAATGAGGATAAACAAATTGTCCAGGGTCACACAGCTAGTAAGCTTCAATCATCTGAGGATGGATTTGAACTCAGATCCTCCTGAATCCAGGACCAGTGCTTTATTCACTGTTCTACCTAGCTGCCCCCTCTATTTTTCTTTCTTTTCCCTCTATTCCTCCTTCCTTCCTTCCTTCCCTCTTTTCTTATTTTAAGTTTCAGAGTAGCTACCAAAATATATAAGCAAAATGAATTTTATTCAATGGGGGTTCCCTATACCAATGAAATCATAGCTATGGATATTATTATTATTATTAATTATTAGTGAAGTATTTCTTGCTTTCTGAGAAAAAAAACACGAATAGTTTAGCTAAGCATGGAGAGGCTCATCTTTAGTAGCCTTGTCCACAGGAGAAAAATTCTCTAGCCATGGCAACTATAAAGTAAAGATACATTTAAAGAAATTAAATTGGTAGTTATAGCTTACATGTATATATTATGCTTTTCAGTTAAAAATTATTTTCTCACAATACTCCTCAAAAGTATATCACATGCATAATATTACTTGTATTTTATAGATAAAGGAAGTTAAACCACCAGCCCCATATCTGATAAATACAGAAACTAGGACTGAAACTCAGGTCTATTGAACTAATTGAGTACAGCATGTACTTCTCACAGAATCCAATGGCTCACAAATGCATGATTTCTGTTGTTCCTTAAGATTAAGACAGCTTTTTTTTCTTGCAGAATTATGAAGCCAGAGGTGACCTTGAAAATTAATCTAGGCAGTCCTATAGAATAAGACAGCCATATACTCAACCCAGTCCAAAAAGATAATTGCTTACCTTTATTCTTAAAAACATCTAGAAGACAGGCCTTTTAACATAAATATCTCACATTTCACATGGTGTCTTATTGGTCAGCTATGTTCCATAGGATATGGGACATAGTTAAAGGTATGATTCAAGCCTTTTTAAAGCAATGCTGAAGGGTTATCACATATAACTTGTTGAGTCCACCCTGAGTAAAATTGGCTCATTTTCTGGCTGATTAAAAGCCCAAAAGAGGAATCCATAAATTTTAGTGTGAGTGGGAAATAGAAGGATCCAGGTTGTCAAAGGAAAGTAAGTAGGATATGTTTGCACCAAGTAGTATGGCACTGAAAATGGAAATCACAAGTCCATTCCAGCACTTAGCATGGTATCTTCCAGGTAAAAGGTACTTCATTGTTTCTTGAATTGAATGTTATATGGAGCAACAGCATGTATCTGTAGAGATGGGAACTTGAAGACAACAGAAAAACTCATTCTTTCTAAAACTTCATTTATTTACCCATGGGACCATTCTTTTAAAATCACAAAGTCTTTAGTGGAACTGAAAAATAAGAATCTAGAACCTTGGAACTTTCAGGAACCTTAGAGATTAGGTAATTTGTCCATCTGGATATGTAAACTAAAACCCTGATGAGGTGAAATTATCTACTCAATGTCATTGATGAGGATAAGGAGTAGAAATTTCCTCTACTATCGTAGTTCTCTGCTTTTCTTTTTCTGAATATGTCTATTCCCTTGATGAACATAGAATATTTTGAAAATTGGCCAATAATTTGTACATTGGGATGAAATGAATTGGGGAGAAAGAAGGGGAAATGCTTCAATTTACTCTACTTTTATTTTATTTAGATTTAGGTTGCCATCTCATCATTGTAGGCTCTAGGATATTTCTGAAGTTTCTCCAATTGGCTAAGATGCTTGAAGGGTTAAGGTGCAATGACCATCACTTTCTTTGTAAGATAGAGGACAGTTAAAAGGAGAAGGGGGTGGGGAACATTTATCTGTTTTCTTTTAAAAATTTCAATAAGTACTAGATCTGAATCCTCAAACATAATAGGAAGGGAGTGAAATCAAACAACTATGGTTCATCATTCCTAGGCTTTGATTTTTATATCCATGCATGTTAAAAAAAAGAAAGAAAGAGAGAGAGGGAAAACCAAACATGTGTGCTGCCTTTTAATAAAGATCATATTAAAAATTCAATAAATAGCAATATCTCTGATCTCTTAACAAAAGCTTCTGGTGTACAGGAAATTAAATGAAAAAAACCTTGTTAATCCTTTTTGATTTCTGGACATTGTAGCTAGAAGCAGAATTCTTTAACTCACTGATTTCTCCCTTTTTTCCTTTTTAACATTTTTTTTAATCTTCTCTTGCACAAACGTTGTCTGGGTAACAGTATAAATGCAGCCTGATTCTTGGAAACATTTTAAAATAAAAGGGGGAAAACAGTTGTGTCATTGTCTTATCCCTATGGCCTTGCTATGAGGAATCCATCTCGAACCAGGTGATAACCTGATAGACTTTATCTTGTCTTCTCTAGGCCTCCCTGAAGCCTGCCAACACTTCGACTGGCTGTTAGGCATTTTAAATATCCCCCCTGAGCCCTAACCTTACCCCCTTTCTCTTCTTGTCAGCTGGAATGTCTCAGAGCTGTCAGAGGCTTGTTGCTTATTGATGTTTCCGTGTGTTTTATGTCTTTTCTGAGATATGACAGCCCCTGACACAGTGCTGATTTCAATCAGGCTGCTTCTGGAGAGGCCTAAGATTTTTACTTGCACAAACCTCAGCCTCTAGCACACTTCAGAGGCCTCCATCTAATGAAAACGTTCCAGTAGGCTGAAATAAAGGCTCAATGCTCAACAAACAGCAGCAGATGAATTCACTAGACTTAAAACACACACACACACACACACATACATTCACACACACACACATACACACAGGAAAAAAAAAAGAAGCCTCTGCTTTTGTTATAAGAAAAGCAAGAATAGAAAATGACCTCGTGAGCCAAAGGTTTTGACACTGAATCAAATCCCTTTAGGCCTGAACTGGCAGGCTGGGCCTGGTTTTAGATTACTTTATTACATCTTAGACTGAGGCTTGTATGTACCTCAGGATACCCTACATTTAAAGACCTAGATATTTTACCCCTGTCACCTATTAAGTCAAGTTTTGATGTCTTGTCTGGTTGGAAGACCCACCATATAGGAAGCTGAAAGGAAACATCATTGGAAACAAAATGTAGAGTTTGTAAAATCTTATCAAATTACGGCTTATTTTCTGAAGCTCATTCACAAATACACACACATATACATATAAACATACTCAACCTTTGCCTCTCAGAATATGTTTAAATTAGCTTGAAAAAACCTGTCTGCTTGACTAATTTCACCAGCATTATTGGAATCTTTTTTGCAGTTTCCATCAAAGCAATGTGACTTTTGAGAGAGAGAGAGAGAGAGAGGCAGCAGTGTGTCACAGATGGAAACATGGCCTAAGATTAAAACCACCTAGTTTTGTGTCTGCCAACATCAGATTGCATGACCTTGAGCAAGTTGCTTTTCCCCTTTGTGTCTGTTCCTTCACTGTAAAATCAGGAGTACCCTCTCCTTACTTCCTTGGAAGACTTATACCAGATTATTATCAGCCCACCTGACTTTAAAAGCCCAAAAGCTGTGGTAGACTATTGTGGCCAATTAAAATTTGTAGGTGCTCCCATAATAATCAATTCTTTAAATAAGTGAATTGTAGACCAAAGGGAATCCACTTTTTTTGAGTTCTGGAGGACATGTTTTAAAATGTCCTAAATGATTTATAGTTACTGGTCCAGAAATATTACATACTCAAGGTGCTTAATAAATATTGGCTGATGAATTCATAGGATGTATATTTTGTTGTGTGAGGGACCTTAGCAACCATATAGTCAAGTCTTCTCATTTTATGGAAAAGGAAATTGAGGCCCAAAATGTCTTAACCATAGTTGTACAAACAGAGCCAGAATTCAAACTCCGTTTCTCTGAATCCACATCCATAAAATTATAGTGTTAGAATAACAATAAGGAGGGGGCAGCTAGGTGGCACAGTGGATAAAACACTGGCTGTGGATTCAGAGGACCTGAGTTCAAATCCGGCTTCACACACTTGACACTCACTAGCTGTGTGATCCTAGGCAAGTCACTTAACCCTTATTGCCTGGCCAACAAACAAACAAACAAACAAACAACAACAAAAAAAGAATAACCACAAGTAAACAAAAACACTTGCTAAAGTGGAGCTATTCAAAGTATTAAAACCTGAATCCAAAATCTCACATAGTTTTGTTTGTTTGTTTGTTTTTAGTAATGGAAAGAAGCATGGCCACCATTGTATATGTTTTTCTTACTAGAATAGGGGGTCTTTATGCTTCCATTTACCTTAGACTTTTTCATTCAGCTAAAAAGTAATCTCTATGCCTCTAAGCCACAGTGAGTGAGAACTCCCATTTTTTAAAAAGTGTTCATCTACCTACCTTCCATTTTTATAATGCTGTGATTTTTAAAGAAAAATATTAATATAATAATAGTAGCATGTGTTTATTGGGTTAGGCTGTATTTTATGACTTGGTATCAAATTTATGGCTTGTTTCTACCAGTACTGTCACTATTAATTTCTGTTTCCATTTTTTTTCATCAGCCCAAACACTACCATAGAACTATTGCCTGCTTGTGATAAGCAGCCTCTACTATTATTATTTCAAGTCTGCTTATCAACAGTCAACACATCTACTCAAATAATTTCTTAATTTTTTTTTATCAATTTAACCCTTTCATCCCCAAATAGACTATTTCATTCCCTCTGCCCATGAATGCACTGACACTCTATGCTGTGAGATTACAAAACTAGGAAACTAGTCAAAAAGAGAACTGTCATTGCAAAAAATACCTCAGGGGGTAAAGAATGCCTTCACAGTATGACTTTAAGATTTTAATTTATATTGGTCCTGACTCATGACACAGTCTAGGCAGGCCAGGGCCTAGGAGTCAGAGCTCCCACTGACCCTTGGATAGAATGGTTGAGAGAGATGTCAGCTGAGAACTCCCAGAGATCATGGGCCTGCCAAGCGCTTTGAAAATGACTGCCAATTTGGCCTAGTCTCAGCTGAATGCATGCCCAAGAGGGAGGGGAATGGCAGTAATAAAGCAGTTTAGTGGAGAAAGATATTGCTTTCAAGCTCCCAAACCTTCTAGTCTATTTTATGACAACATTATTCACTCTCTCACACAGATACACACACACACACACACACACACACACGCTCAAATAATAATAACAATACACATCTTTGAACAGAGAATGATTTATGTTGAAAGTATGGAAGTCATGGCTTTAAATCTGCTTCTGCAAATAGGTAAAAATACTATACACTTGATTATTCTTAAAGAATGACTCAACAGTGGTTGTGCAACCCAGTAGCCACTGTTCACAGCTGCCACACCACTGTGAGTTCTGCTTTAGACCTGGCATAGATCTTTAAGTATTCTACAGGTTGCCTCAATGCTTTTGGTTTCTTATTTTTAAGTCTAGGAAAGCCTCTTCCCTTCATGGCACAAAACACCAACTGATCAAAAGTAAGTCCAAAATATATTTGTATGCACATTTACCATTATTTAAAAGAAATTCAGAACGCAATGGAAAGGTAATTATTCCAAACTAAACTGACTTCTTTTCTTCATAGGCCATTCTTAAAAATAAAGAGTTGAAACTCACATTGGAGGAAATGGAGTTTTGGGGTGAAGTGGGTGATAGCTGGCGGCTGGTAAGAAGAATCTTTTGCTGTATTGGTTAAAGTTGTATTCTGATGCTTGTGCCAGTGAATAAGGATTCCAAGTAGAGTTCAAGCTTTCAACCTCATAATGCAAGATAAAGGTGAACTATTGAACTATTTATTGCTACATACACAAGGGATTTGTTTGGTCTTGAGATGTAAAGAAACTTATGTAATTTGCATTTTTTTTTTTGTGATCTGGTTTTCTACCTAATGTCTCATCTTCATCTCTACATGGCATAGTGGATAGTTAGCTGGCCTTTCAGTTTGGAAGATTTGTTTTCAAGTTCCATTTCTTCCATATACTGATTCTGGGGTCCTGGTAAAATGACTTAACTTCTCAGAACTCTAGATAACTTGCTAAGGCTAATTATATTTGTTAATTTGTTGATTCCAATTATATATGTATGTATGTATTTATATATAAATGTATGTATGTATGAGGCATTTTGAAAAAAGGGTGAAAGTAATATACTACTTCCCATAGCAGTTATTTTAAAGAGAGTAGAGGTTTGTAGTGATTCATATTGGAAAAAGGAAATATGTTTTAAAATATATATCCTATAGGGTAGGTAGGTGGCACAGCAGATACAGCACTGGCTCTGTAGTCAGGAGGACCTGAGTTCAAATCCAGCCTTACATACTTACTAGCTGTGTGGTCCTGGACAAATCACTTAATCCCAATTTCCGCAAAAGAGAAAAAAAAGTGTATCCCATGATTGGCGAAACTTGCTAATTGAAAAACCATTACCAATACAAATCTGAATTTAAACTTTAAAAAAAAAATTTTTTTTAGTGAGGCATTTGGGGTTAAGTGACTTGCCCAAGCTGACACAGCTAGTAAATGTCAAGTGCCTGAGGCAGGATTTGAACTCAGGTCCTCCTGAACTCCAGGGCCAGTGCTCCATCCACTGTGCCACCTACCTGCCCCCTGAATGTAAACATTTGATTTAAAATTTCTGAATATAGTCCAGTATTTTCCACCACATGAAAATGATACCATATCTCATTGACTAATTATGGGTGGATTTGGACATTCTTGGAAGATTAAGGGCAAGCAGTTAATTATACCCACAGGTGGCTAACAACAGCTACAATTAGTTGTTTATGGGAACAATTGTTACTGTAGCCTATTTTGCACCCCCAAATAATTGCAGGTGTAAAAAACTCACAGGCCAATAGGAAGGCCACCCTTCCAAAATCTGGCACTCTAGATACAGATTATTTTTCATTCATTTATTTAAAAGAGTAAAACCCAAATATCAAATGATTAAAATATTATATTTTAAAGTGTGCTTAATAAATATCTAAGAGGAATTCATAAAGAATGATGATTTTATATGGTATAGTTTCATTTGAAACTTACTAAAGTGGAAATAATTATAGCTATCACCTTCACTGGCACATTTTCTTTATCACTTGTCTTTTTCCAAAGCTGATATAGAAATTCTTTAAAACTTCATATCCTTTATGTTTAGCTTCATCTTACATAGTATTTTCCACATTGAAATTTTTTAGTATATGCTTCACTTTTCAGTCTGTATACATACATTTTAAATATTCCTCTTTATGGAATATTAGCAGAGATACATTATTGGGAAAAGAATTCTACATTGAATTTTACTCAGGGTTCAAGTCAACAGTATAATTAACTTAAAATAAGACAAACCTTCAAATGTTTTCTGAGTTTCAATTTGATTGATAAATCACAAATAAAATGTGTAAATTATAAATAACTTTAATCTCATTTTATATAAAATGAAACCTCTTTGAAAATTGCTGGTAACAATTTTGCCTCAATCATACAGTTTTTCATTCAGGGTTAAGACAAGCAAGAGACAGAATGTAGTTTTTTCCATATTATTCATGAGAAACTATCTTAGGCTGAAAAACAAAGCTTCTAATGCACATATCAGACTTAATCAAATTGCACTGTTAATGACTGTATACTTCCAGAAATGAAGAAACCTCATTAAAAATCCCAAATCCTATTTGTTGAATTATCCAGAGATTCTATTGTTCAAGAAATATAAATGAGTTATTTGCAACTGAAGAAATAAATTAAAGGTAAATAAAAAAAGCACAGAGTGGAAAAGAAAAATCATTGATAGTAGACTAGGTGATGAAGAATTCATGGTATATCAGATATGACTTTTAATTGCAGGTCCATGCCAATGGACTATATGACAACTAGCAAATAATTTGGTTATTCTGTGTCTCAGTTATTTCTTTGGTAAAAGACAGGTGACAGTTTACCTGCTCTATGTGGAAGATAGGAGGATAGATTCATTCACTGATTCATTCACCAAATATTTATTTCTACTTTTACGTAAAACCACACACATATACACAACTATTACCTTTTCTCTCCATGTTGATTAATGTCAAACATGGATACATGAAAACTGAAATATCTTGGAAAGAGGCCTTCCTATTGCATGGAAGAAGGACAGCAGAAGCCCCAAACTATAAGATAATGTCCTACTGTGGTCCCTCCAGGATTCCTACAATTAGAAAAGTATTCAGCAGTTTGCTCTGATAGAGGGATTAAAGAGTGACCCTCCTGAAAGACAACTTGGATGGTTCTGATAAATCAGGGATCTAGTGAAGGGGCAGATGAATGAGTTTGGAATCTTCTATAAAAATCCAACTCTTTACATTCTACTTGTCATAACTGAGAAATTGCATGATTCATTAAAATAATATTCTCCCCCACCAACCTTACATCTTCCTCAATTCCCTAGTTTCTTTCAAGACATCTCAAATAAGACTTTCTGTAGGAAACCTTTCTTGGTCTTCCCTGCCCCCACCCATCTCTCTTCACTGTTTGCTCTGAGTTATCTTCCATTTATACTGTATATTATCTTGCTTATATGTGTACATGTTTTTTTTTTTTTTTAGTGAGGCAGTTGGGGTTAAGTGACTTGCCCAGGGTCACACAGCTAGTAAGTGTTAAGTGTCTGAGGCCGGATTTGAACTCAGGTACTCCTGACTCCAGGGCCGGTGCTCTATCCACTGCGCCACCTAGCTGCCCCATATGTACATGTTTTTGCAAGTTATCTTCTCCATTAGAATAGGAGCTCCCGTGGGATAGGGAAAATGCCTTTGACTTTTCTTTTCTTTTTTTCTTTTTTGTGGGGCAATGGGGGTTAAGCGACTTGCCCAGGGTCACACAGCTAGTAAGTGTCAAGTGTCTGAGGCTGGATTTGAACTCAGGAACTCCTGAATCCAAGGCTGTTGCTTTATCCACTGCACCACCTAGCCACCCCACCTTTGAATTTTAAAAATCCTCAGTACTTAGTATACATATTGGCACATGGTAAGCCTTTAATATATTCTTGTTGATAATTAACTGAATTAAGGCTATGCTATAGAAGTACAACTCCTCCATCATATATGGGTCTGATGGATTCCTACCAAAGACCTCTAACTCCTGTCTTTTTCATAAGGAGTTTGGAGAGTGTCATCATCAGGTCAGCTACAGAGTGATAAATCTTGGACCACATAGCTCCTTAAAATATAAACACATATTAGACTAAAGTACTTCACATTTCACTTATGACTAGTCGTTTGGATTTGGTTTCTCTTCCTGGTATAAGTAGCATAAATTCATGATAATCTACATAAAAACATTTTATGTGGAAATATTCACCTATTGTTTTCATATTATAGGTAATTTATTTATTCACTCTGACAATAAAGCCTCAATCTATTGGCTCATTGAGGTATGGAACTAATTTTGGATTCTCTAATATTATACCAGGGGAGGCTTTCCCTTTCAGATCCTACCAAGCTGTGGTGGTTTTGATTATAGGCCTAGGGATAAGCTCCATGATTATCATCCAGTAACTGACCTAAGTTAAGATGACAGCAACTCACAGATTTAGGACTAGAATGGACCTAAAATGTCAATTCATCCAAACTCCTCATTTTAGAAATGAGGAAATGAGACTGAGAAAGTTTAAGTTACTTGCTTAAGGCCATAGAGGTGGCTAATGAAAGAGCAGAATTTTTTTTTTATTCTAAAGGCAAAGCTCTTTTCATAATTCTACCCCATATCAGATAAATCTTGCCCTTTTTATCAACAGATTAATTTATACCTCTTTTCTTTGAATATACATGTGACTTTTAGACTCAGGTTTGATACTCCAACCAAGAAACTTTGACCTATAAAATCTGAGACATTAGCCATCAAAATAAAGTCTGCTACTAAAAATCTAACTGACATTTTGTTGCCCATCATGCAAAAAAAAAAAGAAAGAAAGAAAGAAAGAAAAACCTCATCCTTTGAATAGGCAATGATGCTTGATTTCAGTACTGTGTTGTAACTTAGTAATGTGAGTGTTTGGCATGCAGATTAGAAAATGGAGCTTGGCAAAGAGTAGGCCTCCTACAATTCTTATTTCAATTTGGGAGGTATTTAATCAGCTTTCTGGATGCTTCAACTTGATGTTTGCAAAAACTACTTCATAGTCATATATAGGTAGAGATCATTTTACATTTCCCTCATTTCATAAATTAGGAAGTTGTGGCCCAGAGAAGTCAAGGGGATTTCTTAGGGTCCAAACTTCTGTCAGTCATGGAGAAGGATTATCCCTTGGGTGTACAGACATTATGGTAGTGCTCTGGACTTGGAGTAAAGAAGCTGGGTTTTGAATAATTTGTCAAGCATTAACTAGCTTTGTGAACTTGCATAAGTTATTTAGATTCTCTCACCCTCTACTCATTGGCAAAATGGGAATGATAATAATACCTGTAGCATTTAGAACTCAGTGTTGTTGTGAGGCTCAAATGACATAATATATGTAAAATATTTTTCAAATCTTAAAGTGCTATGAAAAGGTTAGAGATGATTGTTCTAATTCTCCATGCTGACTGCCATATATATATATGGCATATATATATATATATATATGGTTTTTTGAGGGCAATGAGGGTTAAGTGACTTGCCCAGGGTCACACAGCTAGTAAATGTCAAGTGTGTGAGGTCGGATTTGAACTCAGGTCCTCCTGAATTCAGGGCCAGTGCTTTATCCACTGTGCCACTTAGCTACCCTCTCATTAATATTAATAGAGATAATAGTAGGGATGTAATATTTGAAATAATTGGAAATGGTTCTGGGTTAAAATCAATTTTTTATAAAGATTTCTATAAAATAATGAAAGCAATAAACCAATAAGTTATATATTTAAAACACCCAGAAAGGAAACATCAAATATAAGCCTAATAACCTTTAGGGACTGGAAACGCTGTGAGATTTCCTTCTGACCCAAATGCCTTTCCTAAAATCTGTAATGCCACATGAATTTCTTTTACCAAGTCTCTGTTTTATTATCTGCTTGTTACACATGCTATGTAGGGGTGCCCTTCAGTTTATGGTTACTCCTGGCTTCACAATAAAGCTAACCTTCATGCTCCGTTAGTCTTTTTATATTTCAGTGAAGGAATCTTAGGAACAGGGGAATATGTTGAAGCTTGAGTATGGGAGAGATTTTTAGTTGTCCTTCCATGGTCTTTTTGGGTTCAGATAAAATACTAAGTGGAAGCCAATTGCTATTCTAAAGGAAGAAAGTGGCTTTTGACTTATAATAACGCATAATGGAAACTGCAAAGAATGGAAACTTGTATCTCAACAACCAAGATTATAATTTATCTAATTCTTAAAGATTTATTAAGTTCCTGGTAAGTTCCAGGCACTGTAAG
This sequence comes from Dromiciops gliroides, assembly GCF_019393635.1. Taxonomy (NCBI): domain Eukaryota; kingdom Metazoa; phylum Chordata; class Mammalia; order Microbiotheria; family Microbiotheriidae; genus Dromiciops; species Dromiciops gliroides. The sequence continues at coordinate 132,975,099 of NC_057862.1, forward strand.
TTGGTTCCAGGGATACAACAAATGGGATAGTCCCTCACCACAAGGTACTTTTACTCTACTGACTTGGATGTTACACAAAATGATTCAAATCGTTTGTAAGGCAAAACAAATAAAAAATTAAATGAAAACAATGGGCTATACCTTGTTATATGTGATCCATCACCTTAAAATCCTATCAATATCAATATTTTATCATCTACATATGGATTACCCATTTTATGGACCTAATTGAGGTCACTTATTATGCCAGGTTGGACTTCCCCTTTTTACCTAATACTTCCCTAGATAGCTTTCCCCTACTGTTCACTGCTGTAATATGAAGCAAGTTCAACAAATCTTAACATCCCAAACTATACAAAATATGAAAAATAAATATTCTGCCCTAAATTATAATTTTACTCTAAAATCCAACAGAAACATTCATTTTGTGTACTATCTGATGTTTTGGGTAATCTATGTCATTGTTTCACTCTATGATAACAGCTCACTTCCAATGATCCATTTCAGTGATTCTATACAGAACAGATGATTATAAACCATGGGATATAAACACCTCTGGGATGAGGCCATGATTTACAATAGAGAAATAGTTCTAAATCATCGGGGTGGAAGAGATGTTGGCTGCAGGAAAACTGACACATGGGGTAGAAGGTGGACCCAACTCCTAATTCCTATGTAGCTCAGATGGGCTGAGGCAGCCCTGTGTGGAGCAGTATTTTGGTCCTAGCCTCAGTGGTCGGAGTTGTTTGAGTGATGAGTAATGGACTTTTTCACAAATGAATAATCTAAAATGTGACAAAGTGAGGGATAATAGAAGGATATAAACTTATTTATATCCTGACTTTGATATGAATTTACAGGCTATATGTACTTGGGTAAGTGATTTCTAAGCCTCTCTATCAATATATGTGCACACACACATATGTGTATTAACGATAAGAATGCCTATACTATTTACCTTATTGAGGCAGCTAGGTTACTCAGTGGATAGAATGTCAAGCCTGGAGTCAAGAAGGCTCATCTTCCTGAGTTCAAATTGTGCCTCAGACACTTATTATCTGTGATCCTGGGCAAGTCCCTTAACTCTGCCTCAGTTTCCTCATTTGCTAAACAAGCTGGAGAAAGAAATAGCAAACCACTCCAGTATATTTAATAAGAAAACCCCAAATGGATTCATGAAGGGTTGGACATGACTGAACAACAAATTTACCTTATTGTTATGGAGAAATTACTTTGTAAATTCTTAAGCTTTATTAAATATGAATTGCCATTATCATAGAGGTTGGGGTTTCCTCTATCAACCTTCCTCTTCATTTCTTCTATTTGTATTCCCTGCACCTAGTATAACATATGGAACAGACTAGGTGCTTAATAAGTACTTGTATAGCCACTGGTGGATTACCTCTTAATAAGCCCAGATACAATTTGTCCATGCTGAACTGCTGAACTTCCAGCCGGCCACTTCATCTAATACTTTCCCAAGCAGATAGTTTGTATTCTCTTGGTAAAAGAATATAAAGCCCGAAGATGTAGAGAATTGAATGCAAAGTTTATGGAACAGTACATTGATGACTATAGTATTCTTTATTTATGCCTGGTATCAGATATCTGAGTCATCACTCTAAGTGATGGTTTACTCCATCTTTACTAGTCCATAACTCCTGTGGGTTTTCCTACTACTGCTTATTTTTTCTCTAGTATTGGGATTAATAAGAATAAAATAATAATTGAGAATAGAATTAATTTTCCCATAATATTAAATGTATGTCTTTCCATAATTTTGTCTCAATGGCTATCTTAAATAATTTTGGATTTTAATAAGTGTACAAAGACATCATTCATCAAATGGTTGACAAAAATTCTTCCTAAGCATAGATTTGATCATTTTAGCTTTCTGTTCAAGCTTCTTCACTGCCTACCTATTGCCTCCTGGATAAAATCCAAACTCATCAGATTGGCTCTTAAAACACTTCCCAGTCTAGTTTAAATCTACTTTTCCTCATTGATTTTTTTGTCATACCAAGCTTCCTTCATCATGTGTTTGTAAACTTGATTATTTCAACTCAAAGATTTGCCTATACATTTACCTCTACCAAATTTCATCTTAGACTCAGCCCAGGGTTTTCTTTTTATTGTATGAATAAGCTAAGAATATTATATAGGCTGAACTTAATTGCTTTACTTTCTATGGTCTTCACAAATCTGCCAAGAAAAAATGATGAAGTTGGACCTCTGAGATTCCCTCTACATCTGAGTATGTGATCCTATGATCAGATGCACATTATATGTCAAGGTAGGCAAGAGAGCAGAGGGGCTAATAATTATTTTAAAAGATAGTTTACCTAAAATTATTACAGAGAAAAGCAATGTCTTTGACTAGTAATTACATAAAAATCCCAAAGAAACTGGCCAAATACTGTACTGGATTAGTTCTAATAGCTGAACACTTGTAGGTATGATTTTAGTTGTTTCTCTGAACTAGTAAATCTAATACTAATATGTGCTTTAATCATTTATATATGAAGACCTGGGATTAAATTCAAATCCTATTCAAATCATACTTCATCATAATTTTAATGTCTGGTGAGTTTTTTCTTCTTCAATTCTTTGAATGAAAATTTATATGTGGTAAAAGACATAAATGACACTGAAATTCTCAACCTGACCACATAATTTGCCTACCATAAGTCACAGGTTATTGCTGGAAAAGTTTTCTCTACTATACTCTATAAATGCACCCAAAGTATAGCTTAAGAGCAAACTTTTTTTTTTAGTTGCAGAGGCATATTTCTTCTTTTTTGTCCCTTGTTCTTGAAAAAGACCATGCCATTGGGGTGATGTCATGACTTGCAGTAAATTGGATTTAATTGAGGGAAGACTGTGCAAGATGATGAACTTTACTCTCTCCTCCAGAGCCATCTGGATCCAGTGGCAAGATTTATATCAGGACAACTAGAGATGGACCTGGATGTTTTAAGGCAATTGGGGTTAGGTGACTTGCCCAGGATCACACAGCTAGTAAGTGTCTGAGGTGAGATTTGAACTCGGGTTCTCTTGACTTTAGTGCCAGTGTTCTATGCACTGTACCACCTAGCTACCCCAGGGACATATTTATTAAAACAACAACAACAACAACAACGAAACCATGTATCACCCTTTCATAAGCTATCATTATTTGTCACTTATAGACTCACTACCTGGGTGACCTTGGACAAATCACACAACTATTCTGGGTCTTAGCATCCTCATTTATAAAATGAGGAAGTTGAACCTCCAAGGTCACTTCTAGCTCTAAATCTATGGTCTATCATTTAGGAAGACAAGATATATGATAATGGAAAGGTCTCTGGACTTATCCATTTCTTTTTATCCCTACAAGAAATTGTCATAATGTGTATCAGATTGAATGAATCACAGAAATCAAGACAATTCACTTTTTAGCTAAAAAATAACTGTAGGCTGTATCGGAGGATGGCAGTGGGTTGAGGGGTGAATGGGGTGAGACACTACATATGGTACTAGTGATGTTGCTAGGAATAATTTAGTCTTGGAAGAATAAAAATTTTCCTTAGGTGTAAATGAAGAAAAATACAGCAATTTCTCTGCCCCTTGAGAATAAATAAATATTTTAAGTACTGTGGTCTGTCACTATATCATCCTTCTGGAGTAAACACCTTTTAGAAATGTGTTGATTATTCACTACGTATCTTTGCATGGGAGATACAGTAATTGTGTAGTGTCAGTGCCTAACTGACTGTCCACTGAAAATGCCTATTATTAATGACTCCTTATCTTGTTGTCTAAGAGAATCTTATGGCTCTATAATTCTATCCAGCAACCTTTTCAATATTAAGGAAAACTTATTGAAAAGGAATGCCGTTATTACAAATATTTTATATGCTGTAAAACTATCCAACTACTCTGAACACAAAATGTGACTATATGGGCAGTCCCAGATGTATAAACTCTCAATTTACCTATGTATATGAAGAGTAACTTAATCCCCTGCTCCTTCTATCTCCCCACCCCTTTTATTTTTAGAATTCATTTCACTACTCTTATTTTTTTATTTTTTATTTTTTTAATGAGGCAATTGGGGTTAAGTGACTTGCCCAGGGTCACACAGCTAGTAAGTGTTAAGTGTCTGAGGCTGGATTTGAACTCAGTTACTTCTGATTCCAGGGCCGGTGCTCTATCCACAGTGCCACCTAGCTGTCCCCTTACTGCTCTTATTAAAAACAAAAATAGAGCTTTTGGAGAACCTATGATTTTAGAAAGAATACTCAGTTTCCTAAATGTTTGCCCCTCCCAACTCTGCCCAACATACCTTCCACTATTACACTATTGACTAGTTTTCCTTTCATTGCCTGAAATGACATCTATTGTATATTGATTTAAGTTAATACATCTTTTTGAAAATCAGGTATTTCTGGGAGAATTAAAGAACTATCACCACTCACATATCAGTATAAACTAGTCTGATACTTTCCTAATACCTGAGCTAGCTACCTTGAAGAAATAAGTGTTTTTGATTGTGGGGAAGACAGAGAGAAAATTCTGGAGCTTGTAATCCCTTGGAGAATAGAGTATGTTTGGGTGAAGTGTAACTATGGGGGGTATTAATAACAAATAGGAGGTTGATAAAGCTCCGTTGAGGCGATATTATAGAAATGAATGACCATCAGGGGATCCATCTATGTTCAGCAGTGTTTGAGAAGGCATTTATTCTACCGTCCATTCTAGTTTACCCCAGTCAGGCAAGGCTGACCCCTCTGTAACTTGCAATGCAGTGTATGGAAGTATGAGACAGTATTAGCAGGTGTGGAGTAATAGAATAAATGCTTATTTTGGAGTTAAAACAGGTTTAAATCCTGCTTTTTTCTACTTTAGTACTTGTCCTTTCATGGTTAAGTCACTGTGTCTAGAACTGAATTTCCTTGTTTGTAAACTGAGAAGGTTGGACTGAATAATCCCTGAAGGAGGTTCTATTCAACTTTCAAGCTCTGATCCTATATAAAGGTCCTAAATTTGCAGGATTGTGGCTCTGGACTCCAGGATCTCTCCCCCATGTCTTTCTTGAGTTGTGTGAACCTGCCTGCAGCATCATTAGGACAAATTTTTGTCTTCCTTGGGGTCTATATGGTCCATAATCAAGTTCTATAATTCTTGGGAGACAAAATAAAAGAGCACACCAAAGAGGGGATTTGAATAATGCTGCTGTGTCTATTCTAGATTCAGTTTCTGAGTCTTTATCCTACATAACTGGAGTCAGTCCCTCATCATTGAACAGCATGGACCAGTAATGGCCATTTCTTTGATAGACAAGGAGCTTCTGATAGATGAGTAGTTTTATAAGTATGGACATAACTGGAGATCGAGAGCCTATGAAGAGGGACATTTAGCAAATAGTTATTAAGAAACCATACCACTCTAGGTGCTGGGGATAAAAAAGGCCCTCTCAAAGAGCTTATGGTATATTAGGAAATTGAAGAGGATTGTAGAAAATGAGTATAATATAGACAAACTTTATTACTTCAGTATATTGCTTAAGACTAGTCTTGTGCCCAGGAAAGATAGAAGTTGACACTCCTTTTTTTTCCTTTTTCCTTTTTCCTCTGGTATAATATGATACATGTTTCCAGAACCTAGAATTCTGGAGTGAACTCTTAAGACTATAATTAAGTTATATTTAATGTTAAATAGGTGTTTGGGAACTACTATGAGTACAAACAATTCTTTTAATTAAGTTTTCCATTCAAAATACTTTCTAAATTTCTAGTAGCCTATTTACTGATGCACTTTCTGAATTTGGTCTATCTACAATTTGTATAGTATCTGTTAACTGAGGGCACAGTTTATCCTTTTTTTTTCCTTTTTTTAAATCAAAAGAATGAGAAATTATACACCTTCATGAGGTTTTTTTTTTTTCCTTCAGAGTAGTCACCTTGCTATTCTTTGCACCTATTTCCATAGTGCTGCCATTCCTGGAAAGACTTTTGGAATTTCTTTTTGGACATTTCTATCAGAGGCAGTTTACAAATCACAAAAGAAAATCTGTTACCACTTAGTTATACCTTATTTTTGACCAAATACAGTCTTACCCTATTTCCTGAGTTGAGCCTCAAACTTATTCACTAGCTCTAACTCTGAATCACTTTTGGATATTTCTAAAAATCAAATGAATCTTCAAAGAAAAGAGGTTTGTTCCTGATTGTGAAACCTACTTTGCTCTGACCTACTACTGCCCTCTCTTGTTTCTATGCCCTTGGGGATTCCTGGAGTGGAATCATCCTTCTCAATCTCAGTCTCTTCTTGGGAAAAAAAAAATCTGATTTCTACAGTTGGACACTATTTCCTCCCTCTTTTAACTTCTCAGACTACTCTAGTCTATTCTGTAAATAAATGATTTCTTACTTTTTTTTTGTACTTATCTGTTTAATGAGAATCAGCTTAATGTAATAGAAAGAGCTAATTATGTAGCCAGGAAGAGCTGAGTTCAAGTCCTGTCATTGATATATAATGGCTGGATAACCAAGTAAAATTGATTTTTTTTTCAATCCTCTGGCAAATCTCTAAGGATAAGTTGGAGAAAAGTCATTATCAAATGCAAACTTGCATTGATAGAGGTAGTTTTGTTATCTGGCTATTCACTGTTTTGATTAAATCATGGGTCTAGTACCTGTTTCTAGAGAGATCAGTCAATGGATAAAGCACTTACCATGAGCCAGGTACTAGGAATACAAAACAAACAAGAAAGAACCTATCCTCAAGGAGCTTACATTCTAATGGATAAATCCCTATTTATGTATGTCTAATTCCTGAGGGTAGAGAATATGTAATTATGATCTGTTTCTCCACTGCCTTGCATGCAATAGGCAACTAATAAATGTATGTTGAATATACACCTTCATGAGGTTTTTTTTTTTTTCCTTCAGAGTAGTCACCTTGCTATTCTTTGCACCTATTTCCATAGTGCTGCCTGGCAACCCATATATAACAAGGATTTTAAAAAATGTTCATTCAATTTTTTGGAATACAGGTATTAGTTTTCTGGCTTTGATGAACAGTACATATTTGGCTATATAAGTTTTTTTATTTTTGTTAGGGGAAAATAATAACAATGAGCTATTCTATGAAAGATAATAGAGAATTTGCTATGTAGACAAATCAATAAGTCTACCAGCTCTTGGCAATGGCTCAGTGATTTCAAGCCTTGCTGGCAGGTCATTCTTAGTAGGGTCTCCCTCACCCACTATTGTTGACTGAAACAACAATAACAAACCAACAACCAGCAGTCTGAACCATTTTATTGTGGTAAATGACTCATCTTTCCCTGTGTTACCTTTTAGGAGGAACCCCGATGTCTTCAGCTTACAGTGGATGCAAGTGGAAGATTCTTGGTGACTTAGATAGGGAACCTGCCATATCAATGTCTGCCTAGCAACTGAAAGGTGACACAGAGAGCCTCCTTTTCAACCCATTTCCTCTTGATGAGAGGAAGGGATTCTCCTGCGAGTTATTACCTGAAATAATACCATATGGTAAAATGTAAACAACATCTGCATATTCATGTAATAATTTCATCTGTTTAATTAGTTCCAGCAAAGCAGTTTACCCTCTGAGGCCCTTGCTGTCAGCTCTGCGCTCATACATCCATGCCCTGCTGTCGAGCTTGACAGCCTTCTATTGTTCATTCACTGCTTCCACCTCACCAGTTAATGTAAGTGAATCTTTTGAGGGGTGGAGAGCCTGTCCCTATTGATCCACATATAGGGGAGGGGGGGGAGCTTGTCAGCCTGGCATAGGGATACTAAAGACAAATCTGACAGATATAGTGTGGCTGTAGCAGTGGTGGTGTTTCTAACCACAATAATAACAAAATTCTTCCCAAGAAAGTGTGAGCATAACAGAGCTCTTGAGGATGAATGGATTTTAATTCTTTACTCTTTGGCCAAAGTGAGAGACTTCCAAGTCAGACTAACAACATAAAACTACCAGGGTTCCTGTTCTACCCTGCTCAATCTCTGTGCCAACCTAAAGACAGTATAGTTGTTCTGCCAAACATTGAGTCCTAGAGGACTATAGCAAGAGGCCAGCCAGAATTTTGGAACTGTGAACCAGAATACATTGTAGGTGAAGTGGAAATATAAAACCCAATACAAGTAGAAATATTTCTATAGTTTTTTTTAAGAGCTGCTATATATATTTTTGGTAAAACAAGAATTGCATTGACCAGTGAAAATAAAGTCTGTCTTTCTGTCTGTCTATATAATCTATCTATCTATCTATCTATCTATCTATCTATCTATCTATCTATCTATCTATCTATCTATCTATCTATCTATCTATCTATCATCTATCTATCTATCTATCATCTGTCATCTATCCGTCTGTTTCTATCTATCTATCTGTCTATCTATCATCTATCTAGTCTATCACCAGTTGAGAACTATCATTCTCTTGTTTCTTCTTTACTTATTTTTTCATTCAAACAGTAGTTTTGTGAGGGTGTGTAGGTAGTAGTAAAGGGACCTTTGGTCTACCCACTTTATTTGGGGAATCCTGATGTGGAGGTCATAATAGCTATGACCCTTTACAATTAGAAACCTTAGAGTTGCCTAATCTGTAGTCAAGTCAGGCCCCACCCTCTTATCATCAAACATCAAACAGTGATACACACCTGCCTTAGTGGAACTGATTTGTATCAGGTCTCTGTCATGTCTAATCTTTCTTGGACAAAAACTCAAGGAAAGATGGAACCTCCCAAAGCATGTACTTAAATAATTTCCTCCCATATGGTCAAACCTCTGGCACCACTTTCCACATAAGGACAGTGGTGTCTTGTCTGGTGACCTGAGCTGTTTCTGATTATAATTGTGTGCTGAATAAGCCTGTTTGCTTAACCTGCTTCCCACCTCCTCAGTTCTTTCTTCTTTTTAAGTGTCTAGTAAGAATTCACCTTGAGATACCTGACCCGTGACACTGGGTGAGGTTGTCTCCCCCAATCCCCACCCCAAACCTCACAATTAGAGCTAATAGGAGTGGTGAAGATAGTATGCTTATGTAACAGAGGTTGATTTGGCCTATGGGGATTATGCTAAGAAAATTGAGCCCTGAACTATCCTGGAAAATTCTAGGTATTTCAGGGACATGGTGACTGCTAGAAATGATGAAATTTCTAACTGCTTCTGGACATATGGTAGTTCAATACTAAAGAACTTGCTGTGTTGGTATGACACAGAAAGGTCAAAGTGGTTCCTTTGTCTTCCCATATCCTTTGATAGCATTGAGAGTGGGTGGGTGGGTGAGGGGGTAGGGAAGGGTGCTGCATCTATTAAAAGTAAAAACAATGAAAAATAGAAGAAAATGTGAAATATCTTATTGGAAAAATAACAAACTTAGAAAATAGATCAAGGAGAGATAATTTAAGAAATATTGTACTACCTGAAAACCATGATTAAAAAAAGATCCTAGATATTATATTTCAAGAAATTATTAAGGATAACCACCCTGATATCCTAGAACCAGAAACTAAAACAGAAATTGAAAGAATCTACTTATCACCCCCTCAAAGACATCCCAAAATGAAAATTGTCAGAAATATAATAGCCAAATTTCAGAGCTCTCAGGTTAAGGAGAAAATATTGCAAGAAGTCAGAAGGAAACAATTCAGATATTGTGGGGTCACAGTCAGGGTCACACAATATTTAGTGGCTTCCATGTTAAAGGAATAGAGGACTTGGAATATGATGTTCTGGAAGGCATAGAAGCAAGGATTAAAACAAAAAAAAATAACCTACACAGGAAAACTGAGTATAATCCTCCAGGAGAAAAATGGATATTTAAGGAAATAGAGGCTTTTCAAGCATTCCTGATGAAAAGACCAAAGTTGAATAGGAAATGTGGCATTCAAACACAAGACTCAAGAGAAGCATAAAAAAGTAAACATGAAAGAGAAATCAAGGGACTCAATAAGGCCAAACTATATACAGTCCTGTATGGGAAAATTATACCATAACTTCTAATACCCATATCATTATTAGGGCAATTAAAAGCAAATTATTTAGAAAGAGGTCATGGATGTGTGTCTTTTATGCTAGAAAGAGCTCCAAAATAATTAAGGAGAAAGAGGGATGCACTGGGAGAAGGGGCAAGGAAGAGGAAGAATGGGGAAAAAATTCTTACATAAAAGGCACACATAAGGAAGAACTTTTACAGTAAAGGGGAAATTGAGATGGGGGTGGGCAATGGTTGCTCATTCTCATTGGGATTTGTTTAACGAGGGAAGAATATTTATACGCAATCCGTTGTATATAGAAATCAATTTTACCCAGTAGGGAAATATATAGAAAAGAGGATAAGAAAAAGAAGGAAATATTTAAAGGGAGGACAGATTAAGGGATCCTGTGGTTAGCAATATAGACTTTTGAGGAGGGACAGGATAAAAATAGAGAGAAGAATGAACAAGAGATAATGGAATTAAGGAAAATACACAGTAATCATAATTGTGAATGTGACTGGGATAATTTCATCCATAAAATGGAAGCAGATAGCAGAATGGATGAGAAACCAGAATTCAACAATAAATTGTTTATAACAGACACACTTCAAATAGGACACACGCAGAGTTAAAATAAAGGGCTCAAGAAGAATTTAACATGCTTCAGGTAAAGGAAAAAAAAAGCAAGAGTAGCAATCATGATCTCAGACAATGAAAAACCAAAAATACACCTAATTAAAAGAGATAATCAAAGAAATTACTTTCTGCTAAAAAGTACCATAGACAATTAAGTGAGATAAAAATTTTGCTTCAAGTTTCTCTGATAAAGACCTCATTTCTCAGTTTTATAGGGAATGGAGTTAAGTTTATAAACAATAAGAGCCATTCTCCAATTGATAAATGTTCAAAAGATATGACTGGGAAGTTTTCAGAAAAAGAAATCAAAGCTATCTATAGTCATATAAAACTGCTCTAATTTATTACTGATTAGAGAATTGCAAATTAAAATAACTTTGTGGTATCATCTCACACCTATCAGAAATGATAAATGCTGGAGGGAAAAATACATAAACTAAAGAATTGTTGATAGAGAAGAGAACTGATATAATCATTCTGGAGAATGGTTTGGAACTGTGCCCAAAGGGCTATAAAATTTTGATCCATCAGTGCCACTACTTGGTCTGTATCCCAAATAGATCAAAGAAAAAAGGAAAAGGACCTTGTACAAAAATATTTATATCAGCTATTTTTGTGTGAAGAGAATTGGAAATTGAAGGAATGTTCATCAATTAAAGAATGGCTGAACAAGTTGTGGTATATGATTGTGATGGAGTAGTATTGTGCTATAAGAAATGATGAGGGGGGTGTTTCAGCAAAACATGGCAAGATCTAAATGAACTGATGAAAAGTGAAGAGAGAACTTGGAAGATCATTGTGCACAGTAGCAGTGATGTTGTAATGATAACCAACTGTGAAAAACTTGGCTATTTTGATCATTACAATAATCCTAGGGGCAGCTGGGTGGTGCAGTGGATAAAGCACCAGCCCTGGATTCAGGAGGACCTGTACTAAAATCCAGGCTCAGACACTTGACACATACTAGCTGTGTGACTCTGGGCAAGTCACTTAACCCTCATTGCCCTGAAAAAAAAAGAAAAGAAAACCCTCCAATAATTCTAGGTGATTCCAAAGCATTCATCATGAAAAACATGCTATCCATTTTAGAGAACTGATGAACTCTGAGTGTAAATTGAAATATAGTTTTCTCACCTTTTTTGCCTTTTACTTTTTCTTTTTTGCAACATGTCTATTATGGAAATATGTTTTGCTTTATTTCATATGTATAATTGATATCACATTGCTTGCCTTCTCAGTGGGTGGGGGAATACATAGGAAAGAGGGAGAGAATTTGGAACTCAAAATTTAAAAAGAAAAGAATGTAAAAATAGATAATTTTTTTAAGAGGAGAGACAGCTTTTGTCAGGGTCTCTTTCCTTTGAGTTCTGTGTGGCAGGTATATGCTTTTCCTAGACTTCCTCTGGAGTGTGAGGATTGAGGGGTTGTGTACTTCTACCACTGACACTCCCACATATATTACATTCTCAACTACCCAAACATGCCTAATTTCTCTGGCTGCCTTTTGGTATTTCTTTTCATGAGTAAATGAAAAAAACAACTTTGAAGTAAGTATATCAAAGCTGGGTGACAACTTCATGAGTTCCAGATATCTGGAGGTCCTGGGTCCAATGAGTGAAGCTGCTTGGTGGGAGGGAGAGCCACTAATGAGAAGAATGGGCCAAGTCTGTAAATTTTACTAACTGACAAGTATCAGGAGTTGCAGAGCTGAGGTAAAATGTAAAATGGCTAATTATCAATACTGCAAAATACTTTTATTTTCTGATAAAGTTTAAGTATCGGTCTTTCAGTAGATTTTTAATAATAGTTAAAAAGTTGTTACTGAATCCTGTTTGAGGTTTTTAACAACGTTTTTGTTTTTGTAGTCAAATGCTACTTGACAATGGTCCATGTTTAGACTTACTTTTATATATAGGAAATATGTGATGAGAGATTGGCTTATGAAAGTACAGGTTAATCATGTACAATAAATATTGCCTGATTTCTCAGTCAGATTCTCCACCCTGGATTCTAGCTTTTAAGATCTAATAGAGAAAACTTGGCATTTTTATTTCTCTTTGGAATTCAACTGTAATTGTATAGTAGTCAAATTTCTGTGCTTCCTTATGAGTCAGACCAGTTTCTTTGCAATAACTTTTGTTTGGGGGGCAGCTAGGTGGTGCAGTGGATAAAAACACCGGCCCTGGAGTCAGGAGGACCTGAGTTCAAATGCAGCCTCAGACACTTGACACTTACCAGCTATGTGATCCTGGGTAAGTCAGTTAACCTTCATTGCCCCACAAAAAATAATAATAAAAACCTTTTGTTTGAATGCTTTTATACTAATATCTCTTGTATTCCTGTACCCAGTATGAGTATTACAGCTAAAATGAAAAGTATGGATTTGGGATCTGTAGAATATTGATTTATAGCTCATATGTTTGTTTTATTTCATTTCCTGTTTACATAGACCTCTACCAATTGTCTTAATGTGAGATTCCTGTGGAATGAAAGTTGCAGGTTCAATTGATAAGGTTTGCCTGCTATCCTATAAACAACGAGAAATCAACTCCAAGTGCTGAACCTTTTTTATGAGTTCCATAGATGTTTAGCAAGTAGAGGGAGGAAATAAGCATTTATATAATGTTTACTATATGCTAAGCACTATGTTAATGCTTTATACATGTTATCTCATTTGATTCCTACCCAATATTATAATCCCACTTGATTACTGTTGTTGTGGCAGGGATCCAGGGGAAATTTTGGATAGCCTCTGGTATAGGGAATCAGAGGTAATCTGCCTAGATCTAGAACCCTTGGCAGAGAAGTAGTCAGAAATCCCCTTAAGGACCTAACCTGCCACTTTAGTTAGGGTTTAGAAGGGTGATTGCAGAGATGGTACAAATACCCATCCTACATCTGATCCATAAACCTATGTACACATATGGGTTGTTACAACTCCTCCCCTTAAGGAAAACTTAAAAGTGAGTATAAACTTCAGTTTTAAATTATTTGTCCCTTCAGATCCAGTGTAGAGTTTTAATGAGCCAAATGGAGTGAGAAAAAAAAAAGATCTTAGCTCCACTTTCACAGAGTCCAAGCTCCCCTGCCCTGTGTCTGAAGCTGGTTGAATTACATGTCTAGGTCCAAAACAATGGGGTTTTTTAGTGGGAAATGGAATTTAAACAATACCTCTTCTCCTATGGGCTCAGCAGTAGTTTCTTAAGGTTAGACTTGTTTTTATTTTCTCATGGGAAATTTTATAAGTATTTAATAATTTTATACAGTGGAATTTCTTCCTCAAGCATGATTTCATTTAGTCATAAACATAGGAAAAACTTATTTCAGACTGCATGGAAGAATTGTGGCATAATAGAAAGAGTAGTGAGTTTGGAATCAGATGTCCTGGGTTTGAAATCCTGTTCTGCCATTTACTAGGTGGCAAGTGACTTCGAGCAATATGCTTAACCTTTCTGAGCCTCAGTTTCCCCATCTATAAAATGAAAGTGTTGCATTAGATGACTACTGGAAGGAGCTTTCCTCTCTATGTCTTTGATTATTTGATCTTATCAATCATGTTATGAAAAATGAATTACTATTTTTCAGAACTATATCTATATCTATCTATATCTATATCTTCTCCTTTTGAGGAAAGTTATAGCTATGTGACTACTTTGTAAGATATAGAAAATGGTGGAATTTGGTTAAAATAAAGAATGTCTTTTCTGCATTATACAAGAGATACTTAGGTCTTGAGAAGTTCTCTGATTTTATATATATATACATATATATGTATATATGTATATATAAAGTTTAACTCTATTGGGAGCAAAGTCATACTTTGTTGTTGTTGTTTTTTTGGGTGGGAAAATGAGAGTTAAGTGACTTTTCCAGGGTCACACAGCTAGTAAGTGTCAAGTGTCTGGGTCTGGATTTGAACTCAGGTCCTCCTGAATCCAGGGCTGGTACTTTATCCACTGCACCACCTAGCTGCCCCCTTTTGTTTTTAAGATCATAGAATTCAGATGCCTTAGAGTTCTTCTAGTTTTTAGAGCCCAGGAAGTGTGGCTTAGAGGTGTGATATAACTTGTAAAAGGGCTCATAGCTAACTAGTAGAAAAATGAGAACTTAAAAATTGGATCTTCAGATTCCAAATCCTGAGACTACTTCTAATACTTAATAAACATTTTAAAAATACTTACAGTGTGCCAGGCACTGTGTCAAGTACTGGGGATGCAAACAAAGGCATTAAAAAGTTCCTGCCTTCAAGGAGTTTATTTTCTAATGGGTACCCTTTGCTTTTCTTTTCTCTTCAACTTTCATGAGATGTCTAATTTAGACCTAGGATGAATGATTAGCAAGAAACCTTGCATTTCCCAATAAGAGACACTGGACTTCCTCATGATCTGAGTCATGTCAAGGTCACTCTCCAGCTGGGAGAAGAAAGTGTGCATCACCAGCCAGCTCCCTATTTTAACTAATTATTTTCATAAGCTAAATTTTATCCTTAGCTGTTTCGATGCTATTGAAGAAGTTTAAGCACTTAGCAACTTCTACATTTAAACACCCTCAGAAATGTTTGATTCACCATGCCTTAGTGATGACTTTGGCTAGCTAGGTGCTGGAATGTGAAGACAAAAATGAAAATAGTCCCTGCCTTCAAGGATCTAAAGGGATATTATCCTACTACAGATACTTTATGATAAAAAATTTAAAATCACCTACACTTTAAAAACCTCATTAAATATGAAATGGTCCTTCCATTTTCTGCTTGTCAGTGGTAAGGATTGCACCCAACTTCAAACTAACTAGAAGTTGTGACTTAACTTGTCACATTGCCTTGCATTTTCAGTAGATTTCCCCCTTTTTCTAGGAAAAAACTACAACTAATGGAAACATTTTTACCCCTCAAAGTACAACAAAATTGTTCTTTTCAGCTACTCTCTCCATTAAGTGGCTCATATATGGAGATATTTATGCAGTCCTTGAAGTGCTGCCTAAATTAGCCCTCAAAAAAGTCAATTATACTTTTAAAGCTACTGTCTATAATTGTTACGGTCTCCTTGTGCTTGTATCCAAATTGTTTCTAATGGGCATTTCAGGGCATGGGGGTTAATGGTGTTTTAGTGAGACAAAAATGCTGGCCAAAGCAGGGTTAATTTATCAAAATAACTTTGCACGGTATTGTCTCCAAGCAATTTCAGTCTTCCCAAAGTCTACTTAACTGGCAGCTAGTTTCTCATCTTTAACAGCACTATCAAGTGATTTATGCTACTCAGTTGCTTTATTGTTGTAGCTTTCTTTTAAATAATTATTTTAGATGACTTGGGCATGATTCTATCCAGACCAATCTTACAATCTACATTTCTGTTTTAGAGGATTAAATGAACTCCAGTAGACAAGAAGCCAAGCCTTAATTAGACTACTCTCTGTCTTTTCTTCCCCTTTCTGTGTTGTGTTTTTTTTTCCTTCTGCTTTTCAGATAATTGTGATAAGGGAAACACCCATGTCACGATTCACTGGCGTCTGACTAATCCAATGGTGTTCACCATGGCATTGCCCATGATCAATATCTAATTTTCAAAGTAGCATTTCTTTCCAGTGCTCCTTGTTAAAAAATTGCTTTTGGCTGAGAGAGGAGGAAAAAGGTCATCACTTTGACATCGTCACAAGTCTTTCAAAATCCAGTGGGCCGTCCAATTGAATTACTGTCCTAAACTAATTGATATAAATTTGAACAGAAGAAAGCTTGTTACTGCAGAATGTCATAATGATATCCTTGGCAAGAACATGTTGTGGGGGGGGGAATCAGGCACCAATTACAAAACATGCAGACACTGTTCTGGAATTGGAGATTGGAAAGAAAGCAAATGGGGAAAACCCCACTCAATTTCATTGTCTTGTCCAGATTTATAATGAAAGCAAAGTTAAGAAGCAAATAACTTCCATCTTTTCTAAAATTATCAATGTTTTAGATTACTTGTTATATAATAATCATTTATATTCTCTTTCTTCCACCCCTTCCATAAAGAAAGGAAAGTAAAATGGAAAAAATACTTATAACAAATGTACCCAGCAAAATAAATGTCTAAAATTGCTTATGTTTAAAAATATGTCTCATTCTGCATATTTATCATCTTGTTCAGGAGGTGGGTAAATTTCTTATCATCAATCAGTCTTCTGGTATCCTGGTTGTTTACTGTGCTGATAAGAGTTTTTAATTCTTTCAGAGTTAAATTTGACAATTTAAAATAATAAAATAGGTACTTTGGGGAGATTATTCACTGTCTAAAATGTTAGACCTTGGAAAGGACTGAATGATTCCAACTATTTGGACCTGAGGTATTTTGTGCAGTAACTGATGGCTTCTGTTTTAGACAAGCTAGTGCCAATACTGTTTTCATAATGGCATAACTGGGATGTTTGTTCCTGTGAAAATACCATCACAAAGAATGGAAGGCAGAAAAATTAAGCACTTTTCTCCCAGTGAAATATCTAGAAAGAGGCCAATGACATGATAGCTAATAAGACAGCTCTCTGTAGGTCATCTTTCATGGTAGCATGCTTCTTTTTCTTTAAACGTGAGCTTCAACTTTTAATTTCTACCAATAGCATTGTCATTGTTTTTTGTAGAATGGGTAGAATAAAGGGAAGGCCTTTTATGAGGCTATAAAGTGAAAAAGATAGCCACCTTTCTACTACCACTCCTTGAAAAAAGACTTCTATGATGCTTCTAGGAGGGCATTGTAGGTATTTATAATATTGGTCTAGAATGAAAATGTCATGCCGTAATTAGGTACTCATTTTCATCAACAATTTTCTAAATTTCGTAGCTATGCTAAAGAGACCACTCCTATTACCACAGAAACACTATGTATTCTGTGGAATACATAGTGAAAATAACATTACACAAAGAGTCAGAAAATGAGAATTTTTATTTCTTGGATCTGACCATTTCTAGTAGTGTTACCATGGGCAAGTCCTGTAATTTCTTTGAGTGTCTGTTTGCTTCTCACTTGTGTATAATAGTATTTTCCCTCCCTCCCTCAGGTGACTTTTTTCAAGGATAAAATGAAATAAGATAAATAAAACATTTTCACAAACTGTACAGAACTCTACAATTGTGAATATTCACTCTAATCTGAAGTATATTGTTTTACAAAACACAAATGTGCATTTTTTTTCTTATGATGAATTTTCAAGATTCTGTTTGTTCTGTTGGTTTTTTTTTTCCATTTTCCTATGGAATTTAATAAGTTCACTAAAAAGATTTCCTTTATTTTCTAGTCTCATTGATAATAATTCCTAATAACATAAATCTAAAATCTAGCTAAATTGTCCTTCTTTATATTCCTTTCAGATGCTACATCATCTTTCTTCTACATGCTTTTTCAGTGGCCATTCAACATGCCTAGAATGTATTTCCTTTTCATTTCTGCCTAAAAAAATATTGATCCTCCTTTAAAATTCAGGTCAGTCATCATCTTCTGCACAAAGACTTTCTAGATTGCCAAATTGCTAGTGTCTTCTCTTGCAAATACTTTATATTTAACTTCTTTGTATTAATTTCTATTTTTACTATATATTTAGCTTGTATATACTTATATATTTGTTTTTATCTCTTCCATTAAAATATAAATTCTTTGTTTACAGGAATTGTTTCATTTTTGGTAGTTGTAAGCCTGTTACCTAGCACAGTGCTTGGCAAATGGTGGTCACTTAAGAAATGCATGTGAATTGACTTGTTGATAGTTTAACTCTTTAAGTTCTCTAATGACATATCAGTATCTGAACAATAATTATACTTTATCCACTTGGTTTTTCTTTTGTGGATAGTTAAGCAAAATTCTTGAGTGTGATTGTAGATCTCATCTGTAAGAGTGATATGTCTTTTTGTTTGCTGTATCCACCAAGATGTCATACATAATATAGAGCATCTTGCGAAGCTTATCCACTGTAGAGAGCCCATCTTCAAATTAGATTCTATGTTGGATATTTTCTATGACAGAAATTAATATATTGGCTAAGTGTACTTTTCCCTATTTTCTGCCTGGCTTATTCTTAGTGATCAAATAGTTGAACAAAGTTATCTAAGTTATAGATTCCATGCCATTCTTCTGTGACCTAGCAACATTGGCCTTTTTGTTGTTCACATATGCTATTTCATTTCCCACCTCTCTGCCTTTGTGCTGGTCTTCCCCTATGCCTTGAAGAAAGCTTTTGATTGCCTTTGCTTTATAGAATTCCTATTTTTTTAAAGACTTAACTCAAGCACATTCTACGCAAAGCCTTTCCTGATACATCTCTACAATAAATGTCCTCCCTCCTTCACAACCTTGTATTTAACTCCTTTACTTTTTCTGTATTTATTCAATATATCTTAACTATATAATTGATGATTCACCAGGATAGAATATAAACTTCTTTAGAGTAGGGATTATTGTATTCTTTGCATTTTTATTTGCACAGTGTCTGAAATATAGTACACACAATAAAAGCTTGTTGATTGATTGATTATTTACCTTGAGTCTTCTTTCTCCAGGCTTAGTTTATTCACCCAGTCTTTTTTAGTGCCAAATTACACTGCTGTTAAATTTTGTACTTGGAGTTCACTAAAATGCCTAGATACTTTTCACAAGGACTATTCTCTAAATCATATGTCCCTATCTAATACCCGGGAAGCTAATTTTTCAACGCTATTGAGATCACATTTATCTCTCTTGAATTTCAACTTATTTGATTCAGATTGGTAAAGCCCTACATAGTTGAATCAATCAATAGTCACACTGAAGATATGAAGATGAGTCAGAAATGAAGGCAAAGTAGGTGAGCTTATATCAAAGTAAGCACTTATTTGAACAAACAAAAGCATGAATCCACTATAAAGTACACATAAGATGTTTAGGCCTTAGCAACATCCTTAAGATGTTTTTATAAGACAAAATTTAATACTTCTTAATTTGCTTTTTTATAACTTGAATAAAACTTTTTCAGAATAAATCTATTGGGTAAAAAAAGTACATTTGTGTCAATTCCGTCTTATACATTATCTTTATTCATAAAATTTTCATGTATATGATTTTATCTCTACCTAGGCATATATTCTGAGGGAGGATACCCTATATTCCATTGCCATTTATTCAAATCCTTGGTTGGAACATAGAACTTCTCATATGGTCTTATGAATATAGAATAAAGCAGCAAAATTATTTCCTGTGATTTGATCCTCCATGTTATGTTAATGCTAGCTTATATTACATTTTATACTAAACTTAGTTTGCTCACGCTATTGGCTTAGAGTGAGCTGGTAGTCAATTAAAACCTCTGGATCTTTTAAATATGATTTAACTGGTGTTGTCAGATATCTCCTATCCAATATCTATGCAATTGAGTTCTTGAATCCAATTGATGAACTTAAAATTGAATAGTATAGATAAAATGCCTAGATACTTTTAACAAGTACTATTCTCTCACCCCTCCCCAATAATAAAAATACATTAATTGAAGCAATACACCCTATAGAATTAGTGATTAGTGTCCTTTCTACAATTTTTATAGTAATTTTCTCTGTTGTATTTTGAGTATGAGTAATAATGGAATATAGTGAAGAAAACATTACATGGAAAGTACTACTTTGCATATAGTTGGGACTGCTTATCTGTGGCCTATTTAGAGAACCCCTGAAAGTAGGATAGTTATTAACTGTGATTAAAAGTATGCAGAATAAACAAATTCCAATCTAAGGTGGGGGGATTAGTCTTTCTCTTCCTTTCAAATTTATCAAGGCAAAGTTCCCAAGGTTCCTCAGTACTTTATAATGCACTTTTTGTTTGGTTTTATTAGCTGAATAGAAAAAGTAAGAGATAATTTGACATTTGTATTGTTATAATCTCTCTTTTAAAGTTTCTTGATACATTGGTTGGTTTTCAGGTAGCCCTAACTCTCATTCAAAGCAAGAATTCTCTCAATACTGCTTTTAATATGTGAGCTACCCTCCTGCTTAAACACTTATAGTCCCAGGAAACTATTATTATTTTTTGAAATAGCCATTTTAATTTGTAAACCATTCTAATTATTAGAAAAAAAATTGCCTTATATTGAGCCAAAATCCACCTCCTTAACTCTTCTACCATTGGTACACAGCTTCCTCAAGGTTCACTTCTATGAGAAACCTTTCCTGTCCACTCTATTTATTGGAGTTAGTTCTCCTTCCATTCTCGAATAATATTGTACTTAATTATTTGTGTAAGTTTTTATAAATGCCAGAAGAATGAAAGCTTGTTAAGGGCACTTATTGATTTTTGCCTTGTCTTTGTATACCAAGATGTGTGCTGATATTAGCATAGGGGATTGAGAGCTGATCTTGCCATCCTGAAGATCTGCATCATCTCTGACACATGCTGGTTGTATAATTCTAGGCAAGGCACTTAATGTCTCAATTATTTAGGCAATCTTTCAAGACTCTCAGTTGTAGAGAAGAGGCCCACCTGCATTGATGGAGAGGGCTTACCCATCTGGGAGTTTTTTATATCAATGAAAATGCACATTCATTCCTCATCCCTATTGTTTTGTCATACTTTATCACAGTATCTTGAATAGAGCAGGTACTTAATAAGTGCTTGTTGAATTGCAGGGAATTGAATTACCCTTTGCAACAAAGCTGAATAAGTCTACTCCACTTTCAACATCACAATCTTCCAAATATTTGAAGACTATTATCATGAAACTAATCTCTGAGTCTTCTCCAGACTCATAATTTCTAGTACCTTTTACTGTTTTCCATAAAAAATGGCTTCCTAATCATTCATCATTATTGTTGCACTTCTACGAATGATGAGTGCTAATTTGTCAGTGTCCCTCTTAAAATGTGGTACCTTGGTTGGAACATAGAACTTCTTACATGGTCTTATGAATATAGACTATAGCAGTACAATTACTTCCTGTGATTTGATTCTCCATGTTATGTTAATGCTAGCTTATATTACATTTTATACTAAACTTAGTTTGCTCACGCTATTGGCTTAGAGTGAGCTGGTAGTCAATTAAAACCTCTGAATCTTTTAAATATGATTTAACTGGTGTTAAGTCAGATATCTCCTATCCAATATCTATGCAATTGAGTTCTTGAATCCAATTGATGAACTTAAAATTGTATAGTATGGATAAAATATTGTTTTTTTCAGTCTATTATTTGAGGCTGTTGAAGTCTTTTGAAGTTGTGATTTTATCAATACAATGTATGAGCTCTCTTTACCAGCTTTGCATCATCTTCAAAATTTATAAATGTCATCCACATATTCATCTAAATCTCTGGTAACAATATTGGATCAGACAGAGTTGAATAAGCTCAGAGCCTTACAAAATGCCACTAAATCTCTCCAAGTTGTTCAAACATAAAATTATACTATAATCTAGTTTGTAAGTATATAGTTTGTTTGCATATACTATATATTTTCTGTGTATATACTGTGTATGTGGTTTTTTATATCCATCCATTCATATGTGTATATATAAACATAGGTAAATATGCCCACACACACATATATTTTCCTCTCAAGATATATTGATGTGATTTCAATGTAGCTAAGCAAGTTGTTTTTTTTTTTTTGTAATTTTAGCCTTAGAAATTTACCAGGGCCATACACAAACATATTTATAATATATGTCTATGTATGTTTGTACATTTTTATCTCTCTCTATGTCTCTGTCTGTCTCTGTCTCTGTGTCTGTCCATCTGTCTATGTCTCTCATCTATGAGTTAGTCCTTGAAGGCCCTGGACTTTATTACAGAAGAGGGACAGCATTAAACTGCATAAAAATATCCCAGGTGATTCCTTTATGAGCTATAAACAAGTCCCTTGTGTGAATCAGAAGCAGGCAATGTCACTGGATGGATAATACTCCTGGGTGACCCTTAAAAGACATAGTTTACTCATAGGAATTTTACATAGGAGTACACATTCAGGGAAAAATCCATTTGGTCCCAGTGGTATCATGTTCTCTTCTTATCCTTTCATCTCATGGAACATGGAATCCAAGAGCTGAGTTTTTCTCCCAGAAGACCACATCCCATTCAATAAAGAGTAAATTACAGAAAGGTCAAGACACAATTGTAGAAATAGAGGCACACACTTCAAGCAGAAAAAAACACACAAAAATAACAACAACAGGGGGGTAGTAACTTGAGGTTGGAAGAAACTTCAAAGAACAAGATAGCTGGAAGCAAAAGGAGAGAGTGGCTATGAACTCAAGATAGAATGATTGCTGGTCATTGAGAGTTATGCTCTAGAGAAGAACAGATTCTGTGAGCCCAGCTGAGCAAATTGCCTAGCATAGACAATATACCCTTGGGTGGGTGTGCTGTGAAGAAATCACTTGGTGAGAATGGATTTTGAGGCCCTGAGTACCAGGGGAGTTAACTTTGGCCTTATGTTTCCCTCAACATTTGTAATGTGAAATGAAAATGAATATTTATAATGATGACCTGGGTTACTTTGGTTTTCTGAATACTTTCTGAATCATCAAAGACATATAAATTATGCTTAGTATTATTTTAATATCAAATACACATTATATCCTAATTCTTTTCAAATGAGTGATCTATATATAAGATACATATTGCCATAGTCCATTCACCAGTATATTTGATTAATTAGAATATCCTTTTACCCAATGAGAGAACATAGCTTTTTAATATGTAGACATATTCATTGTTTCTCTTTTGCTACTCATTACTGTCCATACTTCCTCCCTTAGCATTTAAATGATGTTGTATTTGACCCTCAGTATATAGAAAAGAGAGTCTCAGCATTGGTAACATTTGGGTGAAACTATGACAATACAAATTACAGTAGCTCAAAGTTTTTCCCTCCCTTTTACCTAATTAATTTCACAAGGTATCTAGGTGACTTTTCCATGATGGTATTGTCTTGGTTGACATACTCTTCAAATTATTTCTCAGGGAGCTTCTATGGTTTCATTTTGTTGATTTCTAACCCTGTTTTTACTTGTTAAATGAGAATGCTGGAGTGAAGTTTGTTTAAATACTTTCACCTTGATCCCTATTAGTCATCACAGTAATATCAAAATTTTATATATTTTAATATAGCAGCCTAAAATGTAAATAATCCTCATAGCTATCAAGGTGAGAATGGAAGGACCATTTTACCTTCATGAGATACTACTACCTCAGGTCAGCTATAGGAAGAATACCATAGAAGAAGAAGCTTTACTTCATTGTATAGATCTAAAACATATCTGACCTTCGGGCTTATATGTTTTATTAGAAGCCTAGAAATCTGAAGACTGTGACATGATCTTTTACAAAATTAAAATTCTTTGTCTGTCACGAAAGGGTTAAGTTCAATTAAATTGATTAAAAAAAAACTATTTCCCATCAATATACAAGCAAGAATCAGCTTGTTGCTGTCTCTAAATAAAGAAAAACTTGTTGATGGTCACTGCTATTTGAATTCAGACCTTCAAGAACCACAATTTCAAGCTCTAATCTGCCCTTTCCCTATTAATCAAAAAGAGTCATATGAAATAATTATTAGTCCAGATAATTATTTTACAAAATAGAAGGTGTTTCAGTGCCCATTTACATTTCAGGACCAATCATTACTTCCTTGAATACTAATAATGGTGTTAGGCATTAATAGCTTGTTTTAAGTTAAAGGGTCAATAGTCTAAGACTGAGGGAGGAACTCAGCATTTGCAATGGAAAAGAAACCTTTCATAGGAAAATATTAAATAATAAATGCAATCCTGAGGAAATGGCATATAGTATTTCATTTGAAGAGAAAGATGATAAAAACCAATGCAACATGATAAACTTATCTGCTTTGGGAGATACTAAATTAATAGGAAGTTTTATAGAATTTCTTAAAGGTGTAAATCAAGTTGAAGAACACTAATAATATTCAAACTAAACTTTTACCATGATTTGGAAGTCAAATAAGATTTCTTTCTATTTAATAGTTTTCATTCCTTTACTAGAAAGCTGAAATACTCTCTTGCTCTTATTATTTCTTTTAAAATCAGAAATGGGATGTTGGAAGAATGTTTTAAAGAATTCTCTCCATATTTCCTTTTCCAGGACAATTTTACCCACTTTCAGGGATCTACTGACCTGCCAAGGTTCATGCATTGCTAATTATCTTTGCATCCTAAATGATTTGTCTATCCTGTCTGGGAGTAGTTGAGTGACCACTTACATTACCTAAGGTCTAGCAGCTAGTAAATGAGAGGTGTGCACTTGGCTGACCTAACATAAACAAAGGTAACATAGTTTTCATAATGAGAACATCTACAATTATCATAACAACATGAAGGTAATAAACAACCTTATCCTCATCTGGCTATCTGGGTAAGCTATATGGAAATAATTATTACTTTCTAACTCTACAGAGTTAAAAATCATGTGGCAATTCTTATATTTGGGAATAGCATGGGGTATTGTTTCTAAGCTCTCTACTAACTGTAAGTCAATTGTATCCTATGGCAATGTGAATTGGCATACCCACGCTCAATACTTTAGACGACTTTTCACCATCCTATTTAAATTGCTAGCTGTTTTCTCTACATGTCATGCTCCTTGAGGACAGGGTCTGTCTCATGTTTACTCTAATATCCCTGATACCGAGCATACTTGCAGGCACAAATAGATTTTTATTAAATGTTTTGTTGATTGATTATTGATATCATTGCTTTCTTCCATGCCTTTGCTCAGGTAGTCCTTCATGCTAGCAACACATTTTTTTCCTCCTTTCTTCCCCTTGGATGCTCAGATGCCACGTCCTTCATGATGCCTTTACTGATTCCTGCTTTCCCTCTTGAAATGATTTTGTATATGTTTTGTTTTTATTTCTAAGTGCACATATGATATCATCTCTTAAGCCACATTAGAATGTACATTCCCTGAGGGCAGATACATTTTTTATCTTTGTATCTCTAGTACCTATTACGGTGTCAAGAACATAGTAGGTGATTAATAGAAGCTTGTTAAATTTAATTAAGCTTCCTTAGTATTAAAAGTATGCCAGTGACTAAGTGAGAAAGTATTTTACCTAAGTGATAGTTGAAAAAGGAATAGCTGAATCTCCTAAATAATAATCCTTTCCTTTCTTTTCACCCCCCCACTTGGCAAATCCAATGGAACTCCTCTTTAAAACTTATCTCTAATCATGATGTAATCATTTACTCTTCAAGTTTAACCTTGTAATTTATCTCAACCCAAGTCTTTCTCTTAAAATACTGGGAGAGAGGGGCATACAACATGATGTATGTGCCCTAAAAAATCTCACAGGTGGCTTAGTGATGGTCCTGCATGATACAATAAGTACCCTGCATTTTGTTAGACAATATGGCAGCCAAACCAGTTGATAGCTTTCATTAAGAGCTTCTTGAGGTAGGGTATCCTGGTGATGATTATAGTGGGAGAATACTAAATAAACATTTTTTTTACAAACCCAAGGTGCAATCTCTGTCCTTATGGAGTTTCCATTCTATTTGGTGATACCACATACTCCAACAAGAAATTATTACCTCAGGGATATGAGTATTCCTTTCAAATATTCATATCACAACCTATCCATTATTGTACTTCTTATGTGAATCTAACCCATGTCCTCTCATAAGTTTATGATGAAGAATCCCACCAATGCTATGGGGGCCTCCTTTGCTCTCCTCATGACATAGCAATAATATTAATGGAATACACAGCCTTTTCATCATTAACTGGTTGTTATTGCCTTATTACCAGCCCATCTATTCATATATTTTTGATGATATCTTCTCTATCCTTCTTGTTTCTAAGATGATGTAGCCTGCTCATAACCATCCTATGTCTCTCTACTGTGCTTTGAGGATACCTTCATTTCTCCAAGCTAAACATTCCCAGTTCCTCTACATTATCCTGTTCTGTCATAGACTCAAGATCAAAAAAGATTTATTGTTGAGTTTTATATAATATAGTTGACTAATGTTGAACTTAGAGTCCACTAAAATATCCAGAACCTATTCAGATAAACTTCATCTTATATGCCAAAAGTCAACTCCTTGAACCCAAATGTTAAACTTTATCTCTATACCTATTAAATTTATTATTTTTTTTAAATCCAGTCCGGGGGCAGCTAGGCGGTGCAGTGCATAAAGCACTGGCCTTGGATTCAGGAGGACCTGAGTTCAAATCCAGCCTCAGACACTTGACACTTACTAGTTGTGTGACCCTGGGCAAGTCATTTAACCCTCATTGCCCCACAAAAATATCCAGTCCAATTGTATAGCCTACCAAGGTCTTTTGGGATCCTGAATCCATTACCTAGTGTGCTAGTTCTACCTCCTAGCTATATTTCATTTCCAAATTAGATACTAGTATTCAGCCACATAGCAGCACCAGAAGAATATTGATATTAAAAATATAGGCCAATGTTGCAAAAAGAAACTTTGGGTCACTAAAAGCATCTCACTTTGCTCTACTAATTAATTCTGGTCCTAATTCAATTTCCATTTGCAGTTTTTGTCATAAATAGATAGGATAGATAGATGCATGGATGAGCTCTATAGGTGGTCCATTTTATTGCATATCATAGTTTTAAAAGTATTCATGTTTTATCTATGTGTTTTTCCCAGGGGGATAGTTAGTTGTAATTCATTTGAGGGATTGTGTATCTATTTTAGTCGGGTCTGTAATGTTCCAGATTTAGATGCAACCAACATCTGCAAACCTGAGCATCTGGAGCACTTTGCCACTGAAGAGGAATTCCTCTTCAACTTGCACTCTGTGCTGGATCTCCTCTGAAACAGTGTTGAAAAACTTTGACAAGAAAAGCTAAAGTCTCCTTTTTTATTCATTGCTTGATGCTTATAAAGAGAATCATCTAGCAAAGGTATCTCTCTGACTACATTTTAAAGGGGTCTTGTATAATTTTGACATGCACAGGGAAGACATCTGTGTTGGAGGAGAGCCTAAAATTTTGCTCTACTGAATCAAATGCTTTTCCCAATACCAAACAACAAGCACAGTGGCATATTCTATTCACTATTCTCTTTTAGTGAATTGAGTGAAGATTTGGTTTATTTAAATTTTTTTACTGTCTGCTAATATCCTCATCCAGAATGTCCTTGCTATGTGTATAGTTTAATTAAAAATTGATCTTATTAGAAAGATTGTCATTTAATCATTTTAGAAAACATAATTAGGTCTATGATATTTTCTATGTCTGGTATCTCTTCCTCCATTATATATCTTGTGAATTATTAGCATTACTATTGATAGAACCACCATCCTTTTAGTCCTTCAGGCTTGTAACTCAGGTGTCATCCTAAGTCTCTCACCACACATACTCTCCCATTTCCAACCAATTGTCAAGTGATTTAATTCGTATACCCTTCTGTGGCCTTCCTATCGCCATGGAGGAGCCCCTCATTACCTCATGATTGGACTATTACATTAGTCTACTACTGTTTAGTTTCCCGGTCTCATGTCTCTCTCACTCCAGTTTATCTTCCACTAACCTACCAAGTTGATTTTCCTCAAACTCAAATTTGATTATGTCATTCCTTCCTTCCCTATCCCAATCAATAAACTTTCATCTCCCTATCACCTTCAGGATCATATATAAAATCCCACTTAGATTTTAAATCCCCTCATAACCTGGCCTCTTTCTAACATTCTAGTCTTTTTACACCCAGTTCCCCTACATATGCTCTGAGATCCAGTGAAACTGGTTTCCTTGCTGTTCCTCACCTGACATTCATTCTTCCAAATCCAAGCATTTTCACTGACTATTGATCATTATTGGAATTCTCTCCCTCCTCATCTCTGCATTCTGGTTTGCCTGACTTTCTTCAATTATCAGGTAAACTCTAAATATCTGCAAGAAGCCTTTCTCAGTCCTCCTTAATCTTAGTGCCTTCATTCTGAGACTATCCCTTGTTTATCCTGTATGTGTCTTCTTTGTACTCGGTTGTTTGAATGTTGTCTCTCCTTGTTGACTGTGAGCTCCCTGAAAACACTCCTAGAAACTTATTCCAGAAACACACCCAGTAATGTGACGTTAGAGTCATTTATGACAGCCCCATTTTCCTTGATGGTGAGAAGAGTTTATTTTTAATATCTTCACAGATTTTGTCCATCTTTCTTCTGTTTGTTCCCCTCTTTCCATCATCATCCTTAAATCAAATCCTTGTGAGTAAATTTTGCTTAGTTAGATTTCTATCAAGCTTTTATGCTAATAAAATCCCACTATCCTTCTAAGTAAGACTTCACACACTATTTTATATTCTAAATCTTTTATGCCCTTGGGTTCCTTCCATGTCTACACTTGACAAGCATATACCTGTGTTACATTTGGTTTCCATCTCTGTAAGAGGCAGGTTTCTTAACAAAGGTGAGTTTTAGAAGCTTTAGGTCTCATTATGGCAATTGAGTTACAATGATTAAATTTCTAAATAAAAATATTATAACTTTTTTTTTGGATGGGGAAATGAGGGTTAAGTGACTTGCCCAGGTTCACACAGCTAGTAAGTGTCAAGTGTCTGAGGTCACATTTGAACTCAGGTCCTCCTGAATCCAGGGCCAGTGCTTTATCCACTGCTCCACCTATCTGCCCCCTGCCTTTTAGAATTTTATAACTATATCTACCCATTTCTTATTGTTATCACTAATAATTCATTTAAATTTATCAGGATAGAATTTTAAAAAGTTATTATAGTATTTCTTCATTTTCATTCTTTTTTCTGTCTTTGCATTAATTTTGATATTTATTATAATAAGTTTATGATGAGACTATACACAGATAGCTGGTTTAGCTTATGACTACCATATAAATAAAACAAAATCATTTCTTTTCTGTTAAAAAAATAATTTTTTTAGGGGGAGGTGTTTGAGGGTAACATTACTAGCTCTCTCCATGCCATTGAGGAACTTCCATTTCTATGTTGGGATTAAATACATACACACACACATGAAAAAGATGACACTTTTTGAAGTAACCTGCCAATATAGTCTCATTAGACGGGGCCCCTTCCCAGAGGGAGAGAGACATGTAAACAGAAACAGAATGATAGATGAGTTCATTAAGTACAGTCTCTGGCACCAAAGGATTTCTACTAACACCTATGCTTATCTTTATGTGACCTCATGACTACTGCATTCAAAGGTGGTTAAGGTTGGCTTATACTCTATATTAGTTTATTTGTTCAAGACTTCAATTCTCGTCATTCTAAGTATAAAACACTGCTACCCCTGAAGTCTGAGGGCCACTCAGGATCAGCTTACTAAGTTATAGACAGAGTTTGATACTGTCTCATGTTCTGCTTCATATATCTGAATTAGAATAGAGACCCTTATTGTGTTAAGATGGGAAGCCACATATTCCCATTATATTTTTTGTCCACCAGATCAACTTGTATATTATCAAGAAAACCTATGGTTAGATAAAGTGAGCATGAAGGTCTATCTCTGTTTAGTAAAATCCTGATATAGACAGCTAGATATAAAAATAAGGAAAAGTTAATATAATCAGAGACAATATTAAATTGTGTATGGTTTCTTTTCATATTCTCTTATGAAAATACTATGGTAAAATTAGCTGAAATTCCTTGTTTTTGTTCTACAAAAAATCTGTACTTACTTTTTAATTGGATAATTTATTTACAAAAATCTATTTTTTTAAATGAAGGGAAAATAGTAGGCAGACAAAGGAAAATATTGGTACCCTTCAAAAAGTAGTTAAAATCTAATCTATTCTGATTTTCTAGACATCGTAGAATACAGCAAGTTCTCATTAAGCTTTTTGATGGACAAGAAGGGACTTCAGAGACAATTTCTTTCTTACAGCAAAACTAAAAATAAAGTAATGAACATTTATTAAGTTTTTAATCTGGTTAAAATTGATCCCTTTTTGGGAAATGATTATGCTGAGGAGGGAAATTAGAAACTGTCTGAAATGACTAGTGTGGATATGTGGGGAAGTAATGGAAAGAAAAAAGAGAATGAATGCAAAAACAGCACAATCTCCTAAAACAATATTGTTAGAAATGCTAAAGATCAGAACGAGCTAAAGCTGGCAAAGAAGGCTAATAGTCAAAAGAACATTTTTCCCAGTTATGCTAGGTAGAAGAGCACCATCAAAGAAGTTTTAGGATAGCTGTTGGAGCAGATACATGGCATAGTGGATAGAGCAGTGGCTCTGAAGTTGGGAGGACCTGAGTTCAAATCTCATCTCAGATACTTAATAATTGTGTGACTCTGGCCAAGTCACTTAACCCCACTGCCTTAAAAATACCAGGAGCCATATCCAGTTGTCCTGATATATATCTTGTCCAGATGCCTTTGGAGGATAGAGTGGGCTGGCACAGCCTTCCCTTACTTAAATCCAATTCACTGCAAGTCGTGACATTACCTCCTGATGTCATGGTCCTCTTCAAGAAAAGGACAAACACCAACCAAGGACAGCTGCTTGAGATGGATACAATAAAGATAACTGAAAAAAGAGAAGTTAGAGTTGCCTAATTCTTCTACTCTTCTTTTCTCTTTCAAGGAGAATGTCCTTTATACTAGAAAGACCAGAACAAAAAATGATTAGCAGGGAATTTGGACCAAAGATAAGAGAATAGTAAGAGCACATAACTGTTTTTGAAGAATTCAGAGACCTGACCAGCATGGATTATATCCTTGGACACTAACAAATCTGCCAAATACCAACTAACTGAGCAAACAAACAAACAAAAAAACTCCAAACCTAAACAATAACTGGTAGATACAATGATTAAACCACTGCCAGTGATATTTCAATGATATATCTTTGGAAAATTAGAGAAGAGAAGAATATTTATTTTCTTGATCTTTCTTTTATTTTTTGACTCAAAGTTCTTAATTCATTCAATCATCTACAATTGTATTCCAATAAAATACTGATGACATAATACAAGTGAACACTTGTAGGACCTTTTTGACACTGCAATCTAATTTTCTTTTTTTAAAAATAATAAATATTTTTATTTATAGTTTGGGGTTGAAATTTTTATCCCTCTTTCCCTCCCTCCTGTCCCCCCTCCCTGAGGCAGGAAATAATCAGTTATGGGCTATACATATATAATTATGTAAAATGTTACCATATTTGTCATTTTGTACAAGAAAACTAGATTAATAAAAAAAAAGTGAAAAATAGAATGCTCCAGTCTGTTCCATCACTAACAGTTCTTTCTTTGGAGGTGGATAGTATGTTTCATCAATAGTCCTTCAAGATTGTCTAGGATCATTGTATTGTTGTGAAGTCAAGTCATTTACAATTCTTCATCAAACAATATTGCTGTCTCTATGTAAAATGTTCTCTTGGTTCTGCTCACTTCACAATACACCATTTCATGCATATCTTTCCAGGCCTTTCTGAAGTCATTCTGCTTGTCATTTCTTATAGAACAATAATATTCTATCACCATCATATACCACAGTTTGTTTAGTCACTCTCCAATTGATGAGCATTCCTTTGATTTCCAATTCGTAGTCATCACAAAAAAGCTGCTATAAATAGTTTTGTACAAACAGCTCTATTTCTCTTTTTGGAGATATCTTTGGGATATAAATGTAGCAGTGATATTGCTGGTTCTTGATCTTTCTTAAAGGAATAGATTGTGTTACAAACCTATGGGCAAGTAAATTTGACTTCAATTTCATGGGAGATTCAAAATGTATTATAAAGAGGTAGTTAGTTAACATCTAGAAAAAAGAAGTAATGATGAAAAAGATCTATATGACTTATTCAAGAACAGGTTGTATCAGACTAACATTTCCTGTTTTGAAATTACTAAACTAATGCTTCAAAGAAATATTAGACATAGTTTACCTTTTTTTAAACCAAGATTTATTAAAAATAACATTCTATTCTTGTAGAAAACATTAAAATAAGTTATATAATAATGCAATTGGATAGATTAAAGGAAACTAGTTAAATGGCTATGCTCAGAATTGTCATTAGAAGTCAAATTTAGTCAGTAAGTTTCCATTGGTGTATCTCAGTAATCTGCATTTGGCCCTAGTACTGTTGAACACATTTTATCAATGATTTGCATGGGGGGTGGGCATCATTACAATTTTGAAGATGACACAAAGCTTGGAGTAAGAACTGGCATACTAGATAATAAATTCAGGATCCCAAAAGATCTTGGCAGGCTAGACAATTTGGTTGAATTTAAGAAAATGAAATTTAATAGGAGGTAATATAAAGTCTAGCTTACAGGCTCAAGGAATTTACTTAATAAGTATAAGATGAAGGAAATGTGATTAGACAAAAGTTTATTTGAATAGGATCTGGATATATCAGTAGATTAAGCTCACCGTTAGTCGACAGTATGATATAATGCTTAACAATCTTATCAACCAATTAATTATTGTTAGTATTAATAATATTAACAAATCTCACTTGATCTTGGGACTTGTTGAAAAAGTCACAGCTTCTAGTAATAGTGATGTGGTAGTCTAACAGTTTTCTGCACAAGATGCATCACATCTAGGGTATTATGTTCATTTATGGGCATCATTGGGAAACACTGGTAACCTGGAGAATATCCAGAGAAAGAAAACCAGGTTTGTAAAGGGCTTTGAGTCTATACCATAGGAAGATTATGGGGAGGAACTGGCAATATTTAGCTAAGAGAAGTGAAGAACCTTGGGGGACATAAATAATTGTCTTCATGTATTTGAAAGGTCTTCATTATGAAATTGAGTTAGACATGTGTTTGGCTTTAAAGGGCAGACTTAGTAACAATGGATAAAAGTTACAAAGAGGCAAACAAAGTTTTGATGTAAGGAAATTACACTAATTATTAGAATAGATTGGTTTGCTTTAGGGGACTGTGAATTATCTCTTACTGCAAATCTTCCTGTGAAATCTGGATGACTTCTCATTGACTATACTGAGTGAGAATTTCTTTCTGCATCTGTATTAGACTGGATAGCCACAGAATTTCCTTCCAACTCTGAAATTCTATGATTCTAAATAGGAGGGCAAAATGTTCACATTTTTATTTTTTGTCCAAATCAATGTATTCAAATGGTAGATTATCCCCCCTCCCCCCCACAGAGACTACTGGATATTGGTAAATGGAGAAGTTTTGAAGCAAGTTGTTGAAAATATCATTCTGGGATTCATTAAGAATGACAAAATTTTGCTGGAACTATAGCTTCCAGCTATGGAATTGTATGATAGATTCAATTAGGGTCATTCAACTTGGTTAAATACTATACAATCACAGAAAAATGTTTAAGGGCACAGAAGTGGAAATCAGTGAATTTTCAGATATCATCTTGAGATACACAGGAAAAATATAGAAAAGTTAGCTGTGATTGTTACAAATCATGGGATGTGAAAAGGTTCATATCTCATACAGAAACATGATGGGTCATGAAGATTTCTATTGGCACAAAACTTTCTGAAATGAAGGAATAGGGAAAATGATTTAAATTGTAGTCTTTGATCAAACTGCACAATATATCAACAGTTTAGTTCTAGCTTCTATTATGTGAACACGCACACACACTTTTCCTGAAGCTTTTGTTTTTGTTTTCCATAGCCAGAAGCAAATATTCTCAAATACTAAATTATAAACCATGCTAAGGAGATATAAATCTAGTTATAACGAGGAAACACTAGAAATTTGTGCTTCAAGATTTAATTCTTTAATGGTTATTTTAGTCAATGGTCCATTATTTCATTAAGGATTCCTCCCTTTCTAATGTTGATTATAATAATTTTCTACCTTAGTAAATGGTCCTCATGAGTTGTTATAACCTAACAAAATAATCACCTGGCTATCAAGCTTTTGGCAATGACCCCTTCCTTTACTTACCTAGAACAGTCCCAGGAAGACAGACTCAAAGCGTACCTAACAAGCATAGTACAATGCAGAAATTATGGGCTTAGAAGACCTGGGTTTAAATCTAACTTCTGATACTACTGTACATGCAATCTTAGGTGTCACCTAACTGCCTTGTGCTTTAGCTTTCTCTTCTGTAAAACTGGGGTGTTCAACAAGATGACCTCTGATGTACCATTCATTTCTCCATCTATGATCCATTCTAGCTTCTAATGATATTTTGGAACTTATATTCTTTTGTCATGTCTTTTTAAAGCCCAAGGTCTCCTCCATAACATGAAAATGTGCCAGAGTAAGACTTCAGAGGAGAGTTTTTAATACACATAACAAAAGCAATCAACTAATTTTAAGATACATATATACATGAACTCCACCCCTTTTCTTATCTATGGATACATAATTGTTGGGAAATGAAAACAAAAATAAAAATTGCGGAGCTCTTATTTTTAGCTCAGAATTTATTCTGAATGCCTGTTCCATTTTTTTTGGTGATGGTTTGAGTGGCTCACATAGCCAATAACTTACTTATTTTTAGGTTTTTAAATATTTTTGATTAGTTAAATAGTAAACATTTATTAATAGTCTACTATGTTTAAGGAATTGTTGTTGTTGTCTGTCCTTCATTCTTGAAGAGGACCATGATATTGGGGTGATGTCATGACTTGCAGTGAATTGGATTTAAGTGAGGCAGGGCTGGGCAAAGTCACCAACCTCACTCTTTCCTCCAGAGCCATCTGGATCCAGTGGCAAGATACACACACACACACACACACATATATATATGTATGCTTGTGATATATACATATATATGTATGTGTGTGTTTATGTGTGGAGATATATACACACATATATACACATACCTATACACACACACACACACACATATATATATTAAAGTTGCTACTGAAAGGGGCTAAAATTCTAGCTAGACTGTCTAAAAATCTAATGAGTGGTTGCCATTAATTATAAGCTTTACCAAGAGTTTAGACCTTTAAATATTTATTTAGGAGCATAAGAATTTGGTGAGGAGAGAGAAAGAGGCCAATTTTCCTTCATCTATCTATCTCAGGGAGCCAGCATCTCAGCTCCATTCAAACTGAGGTCCCCGGCAAAAGAGAGAGCACTTGCTCCTTCCCTCACCCAGAAGCCTCTTCTCCAACAGGAAACAGAGCTGTACACACACACACAGCTCCAAGCTAATTGGCTGGTAGCTTTGATCGACAGTACCCATGAGCAAACATCACTTCCTGACACCAAGGCCACATGGCTATGTCCTCAGGGCAGAGCTCACAAAATGTTCTTCCCAGCAGGGGGTGTTATTCCAGCTCTCACTATATATATATATATATATAGTGTGTGTGTATGAATGTTTATATGTATGTGTGTGTGTATATATATATCTATATATATCTCCCAACAACTGGAGTTGGCCCTGGATATTTAAGGTAATTGGGGTTAAGTAACCTGTCCACATTCACACAGCTAGTGAGAGTCTGAGATGAAATTTGAACTCAGGTTCTCCTAATTTTAGGGCCACTGCTCTATCCACTATGTCACCAAGCTGCCCCCTTCAGGAATTGTACTAAGTACTGGAGAAATAAAATAAAAGGCAAATGGCAGCCCTTACTCTAAAGGTGCTCACAATGTAATGGGGAGGGGGGGGGAAGTGAGAAACAACATACAAACAACTAGGTACAAACAAAATATAGTCAGAATAAATTGGAAATAATAGAGGAAGGACCTTAGAATTCAGGGGAATCAAGATGGCCATTCTGGGAGTCAGAGATGGAGTGTCTGGTTTGAACAATAGCAAGGAGGCCATTGTCACTGAATTGAAGAGTTTGTGGAGAGGTAAGGGTGTGGAGGGGATGGAAGATGAAAGAGGAAAGGAAAGGTGGAGCCTGTTATGAAGAGCTTTAAACACCAAACAGGTTTTTAAATCTTATTGTGGTGATGATAAGGAGCCACTGGAATTTAGTGAATAAAAGGGTGCTAGAACCATCCAAATTTAGAACTCAAAGGAATCCTTCACACTCTGTAGGTCAAAACACTCATCTTACAAAGGGGGAGTTCTAATCCATAGAGTTTCAGTGACATGTTACTGGGAAAGTGACATGTTACTACTGGGTCACATTTACTGGGAAAACTGGGACCAGAATTCAGGTTAATTGACTCCAAAACTCTTTCTTCTATACTCTATTGCTTTCCACAAAAAAGAGATTTAAGATTGGTAAATTTTCTATTCTTCAAATGCAGCTGTAGAATGAATCTCTCTCTCTCTCTCTCTCTCTCTCTCTCTCTCTCTCTCTCTCTCCATATGTAATACATGCATGTATGCATTTATGTATTGCATTGTATGGCTAGGAAATATATATCTGGTGCTAAAGAGTTAAGTAAAAAAAATGCATCAAGTAAAAAATCAGGCCATCCATATAATGCCTTCTCATTGCTATAATGATATCAGTTGCAACAAGTCCAATGGCTGACCTCATTACAAGGGTTTAATTGCATTGTTACACAGTTTCACTTCTTCTCTCTGGCCTCTTTCTCTTTATGACAGCTTTAGAAAGGAATTTCAGCTTGAGGTCAAAGGAAATTAATTACTGCTTTCTTAATCTGTACTCATCTACATTTAGAAAACTTAGGGCTTTTTACCAACATATTTTTTGTCTCATATTTGTATAGACCCAAACTTATTACAAAACTAACACTTTAGTCCTTTATAAAAAGAATAAGAAAAGTCCCTTAAACATGGCATATTTAATGATATGAAGCATGTTCTAGGAAAATCAAGTATAGAAATTTAAGTGTTTGCAGTTTATTTATGATAATAATGTTATAGAAATTAAAGTAGTGCTACATTTGGAATCAGAGGGTCTCAGTTTGAATCTTGACTTTGAAAAGCACATATGTGACCCTGGGTAAGTAATGTGGTCTCTATAGGCCTCAGTTTTGTTATTTATAGCATGAGAGGTTTGAACTAGATGGCCTTTGAAGTCTCTTCTAACTCTAAATCTATGAGAATATGATGCTATGAAAATGTCCTTCATATGAAATTACTAGAGTGAAGATTAAATAGATAAGTAAACTTAAGACTTTTAGAGCAGAGCCAAATAATGCTGATATAATAGTGTGAGAAAATTTTGGAATCTAAATGTAAGCTGTGCTATCTATTGGTAGGAATACAAATGAACAGTTGGCACAGAATGACATCTATGGATGTGGAATGAATAGAATATCTGATGTTTAACAATCTGTATCTGGTGTGACCTGCAAGTAGGACAGTTTTTAAATAATTATTGCACAAGCAAACTAAAAAGTAAAGTTTCCTTTATATTACTTGATCTGAACTGCCCAGGAAAAATCCCTTCTGACCATAATGCCAATTCAGTCGATGTAAAGGTTGCAAGATTGGAACCCAAGGTTCTATAGGTTATCAATAAATATACATCTCAAGTCAGCAAATAATAACCCTAGAGACCCTTACCTGTATGTCTCCCTGAGAAATATGTGACATTTCTTCATGGACATTCAGAATTCATTTACAGAAGTGACTGCAGTCAGAAATCAGATGAATGGCCAGTTATATTAATGGACAGAATAGAGAGCTGCCTAACTGATGTAAGATGACACACATGACAAGACAGGGAACTACCTCAACATCTTCTTTCTTTTTGTAGTGAAAAGTTCCCTGGATTTGGATATGGAAGATCTGGAGAAAAACTGGTGGGCAAAAGTTGGGGGGGGGGAGGGCAGTGACCTACTCTGTCATAAAATCACAAAAGAGGAAAGCAAAAGTGAACTTATTTTGGTAGTAGCCCTAGATTTGTGGAAAGATTTTCAAGGGTTAGGATAAAGGGAAAATAGAAGCCAGCAGTATTATGTAGGAGTAGCAAGTCCAAGGCAAATAGGAAACTCTCAAAAGAAAAATTTTAAGATTAAAATGGAAGTGATTCTGATAAAGAAGAAAAGGAGAAACAAATTAAGAGTAAAAACGTTTCTGCACAGAGAATTCATTAACCAACTCAATTTATAAAATGAAATGAGAAGAAAATATAAACAGGAATATCAGTTGAAAATGATTACAAAAGAATATCATTAATAATGTCATAAATGCTAAAGAGTTGACTTAACTAAGGCTTAGTATAAATATTAAGGCCAACAAAAAGGGTTGGCCTTGTTGTTGTTGCTGTTGTAGCAACAGAGGGGTCAAAGAAAAGATACGAACTCTGCTTTGTATAGATGTGATTTTGATAATGAACAGTGGGAAAAGTCCTGAAATATTAAATTCCCATTTTGTTTTTTGTTTTCTTTCCCAAGGAAAACAGAACAAAAATAACTGACAGGGAATTTAAAGTCAAGATAAGTTTGGAGATTACAAGAGAACACCTAGCTGTCCTCAATGAAATAAAATCATTAAACCTTGAATAATTGTACTGTTGTGTACTAAATGATTGGCAGATGTGATTGCTGACCACGTTTTGGGTTATCTTTGAAAGATCCTGGAGTATAAGAGATATGATGTAGCACTCAAAAAGTACAAACTTTTTCTAAATTTTCCAAAAGGGACAATATAATGGAGTCTATAAACAGGCCAGTGAGCTTAACTTCAGTACAACTTCCCAGTACAACAGTGGCCACCTCATGGAGCATGAAGACCCGAGCCTTGGCTATTTTCAGTAATACCTGTTCTGGCTGAAACATTTCAATAATGAGACCTAATGACATAGGCTATTGATATTCTAGAAGGATACCAGTCACTCCAAATTTACACATATAGGGACCTTCATTTTTTTCCTATTGCACATATCTGCAAATGTACATCATTGCCAATAAGAAAGTGAAAATGAATTTACTACTAAAATCATGTGAATGCTTGAAGTTGAAAAAGTTAGATGCAGGAATGTTGGGGACTGACAATTTTCATGATAACAGTAAGATCTTTTAAATTCTAACAAGGTAGATATCAATAGAAATAGCCCACATAAACAAAAGCTCTTTAGGGTTAGAACAGTAAAGTGTTTTGAGATTAAAATGTTTGAGAATTGCTAATTTAGGGGATTTTTTGGTCAGGTTTGACCACATGACCTTTTAGGTTTTATCTAACTCTGAGATTCTAGAATTTTATGTAGTTATTTAGCAGCTTCAGATCATAGTTTCTTTATCTACAAAATCAGGAAGTTTGACTAGATAACTTCTCGTATGTCTTCTAAATCCAAAATTGGCCTGCCATTTAACTGAAATTCTGACCACAAGTCTCATTCTTTTGAATGAAGAGCCTGTGTTGCTAGAAAGTTGCATTGTCAAAAATTGTAACATTGTTATAGATTATTTATTTTGTCAGTTCTTTAGCGGAAAGCAAGACCTTGTGAGCAAAATACTGCCATGGAAAAAATACCAGACTTGGAAAAGAAACGAGTTTGAGCTTCCATTTCAGGTTGAGGAAAATTTGTATACGAGTCTGCTGAAACTCAGTAACATTAAGGATGCATAACTATCCTGTGACTATAGAATAATTAGAACCCAGGACACTTGTTCCTCAGTCTAGTGCTTTTCCAAATCTAGACCACTTCCAAGAGTGGATTATAACACAACTATGTCAAAATTTCCTATTCTTCCTTTTTATTATACAGGGAAAGAGCATCCTGGAACTTATATATGAAATGCAGTTGACGTTTTTTTAGTCAGGGCCAATATGAATTTGGAGATACTCTGTACTGGGACTTCAGAAGCTATCTACTCAAATTCCCTCATTTTACAAATGAAGAAACTGAGGCTAATAAGGGTCCACACCTTGCCCAAGTATACACAGGAGGTAGGCTTTTGAGGCAGGCTTTGAACCCAGGTTTTCTGATTCATAAATCAGTTTTTCAGTGTACCATGCTAATTCCCATCTAGATGCTCATTAATTTAGTAATAAGCAGTGTCTACTCACCTTCTGTGCATGTCTTCCTTGAGTCCTTCTGAGTTAGGATCTTCTCTTATGGTCCCAGAAATTCATATGTTTGATCCAGGATTTTCTTTTTTGATCCACTTCAGCTGGAATTATTTCCAAGGTGTCCATGACATGAGACACAAAATGTTTTCTTGGGAAATGTAGTATAGCTGCTCATGTTTTCATAGAAAGAACTAAATCTCTGTGTGTTTCTCTTTATGACCTATTATTGATTGTTTTCTCTCTCCCTGTAGACTATGTTTCTCATAGGAGAATATAAACTCATTGAAGGCAGGGTATATTTCATTTTTATCTTTTTATTTTCACTGCCTACCGGACTGTTTTGTATATAACAAGTGCTTAGTAAATGTTTGTTGAAAGGGATGGTTGAATCATTTCTGTAGCAGTAATAACATTTACAGAGCACCTTAAGGTTTGCAGAATGATTTACATGCATTATTTCATTTGATGATCGCAATAATCATGTGAGGTAGGTGCTATAATAATCCCCATTTTATAAATGTATAATATCTGCCTCTGTACATGTTCTAATTTCTTCCAGTAGAATAAAGTGTTTTAAGGGAGAACTATGACTAGTTTATCTTTGTAATTTCCTTGTCACCTAGCATGGTGTTTATATTTTATACATAGTATATAAATAAAGGTCCTAATGTATTTTTAGTTAATAGTTTCTTGTTTTATTTTATTGTTATGCTTTGAAATAGGTTTTGAAGGATAAAAATTTATCAGAACTAAGGAACATTCCAGATCACATCAGTTATTTATAAGACAAACATATTAAACCCTTTTTACATGTAGAGTACTGTGCTAGGCACAATGAGATAAACACTCATGGAGGTTCATAGATAATTCTTAAAAGTGTGCAAAGTCAATTATAGGATTTTCAGACAAAATGCTATATCATGTATGAGTAGGGAGGTTGTTTCTGAAAGAAGGGATGAGGGAAGACT
Organism: Dromiciops gliroides; assembly: GCF_019393635.1. Classification (NCBI taxonomy): domain Eukaryota; kingdom Metazoa; phylum Chordata; class Mammalia; order Microbiotheria; family Microbiotheriidae; genus Dromiciops; species Dromiciops gliroides. The sequence continues at coordinate 133,016,500 of NC_057862.1, forward strand.
TCACACAAAAGAGGGGGCACTTGAGGTAGACTTCAAAGAGTCATTAACAATTGAGGGAGTGGGGCAGCTAGGTGGCGCAGTGGATAAAGCACCAGCGCTGGATTCAGGAGTGCCTGAGTTCAAATTCGGCCTCAGACACTTGACACTTACTAGCTGTGTGACCCTGGGCAAGTCACTTAACCCCAATTGCCTCACCAAAAAAAAAAAAAAATTGAGGGAGCAATTGAGGGATTTCCAGGCATGGGGTTTGAAGTAAGAGACTGGGCAGAGTAAAGAAAGAATATTTGTTGAAGTCAGAGAACAGCCAAGTTTGAGTAGAATACAGAGCAGGCCAAAGGAGTAATGAGAGATGAGGGGAATGTAGGGGAAAAATGGGAAGTAGCATGAGCAAAGCTAAAATTTGCATTCAGCAAAATATAAGCACAAAGGTAATGCATTCTGTTCATGAATCAGTACTTTCTATCACATGATGCTCTGTAAAATGTCAGTCTTTGGCCACAATGGAGTAGAGCATCCTGAAGTTGACAGGGTTCTGGAGGCAGTATGCTCAATTCCCATGGTAGAAGGAAGGAGAGCCTCGCATCATTCACCAGCAACCCTTCAAGCTGTTTAAGGAGATCTGACACCCTCCAAAGGGAATTCCATCAATCTAGGCCTGGGATGAGGTTGCCAGCATTTTCAAATGTGTCTTGTGGGACCAAAGGAAAAAAAAATCAGCTTCTTGTCTGTGCTCATGCTGGTGTTTTCTGCCTTAGGACCAAGCCTGCTCAGTGTATAACTACACTGTAACCCACTCCAATCTGTTCATCTAATGAATTCCTGCTGCCCACATTTTATTCATTCCCACAGATTGCTCCTGACATTATTGGTGTACCATCCCCACTGGTGGTGTTGCATCTGCTGGTGTTGCAAGCTGCCAATTTCGGGCCTCCCTATTGATCATTTAAAGCAATAAGCCCCCATGTTGGTCTACTTTTCACCTCGGAGGTCTCTGCTGCTTCGAGATTTCCTGTACTGTACTAGGGTATTAGTGACGTGGTAAATAACACCACTGTTCAGTTAATAACCTCGCTGTCAACAAATAATAGAAGCAGAAGGAATGTAGCGGACATCGTGCTGAAAATAACTCAATGAACAAACGAAACGTGATGCAGCAATTTAGTGCTATTAAAAGAATCAAGCCTTGGGGTTTCACTAATGGGCATGTAATAAGTAAGAGTCATGAAACCATTTCCTATTTGACTGGTTTATATTGAGTATCACTATATCCAATATTGGACTCTACAGTTGAGGGGTGTAGGAAACTTAGAAGGATTTCAGAGGAAAATATTTAAGATGATTCAATTTTGAACTGGGGCAAAAAAGGGGATAAATGAATTGGTTCAGCTTAGAAAAGAGAAAACAAATTCTGCCACATTCTCTACTATTCATTTCTTACATGAATGCCAAGTATTCCTTCAAAACATCTGAAACTCAGCAATTCCAAGTCTTGTTTGGGACAACCCTAGCCAAGAAATTGGGCTAATGGTCTTAGGCTTTGTGATTTTTGCTGAAAGCTACAGCTTATCTTCAAATTCCATTAATTTAGAATAATTTAGCCACAATCCTCTACTTATCTTACATGGTTCTTATGAAGATCAGTGAAATAATGTATATAAATCCTTTTGCCAACCTAAAACACTATATGTGTGTGTGTGTGTGTGTGTGTGTGTGTGTGTGTGTGTGTGTGTGTATATATATATATGTGGAATTCAGATAGAAATGGTCATGGGACAAGTTGCTATCCTGCTATTATTCTTTTACATTTAATGTTCTTTAGATTATTGCATAGTTAGACAAACTAACTAATTTAAAGTTAAATAAAAGTATTAGGATGTAAACTTATCCTCCACAGGCACACTGAAAATATGCTCTGTATAATCCCAGTAGTAGAAAATGCACAGGTTTGATATACACTTCATGCTCTTCCCACATGAGTTTGATCTTTGTTATATCTCTCTTTCATATAGCTTGGAGATTTTAAGCATTTGGTATGAAAACATCAATTAAGATATTGTTCTTACATTTTAAATGGATTAACGTTATATCCAGGGATTGTGAGTGACACTCTTTAATAAATGCCTGGCACAAGTACAGCATATTATTTATATTCTACAGGATATTCTGGGGTTGGATTTGTCATTTATCTGCCTAAGAAAGAGAGTGAGCCTCTTATAAATGCAATTCTAGCTACTGGGATGTGGCTTGCAAAGTATTTGGTAGGCAATAAATTGTTTTTATTGATAATGTCTCACAGTTTCTACCATTTCCTCATATAATCTGTATTGACCATTAAATCTGGTACCTTTAATAATAATAATTTCTGATGTCAATGATCTTTTCTTAAATCTACATTATAAAACCCTTCCTTATCATTTATTTATTTTCCACCATATTTGCGGATTGAGTTCATTCAGATGTTGCCCAAGTAGGGTCAGCGAGGTGGCACAGTGGATAGAGCACTGGTCCTGGAGTCAGGAGAAACTGAGTTCAAATCTGACCTCAGACACTTGACATTTACTAGCTGTGTGACCCTGGGCAAGTCACTTAAAACCAATTGCCTCACATACAAAAAAAACAGATGTTGCCCAAGTAGGGCCTTTTGAGTCCAGTTTTTCATCTTAGAAATTTCAGAAGCTCCTTGCAGAAGTAAAAGTTTTTCGGTTACAATTGACAAATCCAATGATGTGCACTTGTCAGCCTTTACTATTGCTTGGTGGAGAGATGTGTTTGTTGCAAAGGTGTTTTAGTTAGCTTTTGACTTGTTTATTATGTGCTCTATTATGTCTATAAATCCATTTTCTTTTTTACCCCAGGAAATGTTCATCTTTCTTTAGCTACTTTAGGGAAATTGACTCTGTGTTTCATTTATGTTTTATGGGTTTATTGTTATAATTATTTCCCCCCATTACCAAAGTGAATTCATGCTTCCAAAGTTTCTTCAGTAGAAATCCAATATTTCTCCATAGTCTTGAAATTTGCTCTACATTTGTGAGATCAAATCTGGAGTATTGTGTTCAGTTCTAGACATCATATTTAAGGAAAAGTATTGATAATCTAAAGAACGTTCAGTGGAGGGTGATGAATGTAGTGAAAGGCCTTGAAAAACTTACTGAAAGAACTAGTGATGGTTGTCCTGGAGAAGAGAAGGTTTAAATATACTATGGGGAAGAGGAATTTAACTTTTTCTGCTTCTTCCCCAATTGCCAGACAAAGAGAAATGGGTGGAAGTACCAAAGAGACAGATTTAGTTTTTATATGAGGAAAAATATTTTTCTAGCAATGAGAACTATTGATAAATGTGGGTTGGTTTGTGGTTCCAGAACTGGATATAAGAATTTGATCAGGAAAGCCAACCGGGGGTAATGGAAATAGAGAAAGCCTCTGAGTTAAGAAGTCATGAGTTCAAGGCCTGCATCTGACACATGCTATCTCTTTAACCCATGTGTCTTTTATGTGTTCTGGGCAACCATCTAAGAATACGTGTTGTAGAACAGTTGATAACCTGACTTGCTTTTAGGAATTTTTCCCCCTCAGGATTTCCAAAACCAATGAAAACATATATTCAGACAAACAACAACTATAAGATTATAGATTTTGAACTAGAAGGAACTTAGAATTCAAATTAAACTCTCTCTTTCTGCTAATTCCTGCAAAGATCTTTTTTTTTTTTCAAGGAAATATCAAATGAGTACTTGTTGGGTATTCCTTTTTAGACAAAGGTCACTATTGAGACTTCTTTCAGATCTGGGATTTTGTAATTTCTTTCTCTATGCAAGTATTTTTTTTTAAAGGAACATTTATGACAACATAACAATGCCTATCTTGAGATGGTCTAATAGACAGATATAATATGATACAAATCATGAGAATCTTATGTTTTTTTTGCTGTTGAGTCATTTTAGTCATGTCAGATTTTTCATGAGCTCATTTTGGGGGTTTTCTTGGCAAAGATACTGGAGTGGTTTGCTACTTCATTCTCCAACTCAATTTACTGGTGAGGAACTGAAGCAGAATTAAGAATTAAGCATCTTGCCGAGGGTCACACAGCTAGTGAGTGTCTGGGGCTGGATTTGAACTTGTCTTCCTGACTTTAGGGCCAGCACTCTATCCATTGTACCATCTAGCTGCCCATCTTAAATTATATTAAACTCAGGTTGAGTAAACTGGAAATTAGAGTAAAGAATGTTTAGATTATTTCTTATTGATGAACTTAAACTGGAACAGCCTATAATGAGATTTTTAAAGCATCAGAGGAAAAAAAAACCTCAAGGAGAGCTAGCATTTCCTGTGGTGGATGAGGTGAATTCTACTTATCAGAATATTTAGATCAGGTAAATTCTACTTATCAAAATATTTAGTGCATTTAAAACAAAATGGTAGCATTTTAGAAAAGCCTGTTGGACATCTTAAATTAGTTTCCTTTTAAATGTTACCAAAGCAAAATCTTATCTCAAAGTGGCACTGTCAGACTCTAGATGATTTTGTTGTCTATATGTAGTGACTTTTACTCACATGGCTAAAAAGAGAACATCTAAGAAGGGAGAAGGAAGAAGTTCAAAGATGGATGAGCATCATCCCCTTAGAGACAAAACCATAACAATAACCAATTCATTAATTAATTACCCAGTAGATTGGATATGACTTGAGGGTAAGGACTGTGTAACATTTTTATCTGTATCCCTGAAGCCTATAACAGTGGCTGGGAAATATTAATACACACTATTTTATTTATTGCCTAACATCACATGCTATTTAGTTGTCTCACTTTTAAATGATTTAACTTTTTCCAAAGAGGTTTGATATTAGAACTGGTCATTTTGAAGCATTCTTGTTATCTGGAATTAGGAAAATATTCCTTCCTAACTAGATGAAAGTTTGATAACCAAAGATCCTCTTTGTGTGGTGTCTATCTTGATTGAATGCTTTTGCTCCAAAAGTCATAATTTCTTGCTATGGGAACTCTGTCCATACCCCAAATCTTCTTTTACACCTTAGCAGAGAGGGTTTATAAGTTCTTGTGGTTAAAAACAAAATAATTCATGACCATTTCTTTACTGATGTACCTCTTTGTGTTTTATCAGTATTGCCTTTAAGAAACTATGGTCATCCAAAAAAGGAAAATAATAAATGCTGCAGAAGCTGTGGAAAAATTGGAACACCAATGCATTGTTGGTGGAGCGGATCCAACCATTCTGGAGAGCAATTTGGAATTATGCCCAAAGGGCTATAAAGCTGTGCATAGCCTTTGACCCAGCAATACCACTTTTGGGTCTTTTTCCCAAAGAGATCATAAAAAGGGAAAAGGACTCACATGTCCACAAATATTTATAGATGCTCATTTTGTGGTGGCAAAGAGTTGGAAATCAAGGGAATGCCTATCAATTGGGGAATGGCTGAACAAGTTCTGGTATATGAATGTAATGGAATTCTATTGTGCTGTAAGAAATGATGAGCAGGAGGAGTTCAGAGAAACCTGGAAGGACTTGCATGAACTAATGATGAGTGAGATGAGCAGAACCAGAAGAACATTGTACACAGTATCATCAACATGTGTTGATCAACTGTGATAGACTAGATTATTCTTACCAATACAAGGATACAAGAAAGTTCCAAAGGACTCATGATAGAAAAGGCTCTCCAAATCCAGAAAAAAAAGAACTGTGGAATATGGATGCTGATTGAACCATACTATTTCTTTTGTTTTTGGTGCTGTTGTTTTTCTTTTTGAGTTTTTTCCTTTTTGCTCTGATTCTTCTCTTTTAACATGACTAGTGCAGAAATATGTTTAATGTTATATATATATATATGTGTGTGTGTGTGTGTATATATATATATATATATATATATATATATATATATATATATATATATAAAACACCTATATCAGATTACCTGCAGTCTAGGGAAGGGGGGGAGGGAGGAGAGGGAGGGAGAAAAATTTGAAATTGGAAATCTTATAAAAACAAACATTGAAAACTATCTTTACATGTATCTGGAAAATAATAAAATACTTTTATTAAAAAAAGAGAAACTATGGTCATCTGCCTACCATAAATGTCTAGAAAATGAATGTAGTAGATCAGAGGATTTTAGAGCTAGAAGGAACATTAGAGATGATTGCCATTTTTATTGGTGAGGAGTCTGAACCTTAGCGTGGGAAAGTGACTTACTTACGAACACGTTGTACTTAACAAGTGATTAACACAGTACCTGGAGCATAATGGTTACTTAATAAATAAATGTTTCTCAACTTGTTGGTTCCACTTAGCCAGTAATTATTGGGACAATGATTTGACACCCCCCCCCATTAATCTTACTGCAAATGCAGGTTATTTTTCTCCACTCTTTGCTGCTTTTTTGAGAGAAGAAAAAATTGAATTTCAAGGTTTGGATAATGTACCCTTAGTATCAAAGGAAGAATTAAGTGCTACCAATATATAACACAATGCTATCACAAGAAATGGATTCTTTTAAGCCAAGTTTTCCTTTTCTCTATAGGCCCAGCCAAATAAAATGAAGATCTATTCATCAATCAAGAGTCTGGATAGGTCAAGCATTTTGGTCAAGCAATGTTAGTAATTCCACCTACCTGCACTATAATGTATTACAAAATTATTGCCAAAACATTCAAGGCCATTGTCAAATAAAAGTCCTTGTTAACCTAAGGGGGGAAAAAGCAGAATTCACTTTTTGCAACATGAGTAGACTAAAACCTAGGTTTTTACCTAGGTCAGTGGGTTTTAGAAATGATTCACTTCTGACAATTGAAAAAAGAAGCTTAAATAAGACTGGTTAGACTTTCTCAATCTTTGGCTCAATCTCTCTCTCTCTCTATGTGTGTGTGTGTATGTATATGTATATATATACACAAATTATACATATATACATATATGATATATATGAGAATTAAGAAAGAGTGGTTAAAGGTCTGTCAGAGAAATAAAATGATATAAAGTTAAGAATTTCAAAGAGGATTTTTTTAGTATAATGGCTTTGAGTGCTTTTAGTACATTCTTTTTTTATTTAATTTCTGAAGAACTTTACAAAATAGCTAGAAAACAAGGCTCTTTAGAAAAATCACAATTATAATAAAAGCATGGTTAATGCTACCTAACAGATTTTAAAAGTTGTTGACACTGAATTCTCCACATTGTTTTTCTTCTTCAAGGGGTAGAAACTGAACTAACTTTCACATTGATGGAACACAATGTTCGTGTAGCCCCGTAACTATTCTTCTCCTAACTATCTCACTTCCTCTATAGGTCTTTCCAGACTCTGACCTTGAATCTTGGAGAGGGAGACTTTCCCTATTTTATCTATAACCTACATATCAATTATTTTGGTCATCCTATAGTAGATTGACTGCATGTTTGGAGTATGGAAGAGACTTTCCCTATTTGTATCTATAACTTACATATCAATTATTTTGGTAATCCTATAGTAGATGGACTACAAGTTTGGAGTCTGGAAGACACCTGGTTTCAAATCTTGTCTCTGACACTAGGTATATTGCCTTGGTCAGGTTAGTTAGCATTTTGTGTCTATTTTTACACCTGTGAAATAGGAACAACAATAGCCAAAGTACCATCCTCAATCAGATTATTATGAAGTTCAAATGAAATAATATGTGTACTTTGAAAATTTTCAAGCAATGCAAAAGATCAGTTGTCATTGTTACTATTTTTGTTATTTTATGCTACTCTACTGTAAGTAAAGATTAAGGATGAGCCTATCCACTGCCTCTTCTACTTACAGAAGAAAGTAGCAAGAATACTTATCAACTTTCTAGATTTCAACAGATGAGGAGGACCCAACAACTGTCTGGATAATGTTGAATTCTAATTATCAAAGTCCCTGCTTCATCTTCCACGGAGTTGATAAACACATAATCTTTGAGCACAATTTATAGAAGAAATATTTAAGAGAAGTACAGAGAGGGGCAGCTAAGTGGCACTGGCTATGGATTTAGGAGGACTTGAATTAAAATCTGGCCTTAGACACTTATTAGTTGTGTGACCCTGGCAAGTCACTTAACCCAAATTGCTTCAAAATATCTAGGGCCAACTCCAGTCATTCTGGGGTATTATTTTACCACTGTACACAGATGGCTCTAGAGGAGAGAGTGACACTGGTCATTTTGCATAACCCTGCCTCACTTAAATCCAATTCACTTCTAGTCATGACATCACCTCTTAATGTCATGGTCTCCTTTGAGAACAAAGGACAAATAAGAAAAAGAAAAACAAACAATAGCAAATTTATTAGAGGAGAATCTTTAAAGTTCTATTTCACTATGTTAAGTTAAAAGTTTTCCTTTCATTCCTCTTGTCTTTTTTTGCTTTCCTTCCGCTTTCTTTTCCCTTCCCTTTTTTCTTTGTATATTCAACAAAAAGTAAACATAACAGGATCTTATATCCTCTACACATCTCAATTTTATGATTGAAAAGATGTAGCATGTTGTAAAAACTGTAATGACTCTTCTATTCTCATATTTTTCATGAAAGAAAAGTTAGATGAAAAATGATTACCAAAAATGATTACCAAACTCTTATAGAAATGAGAAAGTAAACACATGGGTCATTGGTTACTGATATAATTTTTTGTTACCACTTCCATTGTTCATAGGATCATAACTTAAATTCCTAAGCCTAGAATGATATTGAGGTCATTTAGTGCAACTTTACTTAACAGATGATGAAACTGAGACCAGGGAGGTGAAGTTACTTACCTCCATTCCTGTAGTGTGTTAGAGCTATGGATAGACAGCTGGACTTGGAGATAGCAAGATCTGAGTTCAAATCCTGCCTCAGACACTTGATAGTTGTGTAACTCTGGGCAAGTCACTTAACTTCTTTCAGTTTCAGTTTTCTCATCTGTAAAATGAGGGTAATAATAACACCTTATCCATAGGGTTGTGAAGATCAAATAGAAAAAAAAAAACTTTTTTTGGAAAAAAGACTTACATAAAGCAAATGACATGCCTTGAAGCACTATATGTGCTATTATCGTGATGATGAAGCAGAATTATACCATACTTCTTTCCTGTTCATAATAGTACCTGAATTTTCTAGTCTTCTCAAAGTTTTAAACCTTTAAATCACCATGAAAATTGATTCTTGGGTGACTTCAAAATTATGTCATGTAGAGAATCGATTTCTTCAGTATGAGTTTGGTTAAGATTCTTCTACTCTTCCCAACTCCATCTTCTTAAGGTTTATTTCTGCTTCTTCAAATAGAATATCAGTCATTGAATGCTGTATAAGCAAAGTGTTAAATCTAATAGTCTCCACCAAACAGAAATGTTTTCAAGTTTGATTCTTATGGCAGATTGACTCTTGCCTAAGAAACAATGTAAGTAACTCCAGAGAGGCTCCTCACCAGAAAGTGGGCTTTCTAGGATGAAGTGATGAACTTACCATAAAAACCCATGAAATTGATAAAATACTATATAACTCTCATTACCATGTGGCTCTTTTCCACTTTCACAGAAACAAGGGCAGAAGAGAGGTGATAAGGTACAAAGAATAATGTTTTGGACTTTTTCCTAACATTAATTTAAAAGCAGTACCCCCAAGACTCCAAACCTGCTTCTAGTCTGCCTCTTGCAACCATATTCTAGGGAAGCAAACTTTCTTAATATGTGATGTATCTATTCTAAAAGCGCTGAAAGACATACCTATCAGATCCACACAAGAAAGTATTCTTCGACAAAGTTATCAAAACCATAAAATACTTTAACATTAGATACTGATATAATTGCATTCATGAAAATAACATTAAAGCAAATGTGTTGCTGTGAGCTTGGGGCTCCATCAAAAACCCAGGAAATTGCCAAATATGTAAAAAGGTGGGTACAATGTTGGAGGACATGTGGAAAGATGGGAATATCAATACATTGTTGGTGGAAGTATGAGTTAATCCAGTTTTTGAAAGCAATTTGGAATTATTCAAAAAATGACTAAATTGTACTTTTTGACTCAGATATTCCATATCAGGAAAATGAAACTAAGGAGGTCAGTAATAAAAAGAAAGTTGCCACATACAGCATTGTGGTACTTCTATATTCTTTTGTTTTTCCTGGCTGTATCAGAGTAAAAGGAAATATACCAATGCATTGTCATTGTTTTCTGGGAAAACCCAAGACTGGATTGCATCAGGAATAATGGATCTTATTAAACATGAGGTCCATGTAGCCACTTAAAAATCTGGCAGCCAGTTTTTCATTAACTCTAGTAGAGAAACTGAAGCAATTGTTCAGAGGATTTGTTTGGCTTCTAAGAATTGAAATAGAGGTCTTTAAGGAGTGTAGAAAATTCATGACTTCATGAATCCTTACCCCTTTTATCAACTGCACTGTTAGCAATTAGATGAGGCTCTAATTATGATTTAACTGCTCAAATAACTGGTCTACAGACCTACATTCTCCCTTGTTTCTATCTATCCTAAATATTGCTGCCAGAGAAATCTCCCTGATGTAAAGCTTTGATTCTGTCACCACTGCAGACCTCCTGAAATGTAGTTTAAACTCAGTTTCATATTCAAAGTTCTCTGTAATCTGCTTTTAATCTACTTTCATTCCTGTCTTACATGATTGACCTTCATGGAAGGCATGATTTTGCCAAACTAGAAAATTCATACTTTCTTATCTTTCACTGTATCCTTTATGACTGCAATGGTTTTCCTTCTCATCTTGCTCTGTCTGTAGAAAGCCTATGGCACCTTCAAGGTCAAGCTCCAATGTTCTCTTGTCCATGAAATTACTTGATATCTACAGATGGAGTTGATTTTGTCTACCTCAGATCTTTCACCTTTTGTTATTACCATTTCTATGCAAGTATCATAGATTTTTGGTATTATAATTATTTGTTAGTGGGTTAAAGGGTATTTAAGCCTCCACTATGTGTTAGGCACTGTGCTAAGCACTTTCGATGCAAAAAAAGCCAAAATATAGCCTAAGGAGAGGAGCTGTCTTCTTTATCTTTGTAGTGTCTGCTCTCTCTCTAGTATCACCTGGCACAGTGTCTTGTATGTATTAGTCACTTGCTAAATTTGTTTTGAATTGGATAAATTAGATTACACATTTAAAGTAATATTGCAATCAATTACTTATCCTCTCACCTCAGGCAAACAACTCTCTAAGAAAGCAAGTTATGGATGGTTAGTGATCTGCCTTGGTAGAAGGAATTCCCATACTAGGAATGCTCCAAACCTAGAGCATTTTTGGTCCTTGATGTGACAATGGTTGAATTGAAAAATAGCAGAAAACCTTTATGGGGGCACATAGGTAGCATAGGTAATAGAGTGCTAGACCTGGAGACTGGAAGACCTAAGTTCAAGTCTAGCTTTAAACATCTATCACCTATGGAAATCCAGGCAATTCATTTTTATCAGTTTTCCTCAGTATCCTCATCTATAAAATGATGGAATAATAACACCTATCTCCCCTACTTGTTGTGAGAATAAAATGAAATAATCTTTTCAAAATACTTTTCTTTTTATCTATTTATCTATCTATTTATCTATCTATTTATCTATCTATCTATCTATCTATCTATCTATCTATCTATCTATCTATCTATCTATCTATTTATTTATTTATTTTTGTGGGGCAATGGGGATTAAGTGACTTGCCCAGGGTCACACAGCTAGTAAGTGTTAAGTGTCTAAGGCTGGATTTGAAATCAGGTACTCCTGAATCCAGGGCCAGCGCTTTAACCACTGCGCCATCTAGCTGCCCCCTCAAAATACTTTTCAAAATGAAACATTTTATAACTGTTAACCATTCTTTTTGCTATTGTGATAGTATTCTCTTGTTCTATTTTTCAATTTTATTTTATTTTTTCATTTCTGGGCATTTATTTTTTCTCCTTCCTATTCTGCCCTTATTAAAAAAAAGAACCAAACTTTTATAACAGATATGTATAAATATATTTTCTTTGTCTATCTATCTATCTATCTATCTATCTATCTATCTATCTATCTATCTATCTATCTATCTGTCTGTCTGTCTGTCTGTCTGTCAGTCTGTCTGTCTGTCTATCTATCTGTATAGCTATTTATCTATCAATCATCTATCTGTCTGTATATCTATTTATCATCCATCTATCCAACATACACACACAAATATATATATACAAATATATATATGTAGTCAAGCAAAATAAAGTACCACATTATCTATCTCCAGAAATGTATGTCTCATTATATATCTTGAAATTCATCACTTCTCTGTCAGGATGTGAGTAGTATAGTTCACCATTAGTCCTTTGGAATCATGGTTGATCATGTCATTGATTTGAGTTCTTGAGCCTTTCAAAATTGTTTGTCCTTAACAATGTTGTTGTTCTTATATAAATTATTTTCCTGGTCTTTGTGATTAACTCATAAAGGGACTTTCTAAATGAAATAAAATACATCTTTTAAAAATAATGAAAATAGGGGGCAGCTAGGTGGTGCAGTGGATAAAATGCCAGCCCTGGATTCAGGAGTTCCTGAGTTCAAATCCGGCCTCAGACACTTGACACTAGCTGTGGTGACCCTGGGCAAGTCACTTAACCCCCATTGCCCCACCAAAAATATAATTAAAATATTGTCCAAAATTTGGGCTAGTAAAATCATGAAGGGCAGTATTGTAGGTCAAGTTCAGACTGGAAATTAATCCTCACCCCTAAATGTAGATTCACCTTAGAAAGGTGTTCCAAAACCAATAGTACGAGGTTCTTTTTTTTTTACAGGGAAAAGTGGGTTAAGTGACTTGCCAAGGGTCACACAGCTAGTAAGTATCAAGTGTCTGAGGTCGGATTTGAACTCAGGTCCTCCTGAATCCAGGGCCGGTGCTTTATCCACTGTGCCACCTAGCTGCCCCCTATAAGAGGTTCTTTTAATTCAACAAAGGCAGGAAGCCAACAAGGGAATCAGTGGAACCCATTGATAAGCACAGTGAAAATTGTGCACTGAGGAATGAAATGAATTAAATAGTGCCTTGCTGTCATTCTCAGGGACACACTGAGCTGAATGAACCATTGGTCTTATCCAATATGGTATTGCTTATACTCTGAATCAAGGGCCCAAATAGGAAACACATACATTTACTGAAAAGTCAGTCAATCCCTCTAGCTCAGGGCATATAAAGAGTCTGGGAAGAATGTCCTAAGTTTCTTATTAAATTTTTGGCTGAAAGTAGATGCTGTTTTGAACTTGGTAAAAATCCCAGGACATATAAGTTTTAAATTTATTTTGATCCTGACAAAAAACCATGGGATGCCTTCTTTTGTAACATCCTTAACAGCAAATGAAATATTCTGGGAACAAACAGCTCTCAGATTCCTTCTAGAAGAGGTGAGTCAAAATGATGAAGGATCATGGAATGTTTATTGGCCTTTTCTCTTTTTTATTTTATTTTATTTTTAACCTCATACATCAGGCATAACCTTGAAGCTCAATTCCTGATATACTGAAAGGCTAGAGTCTTTGGATAGTATAAACTTTTACAATTATGTTCCTTGCACTATGGAATGAAAGGAGAAAAGAAGAAAATTCCTTCTAAATGGTATTACCGTAAGAAAATTGTTTATAGTTGAGAAATTAAATGAATTATTTTATTAATTCTAGAGCAGCAATTAAGCAAAGGAAGTCATGGTGCATCTAGATTCTAGAGTGTAATTCAACAAGCCTTCAATTTACTTATGTTGAATCATAGAATATCAGTGTTGAAAGTCAGTTAATTAGCATCTATTAAGTGTTACTATGTGGCACTTAATACTGACTCTGAGCTATACACTGGAGCCTTAGAAGGCCTCAGAGGGCATCTCTTCCAGTATTCCATACAATGCAGGAATCTTCTTGATAAGCATCCTTGAAAGGTGTTTATTCAAGCTCAATTTGAATGTTTCCAAAGATTAACTTATTAAATTCTTTATGAGGAGTACTTTGTGCCAATTTCTTTAAAAATTTATACATCTATAATTCCTTTGCTATCTACCCATTTCCTCTTCTCTCACTGTTACCTCCTAACTCTAGGTATTCATTATCACCTGCACAGACTATTTATTATAAGAGCCAACTAACAAAGATAAGATTATAAAATTTATAGTTGGATGAGATCTTAGAAATTGAGTCTAAATGGAAATCTCTCACTTCTTCATTCTGTCCTTCACATTGCTACCAGAATAATTTTTCTCATGTACAAATTTGGCCATATTATTTGCTGCTTCCAAAACTTAAATAGATTTCTATTGCCTGTAATTGAGTTGTTTCAGTTCTGCCCAACTTTTTATGACCCCATTTGGGGTTTTCATGGCAAAAATCTTGGAATGGTTTGCCATTTACTTCCTTAGCTCATTTTACACATGAGGAGACTGAGGCAAACAGAGTTAAATGTCTTTCCTATGGTTATCTAGCTAGTAAGTGTCTGAGGCCAAATTTGAACTCAGGAAGACAAGTCTTCCTATCTCCAGGCCAAGCACTCTATCCACTACATCACTTAGCTGCCCTCCTATTGCCTACTGAATAAAATTTAAATTACATTAACTGACATATAATTCTTTCCCAATCACAATCTGTAAGCACACTTATTTTCTATACATATTTCATACTGTCTCTATTCATACTCATGGCTTTATGGCTCACATAACCTTAATATATCCAGTGTTGTCCTGCTTCCTTGCCTTGGCTCATTTTAATATATTCCCTCGGGGGAGGTTAGGTGGCTCAGTGGATAAAGCACTGGCCCTGGATTCAGGAGTACCTGAGTTCAAATCCGCCCTCAGACACCTGACACTTACTGGATGTGTGACCCTGGTCAAGTCACTTAATCCTCATTGCCCTGCAAAATATGTCTATATCTATTTCTATAGCTATAGCTATATCTATATCTATATCTATCTATCTATCTATCTATCTATCTATCTATCTATCTATCTATCTATCTATCTATCTATATTCCCTCAGGACCCTTACCCATTTGGCAATCTCTACCTATTGCAATCCAACATATTCTTTCGAGTCCAGTTGAAATGCTGTCTCTGATGAAATTTTCTTTGAGCTGCTCCTCTCGATGTAGCCACCCCTTCTTAGTCCATCTAGGGGAGCAACAATTACCCTTTTGTTAAAAGCATAATCATCTCAGTACTTATCATGTGTCATTGAAAGAACAAGAAATATAAGCTATAGGACTGGTTCTAGGATCAGATGACATGGGTTTGAGTCTCAATTCTTCTATTTACTGGCTGTTTGACTTTTGTGATTCAATGGAATGAATAATGAATCTAGAGTTGGGAGTTCTGGGTCCAGATTCTGGTTCTATCACCCATAACCTGTGTGACTTTGGGCAAGTCCCTTACCCTCTCTGGACCTCTGTTTTCTTATCAGTAAAATGAGGGATTTTAATTAACAGGCTCCAAAGGTCCCTTGCAATTCTAAATTAATGATCCAGAGGTAGTTATCTCTCTATGCCTTAATTTCCCGATCTATAAAATGAGGATCAAGGATCAAATAACCTCTAAGGTTTTGTTCACTTCTGTGTTCTTTGATTTTTGTGTTATAATTATCTATGAATATGAATTAACTCCCTGCTAGATAATTTTTTCTTTCTGGGCAATGAGGGTTAAGTGACTTGCCCAGGATCACACAGCTAGTAAGTGTCAAGTGTCTGAGGCTGGATTTGAACTCAAGTCCTCCTGAATCCAGGGCCAGTGCTTTATATACTGCACCACCTAGCTGTCCCTGCTCCCCCCCACCCCCCTGCTAGATTTTGAACTCCATGTGAGCATGGAATATGCTTTATTTAATCTCAGTATCTTTTTCAGTCCTACCACAGCTGTCTGTAAATAGCAAATATTTAATCAGCATTGGATGCATTTGAAATTTCCAGGTAATATATTTTCAGATATTTATTGGAAAAAACTAATGTTAAGGTTGTTTAATGAAATATAACAAAATATAAACAACACTTTGTCTCCATAAGACTGGTTCAGTTTTGGCTTTTTATCCCTAAGAAGAAGCAGGGCCTAGAGGATAAAAAGTTGGCTTTAAAAGCAGAAAGGCCCCTTCTTAAGTTCCATTTCTGAGCCATATTAGCAATGTAACTCTGTACAAGTCCCTTCATCTCTTGGTTCTCTAGGCCAAAACTTCTTCAATTTTTCTCACTCGTGACCCCTTTTTGCCCAAGAAAATTTTATGTGATCCCAGGTATATAGATATACAAAATAGGTGTACATGACCTTTTGCTGTTGCCAAGTTTTTTGCAACCCTCACATTCAGTTATGTGACCCCATGTGAGATCATGACCCACAGTTTAAGAAGCTTTATCCTAGAGTGGATAAATCACAGGTCCTAGATTCAGGAGGACTTGAGTTCAAATCTGGCTTCAGACACTTGACACTTACTAGCTATATGACCCTAGGCAAGTCACTCAATCCTCATTGTCCTGCAAAAAAATAAAAAAGAAAAGACGTTTTGTTCTAGTCAACTCTCTGAGACTGTAAGTTCAATTTTATTTTATTTGTGGTAAATAATTATATTTTATACATATATCAAACATAGATATAATATACACAAAGACATATATGACATATAATAGAAATTTTATATATTATTGTATTTATATATATTCTAATACATATAATTTAGTATTTTAATTCCTTAAATAACAGTTTTATAAATAACAAATACATATCAATTTATGTAAATAATTGTTATGACAAATTTTAAAAATATAATTGGTGCTAAAGTTGGTCTGAAAAAGGAAGTTCTTCCATCTATAGTTCTATATATACACATATAACTACAGGCCCTTTATTCTTCTTTTATTTCTGGAGTCTAGCATAATACCTTGTCAATGACAGGTCCTTAGCAAATAATTTTTAAATTGTGTGATTTTTTAGGGGATAGTATAAAAACTGCATTCAAATGGCAAAAAGCAGCATCATCAGAACAGAGTTTCATAAATGTTAACTATTCATGTTAGTAGTTAATGATTTGTGTAATAAAACTTTAATAGAGAGATCTTGAAAATGAAGTAGAGCATTCATAACAATTCAGGTTTATTTTCACTTTGATACTTTTCTTGGAAATGATGAATTCTAGAAGGTGTGCCTGTGGGAAATATAAAACTTGGCCAAAGTCAATTTGTGTCATTGGCATCAAATGGTATTCATTTAGGGCCCTTCTTGAGTTATTCTGTACATTGCAGCAACTGGTATGTAGTTTTTGCCCTGTAGAGCACACAGTATCATAAACAATGCCATTAATATAGACATGAATATGATTTGATAAATGTAGTCATGGAAAGTTGGAAAAGGAATTCTGTTTTTCCTAGGGCTTATATAAATTAGAATAGAGAGCTGGGCCTTCAGGGTTTCTATGCCTAAGAATATGCTTTGGGTTCGACTTTATCTGGGGCACATAGTGATCCATTTCTTTGTAATAGTTCCATGCCCATGATTACTGAGTCACTGTTTCCTTTATTATACCCACCCAGTACCTAATATGAATTCACTAAAACACAATTAAGGTGGGTAAAAAGGCATAATTATAAGAGAAGTTTACTCAACCTCATTTTTTGGGAGGTCTGAAAGAATATTCAATTGAAAGTGACAGTTTGGTATCTTTGGCTGGTTAAAGAAGGAGCCACTGAAAGAATTTTCTTGCAGTCCTATCCATCAATCAACAAACATTTATTAAATTCCTGCTATGTGCCAGGCATTGTAATAAGTTCTGAAGATATGAAAGTTCCTTAGGACAGTTCCTGCCCTCAAGGAGTCCATAACCTAATGAGGAGAGACAACAAACAAGCAAAAATTAAAAAGCTATATACAGGAGAAAAAGAGATTTTTAAAAGAGAAGGAAAGCACTAGAATTAGGAAAGATTGGGGAAGGGCTTCCCGTAGAAGACAGGGTTCTTTTTGTTGTTGTTGTTGTTGCCATTGTTGCCATTGTTGTTGTTACTTGTCCTTCATTCTCATAGAGGACCATGACATTGGGATGATGTCATGACTTGCTTTGAATTGGATTTAAGTGAAGAAGGCCTCACAAAGTCACCAAACTCACTCTCTCTTCCAGAGTCTTCTGGGTCCAGTGGCAAGATATGTATCAGGATGTCTGGAAATGGCCCCAGATGTTTAAGGCAATTGGGATTAAACAACTTGTCCAGACTCACACAATTAGCAAGTGTCAGAGGTCACATTTGAACTTAGCTACTCCCAACTTAAGGGCCAGTGCTCTATCCACTGTGCTACCTAGCTCTGTCATAGGATTTTTAGTTGGAAATTAAAGGAAACCAGGAAGACAGTGAGGCAAAAATGAGGAGGGTAAACATGACAGGTATGGAGGCAGCCAGAGAAAATGCCAGGAGCTGAAAGATGTAATGTTTTTGGTTTTGTTTTGTTTTGTTTTGTTTTTGTGGAACAGCAAAGAAATCACTGTCACTGGACCAAAGAATTCATGGCAGAGAGCAAAATGTAAGAAAAATGGAAAAGGAAGAGGGACCTAGTTTATGAAGGGCTTTGAAGTATCAATCAATAATTTATTAAGTCATCATTTATTAACTTTCTACTACATGCCATACACCATGGTAAATGCTAGGGATACCATGATGAAATTATCCTTGGACTTGAGGAAATTATATTCCAATGGGGAAAATCACATGGACATATATAACTATATACAGAATACATACAAGATGAATGGAAGATGGTTTGGAAATGAAGTGCTTTAATAGCTGGGGTGGGGAGATCAGTAAAGGGTTCATGTAGAAGATGATACTTGAAGTGTCTTGAGAGGCAGAGTTGAAGAGGGGAGAACTTTTCAGGGATGGGAACTAGGTAGGGAAAATACAAGAAGACAGGATATGGATGTGTGTGTGGATGTAGTGTGTGTGTGTTGAATGGCAATTAGGCCAATATTGCTAGATTGAAGTGTACAAAGAAGGGAGACTAGACAAGTAGGAATGTACTAAGTTGTGAAAAGCTTTAAATGTCACATAGAAGAATCCACATTTGATCTTGGAGCCAGTAGGGAACCACAAGAATTGATTGAGGACATTCAGGGGTGGAGCCAAGATGGTGGAAGAAAAGCAGTACCTTAATGGAGTTCCTTACATGATCTCTCCATATAGCTCTAAATAATGCCATAGACAATTCCTGGAGCAGCAGAACCCACAAAAGGACAGGATGAGATAATTGTATAGCCAAAGATGGATTAGAATGTTGGCAGGAAAGGTCTGTTGTAGCAGGGTGATAGTGGAGCCCAGTCCCATGGCTGCACCATGCAGATCAAACCCCAGGAAAGCTGTGCTAAAGGCAGTGGCAGATACTTCTGGAACTCAGCTCATAGACCAGTGAGGGGATTGAATGGGGGAGGAGGGGGAGTTAGCAAGGGGGAGTTAGCAGACATCTCTGCTAGCACTGAGGCAGAACTCTGTGGTTTTCCCATGCTCAGAACCAGGAATCATTCTTGAGTGGTGCAGTCCAGATGGGAGAGGAACACGGGAACATGCAAGCTTGCAACTACAATGAACCAGATTGCTGTTCCTGGGTTAAAGAGCAAGCACACCTGAGGTAACTTACAGACCAGAGCACAAGCCAGGGAAGTGCAGAATGTGCCTCTCTTCAAATTGTGCCACTTTGGACCCCCTAAAGCTTGGGACAGTGCATCCTGGAAGTAGTGCCCCACTTTAAGAAGGACTTAAAAGTAAAGAAGTAGGCTAGCAAAATGAGCAGACAGCAAAAGATACTGACTCTAGAAAGTTTCTTTCATGACAAAGAAGATCAAAATACACCCTCAGAAGATAACAAAGTCAAAGTTCCTACATCCATAGCTTCCAAGAAAAATATGAATTGATCTCAGGCCATAGAAGCACTCAAACAGGAGTTTGAAGATAAAGTAAGAGAGGTAGAGGAAAAAATGGAAAGAGAAATGAGAGTGATGCAGGAAAGTCATGAAAAAGTCAACAGCTGGAAAAGCCAAATGGAAAAACTCTCTGAAGAAAATAATTGCTTAACAATTAGGATTGAACAAATGGAACCTGGTGACTTTATGAGAATTTAAGACACAATAAAGGAAATTGAAATCAATGAAAAAATAGAGGGCAATTTAAAATATCTCCTTGGAAAAACAGCTAACCTGGAAAATAGATCCAGGAGAAATAATTTGAAATTTATTGGACTACTGAAAACCATGATAAAAAAAAGAGCTTAGATATCATCTTCCAAGAGATTGTCGGGGAAAATTGCCCTGATATTCTAGAAGCAGAAGGTAAAATAGAAATTGAAAGAATCCACTGATCACCTCCTGAAAGAGATCCCAAAATGAAAACGTCCAGGAATATTGTAGCCAAATTCCAGAGATCCCAGGTCAAGGAGACAATATTGCAAGCAGCCAGAAAGAAACAATTCAAGTACTGTGAAACCACAGTGAGGATAACCCAAGATCTAGCAACATCTACATTAAAGGATTGGAGGGCATGGAATATGATATCCCAGAGGGAGAAGGAACTGGGATTATAACAAAGAATCATGTACGCAGCAAAACTAAGTATAATCTTTCAGGGGAAAAATGGGACTTCAATGAAAAAGAAGACTTTCAAGTATTTGTGATAAAAAGACCTGAACTGAATAGAAAATTTGCCTTTCAAATACAAGACCCTAGAGAAGCACAAAAAGGTAAACAGGAAAAAGAAATCATGAGGGATGTTAACAGGTTAAACTTTTTACATTCCTACATGGGAACATGATATTTCTAACTCATAAGAACTTTCTCAGTATTAGGGAAGCTGAATGGAATATATTTAGACAGAGGGCAGTGGTGTGAATTGAATATGAAGGGATGGTGTCTGTAAAACATTTATTTTTTGTTTATTGGGTTTGGTTTTTTTTTATTTTGGTTTTTGTTTGTTTGTGGGGCAGTTGGAGGTGGGTGACTTGTCTAGAGTTGCACAGCTGGTGGATATCTTGTGTCTGAGGTCAGATTTGGGCTTGGGTCCTCCTGGGTCCAGGGCTGGTATGTTGTCCACTGTGTCACCTAGCTGCCCCATGATGACATCTTTAAAATAAAATTAAGGGATGAGAAGAATGCACTGAGAGAAAGAGAAAGGAAAATATGGAATGGAGTAAAGTATCTCACATAAAAGAAACAAGAAAAAGCTTATGGAGTAGAAGGGGAGATGGGGGAGGAGTGGGGAAGGGAGTTAGCCTTACTCTCATTAGAATTGGCTTATAGAGTGAATAACATACTCACTGAAGTGGGTATAGTAATATATCTTGCCCTGTGGGAAAGTGGGAGGGGAAGAATGGAAGGGGGGAGGGGTGAAAGAAAGGAGGGCAGATTGGGGGAGGTGGCAGTAAGAAGCGAAACACTTTTGAGGAAGATAAGGGGAAAGAAGATAGATTATATAATAAATATCAAGGGGAGGGAATAGGATGAAGGGTAATACAGTTAGCAATAGTAACTCTGAAAAAAAACCAAAACATTTGAAGCAAGTTTGTCCATAGGCCTCAGTTCTCAAATACATAGAGAATTGAGTCAGATTTCTTAAAAAGAGAGCCATTCCCCAATCCATAGATGATCAAAAGACATGAAGTTTTCAGATGAAATAATCAAAGCCACCTATGGCCATAGGAAAAAATAGTGAGTACACTATTAATTGGAGAGATTTAGGTCAAAACAACTCTGGATATGACCTCACATCTATTGGATTGGATAATAGGACAGCAGAGGAAAATGACAAATGTTGTGGGGGATATGGGGAAAATGAGACATTAATGCACTCTTTTTAAAGTTGTAAACTGATTCAAACATTCTGTAGAGCAATTTGGAACTATGGCCAAAGGACTATAAAACTATGAATACTGTTTGACCTAGCAATACCACTACTAGGTTGGTACTCTAAAAGAGATTTTTAAAAGTTGAATTTGAAATTGGGGTGATGCCCATCAATTGGGGAATGGATGGACAAATTGGGGTATGAGATTAGGATGGAACACTGTTGTGCTCTAAGAATTGATGAGCATGGGCAGCTAGGTGGCACAGTGGATAAACTACCGGCCCTGGATTCAGGAAGACCTGAGTTCAAATCTGGCCTCAGACACTTGACACTTAAAAAATGTGTGACCCTGGGCAAGTCACTTAACCCTCATTAGCATGCCCCCCCAAAAATTAAGAGCAGAATCCTATCCAAAGGAAATTCAATACATCTACAAAGAAAGAACTGATGGTATCTGAATACAGATTGAAGTATATTTTTGTTAGTTCTAATGTGGAAATGTTTTGCATGACTTCACCTGTATAACTTATATTAAATTGCTTGAGTTCTTTTTTTTTTTTTTGCATAGGGCAATGTGGGTTAAGTGACTTGCCCAGGGTCACACAGCTAATAAGTGTCAAGTGTTTGAAGCCAGATTTGAACTCAGGTCGTTTTTTTTTTTTGTGATGCAATTGGGGTTAAGTGACTTGCCCAGGGTCACACAGCCAGCAAGTGTTAAGTGTCTGAGGCCGGATTTGAACTCAGGTACTCCTGACTCCAAGGCCAGTGCTCTATCCACTGCACCACCTAGCTGCCCTCAGGTCCTTCTGAATCCAAGGCCAGTGCTCTATCCACTGTGCCACCCAGCTGCCTCAAATTGCTTGAGTTCTTAAGGAGGGATGGGGAGGGAGGGAGGAAGAGGATTTGGAACACAAAGTTTTAAAATATTGATGTGAAAATTTGTTTTTACATGTGACTTAGGGAAAATTCTAAAGAAATAAATAAATTTAAAAAAAGAATTGATTGAATGTGGGATAGGACTTATGTGATCAGATGTCCTTTAAGAAAGGTGGCTGTGGAGAAGGAAGATTTGAGTTAGGAAGAGGTGGGTGTCAGGAAAAACAAATAAAAGGCTATTACAATAATTGAGGAAAGAGCTAATCAGTCAGTGAAGAGGGAAGTTATAAAAGACATGTGAAGATAGAAATGACAAAATTTGGTTACACTGTGTATATGTGGGGTGAGTGATAGGAAATGATAATAACACAGAGTTTATGAAACTGGGTGACTTGAAGTATGGATTTCCCAATATTCCTCAGTTGTAATAGGGAAGTTCTGAAGAGTGGTGGGGTTAGGGTTAAAGATAATTAGTTCTATATAGGACAGGCTGACTTTGAGATGCCTGGGCCATATTGAACCCAAGAGAGAAGTAAGTTCCAGAGGGGCAGATCTCATAAAAGTCAATTCACTTCAATCCAATAAGCATTTATGGACTGCCCTCTGTTTGCAAGGCACAAAAATTCCACTTCTTGTTTTCTGGTTATAATTAGGTAACTTAGGGGGAAAAGGCTTGTCAGAACAGTTAATTCTTGGCTGACTTCAAAGTGCATTTATAAAAATTGCCAAGTAACAATAAACATAATAGAAAGAATGGAGATTCATCAGACAAGGAAATGGACCTCAAGGCTCCTGAAGTAAAGCAAAAAGGAATGTGATTCCAGAGACATCTCCACATGTAGGATCCATGTTCAGAACTTCAGTCACTTGAGGCTCATTCTGCATAATTACTTGAAGCAATTCTGTCAAAGGCCATATGAGCCAGCAAGAGGGGATAAAGTGAACTTCCTTGCATTGAGGCAGCTAGTTGGACTTGGAGTTAGAAGACCTAGGTTTGTGTAGTAGTTAAGACACTTATTATATATGTAGTTGTGGACAAGTCATTAAAATTTTTCAGCTTCACTTTCTTCACCTGCAAAAAAGGGAAAAAAAACATATAGAATTGGAATAATAATACATCCCATGGTATTTTTTTAAGTGAAACATTTTTTAAAACAGAAAACACTATATAATATGAGGTGTTTATTTGACTATTGGGGGTTAAAACATCTCAAGATGAAGGAATGTATGGTGGGCAGCATGATATATTTTATAGAGTGCTTGTTTTGGAATCAGTAAGAACTGTTATTGAATCCTCTTCAGACACCAACCACATTTGTAGCTCTGTTCAAGTCACTCCATGAGTTTCAGGTGTCTGGTATCACATCATGAATCTCCATGCTTTCTATTAGGTTCACCACTACTTGCAGACAAGATGACCTGCCTTGGTAAAGAGAGTTTCCTCACTTGAAAGTTTCCCCATAATAATAAAATCACAGGTCCAGTCACTACACACACACACACACACACACACACACACACACACACACTTTCACATGCATATATAAACATATTTCTCCAAAAGACTGTCCAATTGGGAAATTACTTTGTTGTTTACTTGTGATCCTATCTAGGTGGTATGTTGCCTATTGGATAATGTTAAATATTTGTTGTTGTTTTTTTGTTTGTTTTGTTTTTGTTTTGAGTGGGGCAACTGGGGTAAGTGACTTGCCCAAGATCACACAGCTAGTATGTGTCAAGTGTCTGAGGCTGGATTTGAACTCAGGTCCTCCTGAATCCAGGGCTGGTGCTTTATCCACTGTGCCATCTAGCTGCCCCTGCAAATATTTGTTGTTTTTCTATTCTTTTAATGAAACTTCCTTTGGGGACACTGTAGCCTGAGAATTTTCAAGCAGAGGAAGTGGCATTTACTACTTGGATGTTCAATGCAGAGATTTTTCCTAGTTTTTACTTGGTAACTCAAGCCAGTTGAAGTTGCATGGTATAGTAAGTGGAAAAGTTCTTTTATTTGAAGTCAGAATATCTGGCTTTAAATCTTGATTTGACTCTTTTTTATTCATTTAGTGAACTTGGGAAAATCCTTGATTCTCTCAGGGACTGAGGGGATTAGACTTGATGATTTGTAAAGCTCCACCCAACTCCAAATCCTATGATCCTAAGTAAGTTCCAAGATGGAGAGAACAAGAAAGAAGAAAGTAAAGCGATATATCTTTTGCCTTACTAATATTCAATAGCATAACTTGATAGAGAACCTGTGATTCCTCCTTTTATTTGGTTACAAATAAGTTCCTGGTACTAAAGAAGGGATTCGTCATTCTCGTTGGGCTTCTTTCTCTTGCAAAGCACCCAAAGTTGAACTGGGTTTTTATGCCATGTCATATTGCATATAATATAGACCATTTGAAGGAAACTACCTTTAGGCAATTCTAGTTCTCTTGTTTAAAACAACAATGAAGACAACAAAACCCACCATGCTAGATTTATCCACATATCCATAAAAACCTAGCAACCAAAGGTATTATCTTTATTCAGAAGAAGTATAGCACTTTTAAGGTTCAGAAACATATATAAAAATTGGGTTCTGAAATGGTCATTTTCCCCCTCAGCTATGCCATTATAGTGATCAGCCAAGCTTCTGCAAGGTAAATACTTTTGGAAAATAAGTGGAAATTTGCTGCAAATCAGTCCCTTTTGTGCATGGCCGCGGGAGCATGTTGAAATGTTTGGACACTAATACCCATTCATTTTCTTGGCTCTATAAATAAAAGCCGCCAGCTATGTGGCGGCCGTGAAATGGTATTCTTTGGGGCTCAGCAGGAAACCCCATCCTTATTACCACTGCAGGGGGCAGGACAGGCCCAAAATAGCAAGACAACTAAATCAAGACATTTTCAATGTCTAACAAAATGACTGTGTTTTAGAAAGAACCAAAAGGTTGGAAAAAATTGGACAGCTTTTATACTTGGTGTAATACCTTTGTTAAAAGAGTTCAGATGGGGAAGGGAATCTTTTAAAAATGCATAAGCATATTTCTGAATATCATTTAAAATTTCCAAAGATCTTATGAAACTGCAAATCGAATGCACTGAGAAGTAGTCATCAGAAGACTTCAAGCTGAAGACATTACATATGGGGACCCTGGATTATGGATTATAATGTAGTTCGTCAGAAGATGTGTGTGTACTTTATTATGTTTGTGGGTTTGATGGGAGAGTGGCAATAAAGGAGGGCAAAGAAGCTTTTCAAAGAAATTGGGTAGTCATTTTGGACTGCAAGCCGTTTTCAAATTAAGATTTATATTTATAGGGCAGTAGATTTGGGCAGATCTCAGGTATGTATTACTATTATTTCTTTCATCCAAGGCAAAAGTAATCCTGGGCTTTTCCTGAGAACTATAAAAGCTCAACAATGATTTTGAAAAACAGGAAGAATGAAATATTTGGAGGTCATTTTTAGGTTGTCCTTTTCTCTCCCTCTCTGTGCACTGGACAACATATCACAGTTTTAGAAGTAGAAGTGATCTTAGCTCATTTAATCACACGCTCTCATTACACAGATAAAGAAAAAAACAAACATTAGGCCCAGGTAGGTTAGGTTAAATCCTTTGGTCACAGAGGTAGCAAGCATCAGAGCAGGACTTGAATCCAACTCCTCTGATTCTTGATTTGGGTACTTTTCCTGTTATACTGAATTGGGACATCTAAATTGGATTAAGAATAAATTCCATCTGTTGTAATTGTGTATGATAGTTAAATATGGTACCAATTAGCAAAAACATGAGACTTTTTTTCTCCTTGTTGGAGAACCTTCCTTAAGAACAAAACCATTGGTACCATACTAACTGTAAACATAGCTAAGTATATAGTATACATATGAGAATAAACAGATTCCTACCAGTTGTGATACCTAACTGTTTTGCATGATATAGCGCTACAGGGCTGACATTATTGTAATTAAACATGCAAATGCTACTCATAATTCTGACATAAAGCAGTCATTTTGTGCTGTTGAAATTCAAGAAATTTAAATGGTACAAGGATCTCACCAAATCCTTCCAATCTGACATTCACAACAAAAATTTAAAAGTCTTCAAAGTTGATAAACAAAGAAAAAAAAAACAAACAAGTTTTTTTTCCCCTTATCTTCAGGCTTTTTATGACTCAGACTTTAATGATAGCAATAAACATTACCTTACCTAATAAAAATTCCAGTCTTTCAGAGTTGGCACATAGTATGTTAACCACATCTGGTGACAACTGGAGCTAATTAATATCTTTATAGGTGTCTTCTACCCACTACAGTTTAAACAGAAATATTCAGGGGTGCTTACATCAAAGCCTGAGGCAATGGAGGGCTGTTGCTTGCTTTCTAGTTGGAACTGATAACAAGTAGATCCATTTTTATAGGATTGTAAAAGCTAAGTGTGGATACGGTTCATGCAGAGAAGCATTTTCCCCTATAGCTCTTCCAATTCAGGGCTAATGTTCATGGCTTGTCTGCTACAGGCTAGCTAGTTAGTTAGTTAGACATATGGACAGGCAGACAGATCAACCAACAAATAGCTATGGTTAGACTCAGACAAAGCACACAGTGACCCAGACATACCAAATCATGCTTCTTTCAAAGATCTTCAAAATATGTCCTATCAAGCATTTGCTTGTGGCACAGATAAGGTTTATCTAACAAGACTGAGTGAAAATTAAAAAGAAAGATGAAATAACACAAGTGCTGCTAATATGTGTTTTGAAGCGTACCAATCGGCCTAGTGCAATGTCACAGCCCTGGGCTAAATTTGCAGGTGGTCGAGAGTCTCCTTTTTAAAAGGTTAACCCACAAAGAGCACACAAGCCCTTATCTGTGAATATGGGCCAGCACCCAGGGAGCTCCCCGACAATAAGAAAATAATGACATCAACCTGACCATGGTTAAGTACATAACATGCTGAAGGTTCACGGATGTGTAGCCTGGAACAATAGAGAAAAAATAAAGAAGCTTGCTTGGCTAGGCCCCAGCTGTTATTAGCCATGCTGTGAGATCAAGGAAAGGTATGATATGGACTGCCATTTCAATTGGGACCAGGTTAATCTCTCAATTTGAGGAAAAGAAAAACAAAACAACAAAAAAAAGCATACTTCAGAACACAGTACTACATAGAGACCAAAGGACAATATATCAATTTGCATAATCTGTTTAACCCTTTCCTAATAGAGCCCATGTTTCCTGTAAGCAGGCTTAATTTTCTTTGGAAAGTGGGTGGGTGGAGGGATAGGAGAAACAACCCCAAATCAAACACCTCATAGTTTAGCAAATGAGATGTGCTGTCTAATATATATTTAATACGTATAGCTGAAAGTTACGGCTTAGAGTGGGAAAACCCTCATCCTGTAAATTGAAAGTGATAGCCATTTTAAGTAGGAAGTAGATCATAAATCTAGATGATAGTCAGTACATGTTTTGATCATCCTTCTGCTTAAAAATTACCCCATAAACTTTTGGAAATCTTTGCTTCAATGCTCTAACTTGGAAAATGATGGAAACAAAGTTAAATCAATAGCATCTGTGAAAAAGTTTGTGTACTTAACCTCTTCCCCCTCCCCCAAAAAAACAGATCAGGAAAAGAAGTTTAGATTTAAATTTTATATTGCCCTCTACATATGCAAACATATGACTAGACATAGTTGTGTGTGTGTGTATGTGCAAAAATAAAAAAAAAATAAAGCTTCTATAATAAAGGACCAAAATCCAGTTGTAAATCTGAATAAAAACATAAAACAATTCTTTAGTGAAAGGCATGATTTCTGGCTAGGAAGGAAGGCACCTTCATTTTCTAATTTTGCTCCACTTCTTCACCCTCAAAATAATATATTGACACATCTAAATATGTGGGTTTTTTAAAGTGCCAGCACCATGGTGTATGGAAAGAAAATCTTCAAAGTACAGGCACCAAGTTTATTCCTATTATGGCCCTAAGTTTCCCTGTATCTATTTCCCTAGGATTGAAATTTTACATGGAAATTACATTACCAGGAAAAAGTAAAGAATGAACTATAAATGAACATTTGTTCAGAACTTTAAATTATCACACCTAAGATCCAAAAGGAAGGAAGAAAACCAAGAAATAGGGAGGAGTGAAGAAAATAGTTATAACCTTGCATTATTTCAACCAACATATTAAATTTTAATTATAATCATGCCTATATACAGTGGATGTTTTCACCTACCATTTTGATTAATGAATTGTTCCAATAAAAAAAAAATAAACTTTTTCCACAATGAAGTTTTTTTAAAAAATCTTTTAGATCAAATCTCTTTCAAAAAAGATTTCACTTAAATATTGTTTTAGTGAAAACTGTTTTGGGTATAGACACAGCCAGACACTCATGCCAGAACAAAAATGAAACCATTATTACCTTGGGGAAAAATCCTATATTTCATTCTTTTAAACAGCTATGAAAGTTATATTTGGTAGCTAGAATGGGAAATAACACATATTCTAAGAGAATATCAGATCTGGAACTGAAAGTAAAACTTGAAGGCCTAACTCTTTTGTGCTCATGCTGGCTAAAGCACTTGTTTGGGAATACTGATGATCAAAGTTCTAGTCCCAGGTCTGGCTGTGGAAATTAATTTATTAATTGGCACAAATGCCAGAATATTTAATGAATTATGTGGTGCAATGGCCTCCTCTATTGCATGTACACACAGCAAATGTCACAGAAACCTACTGGGACTGATCATAACTCTCACCAAAATGTTTATCTAGTGAGAGTGTATTTCATTTTTGATCAGCTGATTATAGTTTCTTGTGATGACCTTGGAATGTAATAGACACATTTTACACTTCACTAAAATGTTTATCTTTTGGTCTCTGGGTAGAAATGATATCCACAGTGCTGGTAGTGCTTCAAATCAGGCATTTTTCCAATCTTCCCTGAAAACTGGCCTTCTGATGCACAGTGAGCCTAGGCTGTGACCATCAAACAATCAATATAATAAACATTTATTTAATACCTACTATGTATCAGATAATGTTCTAGGTGCTAGGAATACATATAGAAAGAATAAAACTAGTCTTACTCTAAAGGAGATTATATTCTAAATAAGAAAATTAATTGGCAATGATTACCCTATACTAAGCTGTCCATGGAAAACTGATTGTATAGATAATGCATTGTTTGGAGAACAATGGAAAAATCAAAATTATCTACATTTTTCACTAAAATTAAATATTATTATTAATAAAGATTAAGACTCCCTCCACCCCATTAAACCAATCAAAGAAATGAAGTATGATATGGTGAAAAGGGCAGTAGTTTTGAAGTCAGAAGACCTGGATTTGAATCCTAGCTCTGTTGCTTATTACCTATGAGATATTGGATTAGCCATTTAACCACTCAGGGGCTCATTTTTCTCATTTTTATTAAGAAGGAGATGGAAAAGATTATCTCAAAGGTCCTCTCTGGTGTTAAAACTCATGATCTCAAAGCAAAGTAATAGTTTTTACATTTCTTTTAATAAACTCCAATTAGTTTGAATCTTTTCAAAATTCCACAAATAATGGGGGATTTAATAAAATTCCTTGAGGTAAGGAAAGATATGATTCATGTTTATGTCTTAAGTGGAGGCATGGTACCTTGCAATAATAGGTGCTAAATGTTTATTAATTTGAATTGAAGATTAACTAGAGACATATAATACATAGCACCTTTTACTGTTTTTAAAAAATATATTCAATGGGGTTTATTGTAATAAAATATAAGGTTGAAACTATTTTTAATAAATCATAGTAAAAATACTCAAAGACAGTAATTATTGGGGGTTTTTTTGGTTGTTTTTTTGTGGGGCAATGGGGGTTAAGTGACTTGCCCAGGGTCACACAGCCAGTAAGTATCAAGTGTCTGAGGCTGGATTTGA
Organism: Dromiciops gliroides; assembly: GCF_019393635.1. Taxonomy (NCBI): domain Eukaryota; kingdom Metazoa; phylum Chordata; class Mammalia; order Microbiotheria; family Microbiotheriidae; genus Dromiciops; species Dromiciops gliroides. The sequence continues at coordinate 133,047,092 of NC_057862.1, forward strand.
ACTCAGGAACTCCTGAATCCAGGGCCGGTGCTTTATCCACTGCGCCACCTTGCCGCCCCTAGTAATTATTGTTAAAGAATAATATATTTGATAATATATTAAAGAGAAACCTTCCCAAGAAAGATCAGATGCATTCCACTACTTTCTGCTTCAGATAGTTTCTGTTGCAAACTTCCTCTAAATGAAAATTTGTTCAGATACTTAAATTATAACACCTAGATATCCAAAAGGAAAAACAAAACAAATCTTTGGAAAATGGATTTAGAGCAAGAAGGGGCCATAAAAGTAATTGAGCCCATTTTATACATTAGAAAACTGAGGTGCAGAAAGATTAACTGACTTGTCCAGGCTGCAATAAGATTTGAAGTCAGAACTCTCACTCCAAATTCAGTGCTCCAAATTCAGACACAGGCTAGCTCATAGCAAGCAAACAACTAGGTAGAGACTGAAATACAAATATGGTCAAGTAAGAATTTTTTGAGCCTGTGAGCTGTGTCCAAGATGGAAAATAATATCTATATTTCAAATTTTAACATTTCTTTAGCATACTAAGAAAAAAAGACAAAAACTAAAGGGCTGATGGTCTATATCAGACCTACTACAAATAATACTGTTTATAAGACAAAAAAGGTACTTCCCATCATTAAATTATTACTTACATGGTCTTTGACTGTAGAAATTGAAATGAAATCAAAGGGATCCATTCTTGAAATCATTACTCAGTCACAATTCCCAATAGTGTAATCATACACACTGTGAAAGTACCATGGCATCTATTTCTTGGGGATCCCAATGATCACTGACACCTCAACATAGAGAATGGTCAATGACTACTCTCATCTGCTTGAGAAAAAGTTACTTAATTTGATTTCTGAAAATAGTTTCAATTAAAAGTTCCTATTTTTCAGAAATGATGTTATTCAACCAAGAGTGGAGCACCATGACATTGTGTGTGTGTTTGTGATGAGTATGTTAAAGATATAAGGTAGAAATTCTTATATGAAATAAAAATGCCTCCCTAATAACTGATCTCATTTATTTTTCTCTTTCTATATATCTTTCTTTAATGGGAAATGAGAAACATTTTTGTAGGTGAGCTTTCATTTTGTTTCTCTGGAAAATAAATTAGCTCCTAGAATGCAATAAATCCTATTTTATTCCATGAAAAAAATTATACTCCATCACAATCCAGTATTGAGAGTTAGGCAAACTCTTACAACATTCAAAGACCTATATAGGATCCCAGTTATGAATCTGAAACTTATCCAAATCCTTTTGGTCAAGAAACTCCACAAATGGATACTTCTTTATAAAACTTCCAGCACAATATATTATTTTGTTAAAGGCCCCAGGGGCCTTTAGGAATAGGGACTATTAGTTAATCTAGAACCTCTCATTTCCTGTGAATAGCATCTCAATCACTAAAGACAAGTGTACTTTGGCCAGCAGACAGTTCAGATGAAATCTTAAAACATGGGCTGATGCTTTTCTTTGAGTCCATTCAACAAGCATTTACTTTAGCAGATAACTATGTGGCCAATACTGTAATAAATTATTGTGGGAAATTGAAGTGGTAGCAAACATAATCCTTACCCTTTGGGAATTTACCATCTAGTTAAGAACAAAAACTGTAGGCACATGTCATTCATGAAATAACAAGAGAACCAAAACAAGCATAAGATAACCAAATCCATGGGAAACAAATGGGAATTTAATGATATTTACTAAATGGTCAACTTGAACTGGTAGAGTTTCCTCATCTGCTCCAATGAAATAATGGGGCTATTTCCTATCCTTACTAACTGGCCCAGAATTGGGGAGATCACTGTTTTACTAATCTTCAAGAAAGTATTATGGCAATTTACATTTTCTTCAGCAATGTTGAAAAACCAAAGTCCTTGCTTCTACAAATATGCTTTTATTTATTTATTTATTTATTTATTTATTTATTTATTTATTTATTTATTTATTTATTTATTTATTTATTTATTTATTTATTTATTTAGCTATTTAGCTATTTATCTATCATCTATCTATTTATTGATTTACTCATTTATTTTGGCAGGGCAATGAGGGTTAAATGACTTGCCCAGGGTCACACAGCTAGTAAGCGTCAAGTGTCTGAGGCTGGATTTGAACTCATGTCCTCCTGAATCCAGGGCTGGTGATTTATCCATGGTGCTACCTAGCTGCTGCCACTCCCTTTTTGATTTTTTAAAAAAAATTAAATTTTAAAATTTATATTATACATTTTTTGTTTTTATTTTTTATTTTTATTTATTTATTTTTCAGTGAGGCAATTGGGGTTAAGTGACTTGCCCAGGGTCACACAGCTAGTAAGTGTTAAGTGTCTGAGGCCAGATTTGAACTCAGGTACTCTTGACTCCAGGGCCGGTGTTCTATCCACTGCACCACCTAGCTGCCCCTGTTTTTATTTTTGAAACAGGTAAGAGCTTATATATGTAATTGATCAAGCCCATAATTACCTTAATCATAGCAAATTCTAATTGCCATCTGAATTATGAATGCCATCTCAAAAAATGAATCTCTACAGACAACAAGGTTATCCAGATAATTCAAATGAAAACCAAGGTTCTGCTCCCTTGAATTATCTGAAACAAGCCTTAGTGGGTCACAGGGTTATAGGATTGGTCACATTTCATATGGAGGTCTTTCAAAGTTTTGGGTGTAGCAACATGGAGGACCAGGATGGATTAAAGAGTCCAGCTCTTAAGAATTTAGGGACAATTTCTTTCATAGGACATCTTCTCTCCCTACAACAAACTTCAGGGTTCTAAGATTTATGTATTCTAAGGTTTATTTGTTTAAAAAGAAAAAGGAGGGGCAGCTAGGTGGCGCAGTGGATAAAGCACCGGCCCTGGAGTCAGGAGTACCTGAGTTCAAATCCGGCCTCAGACACTTAATACTTACTAGCTGTGTGACCCTGGGCAAGTCACTTAACCCCAATTGCCTCACTAAAAAAAAAAAATAATAAAAAAAAATAAAAAGAAAAAGGAAGGACTAAATAGATCATGCTGAGTTTTAGACAAAATGGAAAAGGGAAAACTTAAATACCAATTGTAGTCATCCACATTTTATTTATCAGGTCCATTAATTTACCATTTTTTTCCCTTTCAGAAATCTCAAATTGGATATAAAACTGGACCAACTTGTTAATTTTTTTTTCTTTTTTGGTATATGATGATTGTATTTTCTTTACTAATAGCTATTGTATATGAAATAATGATTTTCTTTTTTGAGGTGAAAAATTTAAGGCTATAGTATCATTTTTTAATATGTGTCATAAATTCAGGGGATAAAAAACAAACAAATCTACATCTTAGATAAAGAAAAGCACTGGAAATGGAAAACTTTGGTGTATCCAGAAAGTACTGTTTTAATGGATGATTGCCCATGTTACCAAGCCTAGGTAGCCTTTCGTCTGGAGGTTACCTGTATGAGTTAGGCAGTGTGGTCCCCTGGGTCCCTTCAGCCTTTATCCATTATATTCATGCAGCCAGTGAGAATTCCAATTGGTGCTACATCTGATGATGGCTTTTCTGAAGTGCACACCTGTCCATTAGGAACTGTAATGAGACTCCCAACTCATTTTACATAGGCTACTGTGCAGCAGTTGATGTTAATGACTTTGAAGTGTTTTGTCTTTGACAATAAGCTGGAATCTTGACTATGCAATTGACTGCAACTACATAAATTGCTATTTGGAATCAATCTTAATATATACACTTGTGTATATGAATACGGCTAGCTGCACTTTCCCCATACGATCACAGTTGTTAACATTCTACCAATTTTTAAGTGAGTAAATTTGAATAAAATGACAGTGTAATACATTTTATGTTAAGATCAGCTATTTGAAAAGCACAAGGATTAAAAGTTAATTCCATCCTTTTAATTCAAGGGACATATAAATGGCATTCTGGGTAGAGCCAACTCCTCTTTTATCAGTCCTTTCATGCTGCCTCCTCACTAATTCTTAGTTGTTCAAATGCTACCTACATAATAAAAGCCTGAGTTAATTTACTAAGATTTTACACCAGTACAAATGAAAGAAAGGAAAGTGCTAAACAAGGCAATTAGCACTCTGTTTAGTGCACTCCCAAAATAAATGTAGGCAATTTACAATTTGGCAAATGGCACTCTATCCAGATCCAACTCATTTGTGCCTAAGGGGGTGGTACAGTTCATTAGGGGAAAAAAGTGTTTATATATATTATGCTATTGAGGCCCAACCCATTTTGTACTACAGCAACAGATGTGACTCCTCCTGAGGTTATTAGTGTTTCTTGCAGAAAAATGCCAAACTATTATGCTTTCAAATAAATGGTCCAAATATAATGCCTTTTACTATTGAGTAGAAGTAACTAGCTTTACAAGGTGGGGGAGTGACAGAACTTGTAATCACCGGAAGCCTCTTTTGTGGCTCTCTAGGTATATATTTCCACTCTTTGGCTCTTATGCCAGTTGTTGAGATCAGATGGGAAAACTCTGCAAGTATCACTGACTTTCTTAGTTGACAGAAATGCTGAACTATGACTTTCCTGTTTATTCTTGTACGTTTCTGATTAATGCAAAAATAATAGGTGTTATTAATGCAGAATCAAAGTCAACATTAATGTTTAAGATATTGGAAGGAAGAAGGTTAAATATGTGTTTATATTGCTTTTGAACAAAAGAGCTTCACAAAAAAGTGCAGAAATATTCCAATGGGCCAAACTTGAAATAATTGTGCCCCGATCTTAGGTGAGTCTTTGGGATTTACTCCTTATTTTATGAGGATGAAGTTCTCATCTTTAACTTTCACATATTGTTGTGAACTTGAGGAAGTATTCCCTTGTGGATAGAATATAACACAGATTGACATCTTTGAAATTTGCGCTCCCAATCTGCCAGCCTTCACTGTATTTTTGTTTGTGGCAGTCGGTATAGCTCCCTTCTGTGATAAAAAGAAAGGTAAAAGCATTCTTTTGTGCCCTCTAGCTGCTGGTTGTACAAATGGAAAAGAAAACCGTCTGATTATTAAGTTCTCCCAAGTCTGTTCGAAAAGATCTCTTGTACATTAAAGTTTCATTCATTACAAGATGATCCCCAAATAAATAAAAGTTTACCTGCCTAGAGAAATAGTATGCCAGTATTCACAGGTCAAAAAAAGAAAAAAAGCAAAAAATAATAGTAAAATAGAAAATAGAACCTCCTAATTCAGTTGTTAATAAATGCTACACAAATATGTTTTATTGGAATTTTCTTTTTTATTGATAATTTATCATCATCATTTTCTTAAAGGGAGTAATTTTAATGGGTGGGGGACTTGAACTAAAGGAAGGGTTGACACATTTCTCACAATTTTCCTTAATTGCTTGTAGTGTTTCTGACCTAAGCAACTCTGGGCATATATAATAAGTAGGGTGTCCTGAGTTTATATGTAATTCTTGCTTTATGTATGCTCTCTTCCTAATAATATTACATAAATATACACTTTTTGAAGTGATTCCCACAAAGTAGGACTTGCAGATAAAAATCACATTATTTTTACTTGTAAAACTAAATGATGCTTTATTTTAAAACTTAAGATTTGAGAGTACTTGGCTTGAATCTTTTAAAAATTTATGGTAGATTTCACCTATACAGAATGACCTCACTTATGATTGTCTCATTCCTATTAATATATTTCTTTAATAGTTAAATCCCTACATACAATGAGTATGTTTAAGAGGTTGCATAAATAACTCTATAGAAAACCTATGGGCTGGCAGAGACAGGGATGGGGAGAGTTACAGACCCAAGTTACCAAATCATTCAATGAGAAGGGGAAAAAGTCATCTGCTTTTATACATGCATGCTATCTAGCATGATGAAAAATAAAACAAGGTGTACAGTTTTTAGAATTTTCACTAAGTCAAATTTTGTAGCAATATATTTCAGTTATCTTGTTTCTAATGTGCCTTAGGGTGGTAGGATTTTTGTGATTACAGTTTTTTAAAAGTGATATATACATAGATACATATATACATGTGTGCATGCATACATACATATAATTTTCTATCTAGAGTTAATGTACAACTTGTACAACTTGGCTGAAGAGTCTTACAGGCATTTCCAATAATTCCTGTTACAGTGTAGTTTGCTATAAAAGGGTCAGGCTCACCAGATGTTCTGAATGAGGCCTCCCTGAACTGTTGCAGAGTGGAGAGAGAGAGAGAAATAAAGCTAAATCAAATTAGTCATCGTGGTAAGAAAATAAAGGTCATATCCACCAGCATCTGAGTAAATAGTCTATACCAACATGGCTATCTTCACTTAGGTACTAATTAAGAACTGATTGTCCTTCTAGGTGAAACCTTAAAAATGCCTGGCGGTGAGCTATTTAAAATCCACTATGGAGTATGTGAGATGAAAAGATAGAGAAGCATAATATCCAGAGGAATTGTATCTCTTGGATACGGATATTCTCCTGTTTTCCTCCCCGCCACCACCCCCCCACCCCCGCCCAAATCCCCAGTTCTTTGTTTTGATTACAATTTTTCTCCCTTTAAGGAAGGAGAAAGTATGCTCTAAGACGGTCTTGTGTTACAGCTTTTTTACCTTTGTCTGCCTAGCTCAGCTGGTATTTAATTGGTCAGCAATAGGAGGGAAGTCTCCTTTGAGGTAATGAATATTGACTGTTTATGTTGAAATGTCACTGTGAAAAGAAAGCCCAGCACCAAAGAGGCAGAACCCAGTGTGAGCGTTTCAGACACAAAGAGGACACCAGCAAAGGACAGGCATTGAAAAGCAAAGCAGCTGAAATTCAAAGAGTGGATGAAACAGAATTGGCCTACATGTGTGGGAATTTAAGCTGGCAGTTGACAGGTGAAAAAGTCATTATTCTACCTGTTATATCCAAATGTAATTGCTTGTTTTCCTGAAAATGACATAGAGGCCATGACTCACATAAATGTTTTAATTGAGAAATCCTTCTCACCTTTTAACAAATAATTTTATTTCAATGAAAGGTAATAGGCTAAACTTAAAAATTAATAATAATGCAAATTCTGGCCAGGAGAATAAAATATTGTAAGAAACATTTTGTCAAGAAAGCACTCACTCTAAAGGCCTGTTCCATGTGCACAAATGTACACAACTTTTGTGGAAAGTTTTGTCTGGAGCAATTATATTTGCATGTTTTTTTAAGCAGAAAAAAATGATCAATACTGTCATGAACCAAATGGAGTCACTTAATTATTTACTCAGAAAATTTTGATTTTAAAATTAATTTAATAATTTAAAGTTTAATGCTAATGCAGACTTTTTAAAAATTGAGCATGATTTTGGGCTGTTACCTAAAACTTTTCCTCCTTCACATTCATTGCCTTTGCCAAAAAGGCATTTGAGTCTGATTTTGTTGAGTATGTTTTTGTTTTTTTCCCATACAATGGACCCTATATTATTAGGTGAAGAGGTTTTCCATTCATGCATTGAACATATGTAAAGCATCCTTAAGTTCTGCCAAATTATAAATGACCAGAAGTCACATCAGAAAAAAAGACTAAATGTGGAAAATTTAGAATGATTTAAACATGTAGGAAATTATTTCAATGATGCCAACTTTTGAAATTTAGTAAGGATTTTTTTCCCTTGGACTTACCAGTGCACATATTAATATCAAACATGATGGTGTTAGGCTTCTTGGAATTTTTAAAAGTACAAAAGAAGAAAAATTAGACAAAGAGAACTATGAGTCACTGAGTAACATTTATAGGAGAAGCAAAATAAAATAAATGTAAAGAATTGATTGAGCTCTGTAGAAATTGGGAAATTTATTTGAATGGGACTCTGGACTCTCTGAATAGGCAATCTGTATTTACAGTATGTCTTTACTGTTCTAAATGACATATTTGAACTTTTTTATATTTTTGACCCTCAAGTTTCAAACATTTGAAGAGGAGAGTTCATTACTTTGCTTCCTGAATCATTCTCTCATATTGAAATTGAGCTTGTTTTATCTTGCTTATTTTTATTTCTCAATCTCAATTGTCTGAGCTTCCTCCTCCCTGCAAAAACACACACAATAAATAAAAAGATAAAATCTTTAGTCACAATCTTATATTATGCTTGAACTCTAACCTGTGACATTCACCTAACTCGAACTAACAAGCTTTATGCCCCCATGAAGAGTGATACTTCTTCATTAGCAAGATCAATTTCACCTTTAAAAACCCTTTGCTTCCCCGATTGCATGAAGCCAGATTGAGACGTCTTGGGTCTCCTAATGACATTTAGGCGTCCTCAAAGACAAAAAAGGAAGTCATTACATCCACGGTTCACCTGCAAAGAATATGTCATTAAAAGAGGAAGCAAAATGAACCCCTGTCAACTTGTTAGGGCCCAAAAGGTAATTCTGCCATCAAATATAGAGTGGGCTATGATACAGAATCCTATTATTACTGACACCAAATAACTTGCTGATGTCAAAGGTTCTCCTTCCCAGAAAAGTTCAGGTGTTGCTCAATTCATTAATGTGTCAGGTTGAAGAGACGTGATGTCATTTCTGTTGTCTGCAGGGATGAAAACTGGAGTCTACTTGCTCCTGTCAACACACTATCATCTTAATTTCTTTTGCTCTGCACCTTATTGCCAGCTGTAGGGGGTAAAGTGTCATGGGAAATGCCTCCTCAAAAGAACTACTAATATTTGACATATATGACTTGAAGCTGCCTTTTTCTTTCTTCAAATATTAGTTTTATTAAGACAATATTATTTGTGATTATTTTCTTTTTGCTAATGACAGTACAGAAGAACCCTGAATATAATGGATGAATGTTGTATCTGTTAATTGCTTTTTTAATGATTTAGAACAAATTAGAACTCAGATCCGTGAATTTGCCTGTTTATAAAGTTATGTATGTCACTACAATAATGGTTCACCCTGAAAGAAATAGACTTTTAAATTTCTATACATAGTAAACTTATTTCCTGTATCATCTCAGGATGTTTGCTTTCTCCCTTATCTCAACTATTGTTTTAGAAATATATAAGCGAATCCAAGCTGACCTTCTTGCTAAGGATTATTAAAAAAACACCAAACAAACAAAAATACCTTATACATAGGAGAGAATGTGAAATTATGCAGAATTATAGAAAGTATATGAGAGATGACATGCCACTCTGAGTGTTTGTCTGTTAGAAAAAGACATTTTTTCTAACTTAATCTGTGCCCTATCTGGCATTATGCAACAGCCAACACATTTCAGTAGTTCTCCTCTCATTAGTTAAAGTTCAAAACAACAAATTTCAAATTTCTGAATCAATTATTTTTGAACAATAAAATTTATTAGGCAGATTGGGTGAACATATATTGTTTTCCCTCTCCCTTTTAAATACAGTGTTTTTTCCCCCAATTTTCTCCACAAATATTTATTAGCAGCAGGATGGAAAGGAGGTAATAATAAGTTCACCTACCAATAAAAATGTTAGCAGTAAAATTAAATTGTTATTAGAATGATTTGGGCAATCAGCAGCCTTAATTTCTAATATTTATTTATTTAATTCACTTAGAGAGTGCCAGATCTTTATTATCTAATTATGGCAAAGCTTATTACTTAGTCACTCTAATGGTTAGTTCAATGCTATTAAAAGAGACTATCAGCATTTCTGGCATTCTTCATTAAATAGGGCTACCTTTGGCCACTTAAAAAATAATTTGGTACAAGTCCATAATACTTAATGGAATATTATCACTTTCTTCTAACATGTACTTATACTATGCTTTTGTCTTCTCCAATGTCCAAATTTCCACTGAGTATAAAATTGTGTTTCCCCATTGGAAAATGGTTAGTTAATGACATAAAAATATGTTTTTTGACATACACATATTCTTGCTCTTCATCAGATGTTTTTCCTAATTACCAGTTAAAAACCCAAACAAGTCTCTAACGTCATCAAGAATACAACAAATGGATATAAATACCTCTGATGCATGCAAACAAATTAAAATAAAATAGGAAGGCATCCATTTTTTGTGTTGTTATCCAGGTGTTGAAAATTGGTATGTAAAATATTATGAGAGTGAAATTGTGCATGTATATACATAAACATATGCATACATACACTCATGGCTATATAAACTTTAACAGCCAATTTAAAAATCTTTCCACCATTACCATAACTCTGGATTAATATGTAATTTTAAGGTCAATTTGAGAATTCAATAGTGAACTTCCACATATACATTTATTTGGTATTGAATTGTATGTAGGATCCAAGGAACATTCAACAATATTCACCTAAAGGCATCTTAAACATGGTGCTGTTATAAGAACATGGGTTGCCTAGTCTTGTATTCACTGGTATATAGAGCACAAAACCTGGTCAGATGCACTGTATCAGTGGAATCACTCCCTCTGGGCAACCTATTCAACCTGGTACTGTGGGTTGTACTGTATATTTCAGGGCAATAGGGAAAGGTGTACACATTTTGGATTTCATATGCAAACATGAAGAAAATCAATCTTTATGCCCAAAAGATGGAACCATTGATGCAGAAAGTCACTGTGGTCCTGGAGTCTTGTAGGGAGAGTCTGAGAAAACAGATGTGGGCTTATAGCAAGATCCTGTGCTGCATCAGTGCCCTGCAATGCTATGGAGGCATGGGGGAGTTCAAATATAAATAGAGAGGGATTTTCTTTGCACTGACCTCAAGTTAGTGTTCTTTTGATCAAGAAAAGAAAAAAAATACAGTTGAAATAAAATGATGTGTTTGGTGTATTAGAAAACAAAAAGGATCTGAAACTATTTATCCTTTACTATAGGCTATTTCTGTACTGTACTCAGAAAAAAAATCTATGTGTTGATTACCATCAGTCATTTTCTAGAAGGGCTGTTAGAACTGTTTTGATATGTATCACAGCTTTGCATATATGCCTTTTTGTATTCAGGTAATATTTGATATTAATGATAGCTCACACTGATGTAACACCTTTCAACCTGAAGGGTACTAAAGGATTCTGCCAGCTAAAGCAACTTTTATATTACATAGAACTCCACCGAGTGTAACTAGCTCTGAATTACATACTGCTTGGGTGGAATGACAATTTCACTGATTCTTACAGGGATTATGATGGGGCAATTGGAACTCAAGAGTGCACTGACCATAGCTTGATTTATATTTGCATAGGTCAGTTTCAACCCTTTTTCCCCTCTTTTGGCCAATGTGATATATGAATCAGAAGTTGGAGTCCAAAAACCTGTTGTTTCAGTATTTGGCTCTTTCACTTACTAGCCATGTGACCACGGGTATGTCACTTCTCTGGTACTCAGTGTCAACATCTGTAAATTATTGTGGTTATTTTGAGAAAAGTGTTTTTTAAGTTGTAAAGCATTATATAAACACAGGAGTTTTATTAGCCTTTTGTAAATGCAAAGTTTTTTTTTTAAGTGCACATTAGTGATATACAATGAAGAAAAACCAAAAAACATAGAACTTAATCTTCAGATTGATGAATTTTTGAGGCATTTATCATATACCTGAGCATGATAAATTTTACTATACTTAATGTTTAGAAATTTTATTTGTTTCTACATATATTTAGTGAAAGTGTTATTATTTCATTGGATCTAAATTTTCAATATATTTTCAGAGTACCAGAGGATTAAAATAAATTGAATTCCTGTTACTTCTGAAATTTGTAGATTAATTTCCTGGTTGAACTTTTCTAATTCAAAAGTTTTTTTGATGAATAGTTAAAACAACAACAACAACAAAAACAAGCATAAGAAACCCCAAACCCATCTGGATATTCATCGGGGGCAGGGTTTTTTCATAGGAACACAATAACAACTGAACTAGTGCTTCAAAATTAACGAATGTTACAGTTGGAAGGTACCTTGGAGATTGTTTAATTTAGCTCCATCATTTTTTAGGAGAAGGAAAGTGAAATGCATAGAGGTGAGGTGATGTGATTTACTCCAAACTCGTTGCTGGCAGGCCTGGGAATTGAATGCAAATGTCCAATACTTTGGCTACAATTTGAGAACTGTTCTAGGTGCTGATTTTTTTTTTTTTTTAGAGTGAGGCAATTGGGGTTAAGTGACTTGCCCAGGGTCATACAGTTAGTAAGTGTGTTAAGTGTCTGAGGCCAGATTTGAACTCAGGTACTCCTGACTCCAAGGCCAGTGCTCTATCCACTTCGCCATCTAGCTGCCCCCTAGGTGCTGATTTTTAAGCCAAAATTTTGCAGCATCAGAGATTAACTTATTTTTTAATTATTCTAATAGTACATTGTTAAGTACTGCTGAATATTCAGATGCCTAGATATAGGATATACTAGTAGAAATTCTCCCAAGTCATGGAAGTCTGTGTAGAGGCAATGATGATAACACTCTATACCTTTCCAGGAATCCCAATTCCAATGTCGCATGGGAAAGTGTTAACCTTTCCTCCCCTTTTCTCAACTCGAGAACCATAGTACATGTTTACATACAAAAAGACTAGCTGAGGCACAGCTAGGTGGCGCAGTGGAGAAAGCACTAGCCCTGGATTCAGGAGGACCTGAGTTCAAGTCGTGCTTCAGACACTTGACACTTACTAGCTCTGTGACCCTGGGCAGGTCACTTAACCCCAATTGCCTCACCAAAAAAAAAAAAAAGACTAGCTTAATTAAAAAAAATATTATGTAAAATACATTCATTTGGCAAGACATAGTATGTCAGCTCTGGGGCGTTTTGGCAGAGCAGTAAAGGGAGCCTGCATACAGTGCAGCAGCCAGCACAGTAGCTGAAAGATGGGTAAAATGTGGGGTATGTGTCTCTAGTGCTTGTGTGCATTTAATGTGATCCCTAAACTGTGTATCTGACATTGGTTTTGAGGAGGAAATTATGACATTTAAAAGAATCTCCTAAGCTGTATAAAAACCAAGAATGTCTATAAATATTGATCCAAAATGAACAAAATGAATAATTTATTCCTGAATATGCTTATTTTCTTTGGCTCTCAGTCTTTAAAGTAGCTTTGTTTCTCCCCCACCCTAATTTATGGATAAGAAAATATTATGTTTTTTCCCCTGTCAAATGTTAGTTATTTTCTTGGGGGGGGCGGGAATAAATAGTTTCTTAAAAGCTGTAGAAGCCTGCAAAGGAACCAATAGCCACATTACTGAAATTTGAATGTATTATATGTACAATCTTTTTTTTTTCCAGAAAAAAATTGCTCAAGAATCCATAAATTGTTTTCATAATTTGTTGTCATAATTTCCTCCAATCTTTTGTATGTATTCTCATTGTACGGCATCATTTACAAATTTTCTTCTGTTTGCTTGATAAAAATAAGAACTTCATTTGCTAGGAATAACGATGCAAACCAAAAATATCCTATTGTGTAATGAGAGCAAAATAACCAGGTGCACACAGCATCCTTCACAGTAGGCACAACAAACAGGCAGACAGTTTGGAAGAAGATCTAAATCCACTCAAACATCACAATTGTAACTATTTTTAATTGATCTACAGTGTTCTGGCTTCTTCTTGGAATGTCTGTCAACATTTTCATCAGGGTCAAATTTAATTTTTTTTTCTTCATGTTTATTTATTTTTGTCATGCATCCCCTTCCAACCACATGTAAAAATGTTCCCTAAGGGACAGATTCAAAGAAGGCAATGCTCCTCACACTTTTCTGGGGACCTCTTGGTCATTTAAGTCCCACAGTCATCTGCTCTAATTCCAAATCTTCACATGAGAAGGATTTAAAAATTCTCTTTCTCACTAAGTATCTAGATCAGGTACTCCCTCCCTCCCCCCTCCTTGCCCGATCTGAAGGAATTAAAATGAAAATAAGGATATAACTATTCTGGAACTTGTCCTATTCCAATAACATCAAACTTTTGTATTTCCTAACCAAGTTGTAATACTCTCAAATTGTTCTTGGTTCCTAGAGCATCACAGATATTTATGGTGTTTTCGAGATTATGTGCAGGTTCATTATACTTGGTACCTTGGTCTCCTATGAGATAACAATTGTCTCCTAATTTTTGAAAGCCAGAAACAATACTCATGGGACAAATCTTATCTCTCAGAACCATAACTACAAAGGGGTCTGTTTCTTCCCTTAATATGTTCCAGAATTGATTAAGTATCATTAAAAATATATCTGAATTAAACATAAAAATATACTCCCATTCCCAAAGATGCTATAAAGATACTATATCTGTATTATTTGTATGACATGATACTCTAAAATTTCCAGGTAATGAAATATTATATGTGTATATAACTGTATATGTATATTTACATATGTGTATAATGTGCACATATACATATTTATATATATACATATGCATACCCATATTCACACACACATGTATGCATGAGTGTATATGTGTATATATGTGTGTGCGTGCGTGTGTGTGTGTGTGTGTGTGTGTGTGTGTGTGTGTGTGTGTGTGTTGGGCTCACTCCAGCAAAATTAAACTTTTAAAATGTAGATGGTTTACTGAGAGAACAACATTTCTATGCTTTTTCCTCCTGAGGTTATGAAACCTCTTCCTTTGGTAGGTAGTAAAATTGGCTTTGAAGATGGTATGACTGTCTCCAGGCATTACTGGCTCCTTTCTGTCCTGCCCTGGATCTTGACTCTTTTTCAGGTCTCTGCTCCTGAGACAATGGGTGATCAGAATGCCATAGCATTAGCCACAAGAATGGAGAGTAATTGGCCAGTCCAACCTAAACTCTTTCCACCTTAGGACTTCTGGGCATATCCCAAAACTTTTTTAACAACTTTTTTGCTCAAGCAAGATGGAGTGGGCTGGGAAAAAAAAACAAAAAACATGTAATTATAAAAAAGGAAAGTATTAGATTCTCAGTTAAGTTTTAAAAGCTGGATGGTATTAATTAACCACACATGACTTTATTGCTCTATTGGTAGTAAGTTCATAGTTGATTTTACATTAATTTAATCCATCATTTTAATATGCATATGTATTTACATATATAGTTTTATTATTTGATTCAGTTTTATTATGTGTGTGTGTGAATATGTATGTAGGTCATGTAAAAGTCTATTTAAGGAGGCAGCTAGATGGCGCAGTGGTTAAAGCACTGGCCCTGGATTCAGGAGTACCTGAGTTCAAATCCGGCCTCAGACACTTGACACTTACTAGCTGTGTGACCCTGGGCAAATCACTTAACCCCCATTGCCTAAAAAAAACCCAAACAAAAGTCTATTTAAGCTATTAATTTTTTGGGGGGGCAGGGCAGTGGGGTTAAGTGACTTGCCCAGGGTCACACAGCTAGTAAGTGTCAAGTTTCTGAGGCTGGATTTGAACTCAGGGCCTTCTGAATATAGGGCTGGTGCTTTATCTACTGTGCCACCTAGCTGCCCTAAGCTATTAAAATTTAAGACTTTGGGGACACCCTGATTTTTATTGATAGAGTATGCTTTTACATTGCAGTCATTTGTGGAAAATTAGAAAGAAAACTCTCCCTGGTGGACTAAAACCATTAACATGACAATGAATATCAATTAATAAAAAACCCAACTGATACAGTGCCCATATATAACAATGTATATGAAATTCTGGTCTAGTAATATTGTGTCTTCTGTGAGGAGTGTTAGTATATTGTGTTTTCTCGTCTTTGGGACCTTCAATTGCTTTTCATTTCCCAGAATCTGACTTTCTTCCTTTTATGGATCATTTTTAGTATTTGATTTGAGTTTAATTTAAGTTCATTCTTTTTGAACAAACATTTTAAATACCTACAATGTAAAAGCATTTATTAGGTGTCTACTGTTCTTTAGAATACTATCAATATAGGACCACTTTTGTGTTAAAAAGAATCATACATACAAATACCACCAACACACACATTTATAGTACACTAATAGTGGAGAAAAATGATATTCAATATTGTAAATGCCTTGTTTTACTTTTCATAACTATCTTAATGATATTAAATCTATTCCAGGGCAGCTAGGTGGTGCAGTGGATAGAGCACCGACTCTGGAGTCAGGAGTACAACTCTGGAGTCAGGGGTACCTGAGTTCATATCCGGCCTCAGACACTTAACACTTACTAGCTGTGTGACCCTGGGCAAGTCACTTAACCCCAACTGCCTCACTAAAATATATATATATATATATATTCCCTAATGCATAGGAAAGGTTGATCAGAAATTTTTTGGGAAACCTTTCCATTAATTTATTCTATAAGGAGGAGAAGGTCTTTTCCATAAGTTTTTGGGCAGTAATATGATTAAAAACCACTATATCTCTGTTACCTCTGTGTATGACTAAAACCCTTATGCACACTTTTTCTAGTTTACAAAATGGTTGTATAAATATCATTATTCAATTCTAGTAGCCAGTGGTCTTTGAGGATGTTGAGTCCACTGGCTATAGCTAAGTGATTTTTTCTCTTAATTTTCTCCACGCTACTTTTTTAATTCTATGCTGGAGTGTTTATACTAGAGCTAGGAGGGGAGAATTTTTGGAAAAGCCTGCAGCTCAAATTTTCAAATGTATGTCTAAAGTTCCACACAGATAATACACTTTCTGAATAATCAAGTACTTGAATCAGTTAAGTTTTTGTATTTCAAAAATTTAGGATGCAAATGTCAATTGCTGAGGAAATTTCCAATTTAAATGTTAGTGAATCTAGTATATATGCATATGTTCCTTAGTAGAAGTAATTTAGTAAATTCTTATCCAATGTCATTAATGTATTACATCTATGGGAAAAAAGTTCTCCCTAAGTATAGGAACCTGCTTAGAGTTGACTTCCTCCCCAAAAAATGATGCAAAAAAGAAGTCAATTTTCAGTTGGTTTGAAGACATTATTGGTGAGGTGGTAGATAGCTTTCAGAAAGCAAATTGATCCTTTATCCCTGAGAACTGATAATGATACATGCTTTTCTCTTCTTGGCAATGAGGTAGGGGAGAAGAGGGGAAGAATGCAGCAGATATTGTCAGACAGAGTAACTCTTTTTAGTTTAACTTTAAAAATATTTTCAAATGAGTTCAATTCAAGGAAAGACTTGGGGGAAAAGGGACCATGTCCAGAAAGGACTCTTATGAAAAATACGAAATATAACAAGAAATACACACACACACACACACACACACACACACACGTGTGTGTGTGTATGTATATATATATATATATGTTTAGTGAAAGCAAATGTTGACATATTTGAAAAACACAAAATCTTATCCATATGAATATGGACACAGCTATTAGCACATAAATGTATATTAGAAATTATTGTTCCTGTAATACTTTCTTTATATGAAGATATATCTCTTGTTTAAGTAATGTTCAGCAGTACTATTCACTGGTATGATGCATTTGACATTATGTTGAGGCCTTAGCAGCAAATTAGATCACAAACTAATTATGATCACTGAAATATTAAAAATGCATACATGAAGAACCATAAACATTAGATTTTTCTCAGAACTCTTGTTGATATGCCTTGTGTTATGATTCACTTTTTACTAAGAATGATTTTTTTTAATGTCACATGTTAACCGTAATTTCCTTTGTGTATTATCTCCAAGTAGCTGTGAATGGACAAAGATATTATATTAAAGATTAGCCATTTCTCAGCTACATATACATAACAATGAAATTATGACAATTCAGAAATAGTATTTAAGGAATGCCTTAGTATCAGACTCTTGCACAATACTGTTTGAACATTGAGTTTGAACAAGTGACCCTGCTCTTTTTCTTAGTGAGGTATTTTAGCAGATGCAAACTTCTCATCTCAGACAATTAGGTGAATAATTTTTCATGGGTGTGTTCCTTGTGGATCTTTTGCCTTGGCTTCCAGAATTCACAGCATTAATAGGGTTAAAGGTTCTGGCATGGTGAATTTATTGTTGACATCTCACAGTCCGTTAAAGCGGGATCACTAATGGGTGACCTTGAGGTTCGACCGTTCCAGACTTGAGAAGATCAAGTCTCAACCCCCTCCTGCAAGTGCTCTGACCCTTCTATTCTCACTCTCCCCTGGCCTAACCTTTAACTCACTGATCTTTGACCAAATTATTAAGCAAACACCTGCTTAGGTCTCTGGCCCAAGACTCTGAACCTGAAGAGCTACCATAATTTCATATAAATAAGCTGTAGTAATAATAATGCAAAGTACAGAACAAAGCTGTGGGCTTTGCTTCCAGTAAATTATTTCCAGTAAATTATTGTATTGCTACTGACCACAGGCAAAACAAATTCTTTAACATGCTGTGTATATGGTGAATCAATGTTAACCTAGTTGACTGGGAAAATGAATTGTTAGTAGAGACATTGGAGCTTCACTTACTCATGTTAAATCTGACAATAGTGAAGTAAAATTTATATTCTTTTATAAAAAGAGTCAGGTCTAAAATTAATCCCTGAAGGTCTCAGACTTCCTGGTGATAGCAATGTAAAAGAAAAAAAAATTAATACAGGTGATATAAAAAATGAATAAAAAGAAGCAGTGAAGTTTATAGGACCTCCCCCCCTTTTTTCTTTTCTGAAGGATATAGAAAATTCATCTAAATTTTACAATGAAAATAACTCTGATTATATACATAACAAAACCAACAATGAAAATTATGATGCCAGTTGTGGATTGTAGCTCTTCTGAATATGTTGATATGTTCTTTTCTTTACCTCCCATAGTATTACACTAAAATATGAAAACATAATTCTGTATTTTCTACAAAAGTGAATCATTTAAAATACAGTGAAATCCTATGAACTTTTAGATTTCAATAACTTTTAATTTTTTCAAGTAAAAAATTAATCTTGGGTAATACATGAACTAATATTTTTGTAAAACAAAGGCTGACAAATTATTTATTATGATAAAACATTAGCTAAAACATTGAGGTAAAAGTGATACTTAAACGAATATTGAAATAGCCTTTTAGAAAATTTCATTTTCTTTACCACATGCCTAATCCCAGGTTTCGTATGGTTTTGTGGACTTTTTACATGTCTTTAATTCATAGTTTGTTTATCCAAGTGAATGTATTTTAAATCTCAGTTCCTATTTTATAGATGCACATAATTAGAGATCTAATATGCCCAACGACCAAATGAAATATCAAGTAATGTGAAAAACAGAATATTTTTATATAATTGATGTACAATAACAAAATAGGAGTCCATGTTATATGTTGATAAGTACTCCAGATTTTAGGTGATTTAGTGTTTTTATTTACCATTATACATGGTTATTTGAATAAAATTAATTTGAACTATTTTCAAATAAAACATCTTATCTAGAATCTTTCTCAACATACTTCTTGTACTTTGAATTTGTATATCTATAAAATAAATGTTTAATTTTTAGCTTTGGTTAGTCTCATGTTAAGTAGGAGCTCCGCTTAAAAACATGTTTCCAAAAGTTGGAATATATATGAAAATATGTATAAACATGGATACGTGTGGATATGTACTATACCTTAACATATTGCATATATTACCTTGTATTATGTACTAATATGCAATGTATTTCTAAACGTATAATATATGCACACATATTATTCTTTTAACAAAAGTCTAAATTAATGTAAGGCATATAATTATATGGGGAATTATTTTTATATAACATATTCTGACTCAATATTTCCTTGTTTAATTCAATAATATATTGGAGTTTAAACAATTATGGCACAATTGTACCTCATGAGAATACTCTACTTTGCTATGGCTCCTAAGGAGTGGATTGTTTCCTTATTTGTGAAGCTGCTCAGTGTTCTTTCCTTTCAAATATCCTTCAATTTACTTGTCTATGCAAATCTATCCCTGAAAGAGGATTGTAAGCAGCTTGAAGGCAGGGACATTTTTATTTGTGTCTTTGCAACTTCTGACCAAGTATAGTGCCTGGCACATAGTATGTGCTTAATAAATAAAGAATTAAAAATGTTTTCCTGTGGAGAGTCATGATTCTTTTTACTATGGAAGCAGAAATACTAATACTATTAGCAGTTACTGATTTGGATGTAGTCATTTAGACCTGCACTAAAAATAGCAACATTATTTTGAACTGATATAAAAATGGGATTTTAGTGCTCCCAAACAACATTAATTAGCTTCATTAATTTATTTCACTAAAAACAAAAAAGAAGAGAAAAGATACATAGGTCTTATTAGATAACACAATAGGACATTTTAATGCCGTAAGTCAGAGCAACTTGATGATGAATTTTTATATGGGTAGAATAATGTTTTAATTTCAACAATCCATAATATATGTTAGATGGCTCAATTCTGTTTAAGTTTTACATAAAAATACATTTTATGAGGAGTACTTCGCAGTAGTTCCAGACACTAATTAGCTGTGTGACCATTGCAAAACATTGACTAAGGTTGTTTCCTCTCTGGTTGCTGTGACGAAAGTATTCTGAAAACCTAAGGTATAATATGATAACTTCAAAAGTGAGAGAAATTATTCGAAGAGTCAAGTGGTGGTAGGTAACAAGGAAAATAACTGGTCTATAAGAATTTATGGTCTGTAGGTTGTCCCACAATTAAACAGAAAGAATAAACTCCTGATACTGTGTATTAGTCTAAATAAGTCTTCATCAGTGGCAGCCTTCATTTTTTCATGAGACCAATATATAAGAATACAATTGAAAATTCAAAGTTTAGTTTTAAATACACATTTTAACAAAGAAAATTTCACGTACAAATTCCTGAAGACATACTTTCCTAAAGATATAGGTGCAATGATTGGAATGATGTCACCTGCTAGAGACTTACTGTAGAAAAGCTGAGCCATGAGGTGAACATCTCTGAGGGCAAGATCATGGGTCTTTTCTTTGGCATCAGGAAGTGACGTTTGCTTGTGGGAGGAAGAAGGGGGAGCCTGGCACTCTGACTGGGGCTCTTTCCTGTGGACTCTGGGGGAGAGCAGAGATAGAAATGCTCTCTCCCTTTAATAGATAGATGAATGTAGGCCTTTCTCTCTCTCTTTACCAAATTCTTATTCTCCTTAATAAATGCTTAAAAGTCTAACTCTTGCTAAAGCTTATAATTTATTGGCAACCACTCATTAGATATTTTAGACAGAATAGCTAGAATTTTAGCCTTAACATAGGGCATGTGGAACTGACTGTATTTTGAATCGAAGGAGGAAGTAGCCACATCTATTAAATCACAGGTATTTTGGGATCTCAAATAAATATATGTGTAGGGCAAAAACTGTTGGAATATGTGCAAAAAACAAAAAAATAGTTTCCTCTTGAACTACATTGGATGGAGAGTTTTTTGTGCTTGCTTAAAAATGTAATCCATCTTCTTTTGATAATTTATATTTTAGTAGAGAAGAATTTAATCAACAAACAAACAATTTTATCAGTCTCATAGAATAAGGATAGAAATAGGCTTATGGATAGGTTATGAAAATGACTAGAAAATCTCTTTGTTAAAGTCAGCTTTAGTGGCTTAAAAGGTTTGAGTCTTTTAACTTTGAAATTGCTAGAGACTACCAAATGAATAATTATTATGTGAGTTGAGTTTTTTTTTTAAAACTTCATGATTAGTTATATAGATAACATTTCATATGGACACGCGCATATACATGCATATATAGATGGACACAGTTTTTTTCTAAAGGATCATAAAATAAGACCTTCAAAGGAAAATTAGATGGTATATGAAAAATTCAAAGGGAGCTTCCTGAATGAAAAATTTACATCAGTCAAAAGCATCAATAAATAAAAGTCTTTTTCATATGCAAATTAAAATTTCCAAAGTAAAGAAGGCATTGTTTTATAAATAGTGAGATAATATTCTTGAGAAAGGTTACCAGTGATTACATAAGTTATCTCCTTCATAAAGAAATTTAGAGCTCACAGTTGCTCTTTTCATTAAAACAGGCTTTTCATCTATACTCATCCTGCAAGCCAAACTCTGAATTTTAATTACAGATAATAAATAATTATATCACTTAGGAAACTGAAACTATTGAAATCTGCTAGTAACGCAATATCATATTTGTGAGGTAGGGGATAATACATAAATCATATTAAAGAGAATCTATAAGTACTATGTAGAAAATGGACAATAACCAGGGATAAAATGCCCAGTTTTCATGAAGAGAAAAGGTGGTATTGGCCAGTTACAATCTTAGACAGTTTATCAACATAATCTAACCTTTCATTGTCATATTATTATAACATTTAACCTTTGAAATATTTGGAGTGAGCTTTTGTTGCTGTTATTTGCTCTTATTTTTATTTTTGAAATGAACTATAATTAGCCATCCCTCAAGCTAGAAAGGGGAAACTTTTTTGGGGGGAAGGGTTTGGCTAGGAGGGAAGAGTACATGTCGACATCTTCTCAATGTGAAATTACTACACCAGAGTCAAGGGCAGGAAAAAAAATCCAGAGACAGACTTCCCCAACATATACACCCCAGAGGGACCAGCTGACGTTGAGAAAGCAGAGAAGTGAGCCATTAAAGTGTGGTTTGGGATTGACACTGACCTAGGCCTGCCATCCAGCATTGTCCCACCATCTGCACACACATGAACTTTGCCTCTAAAACTTGGCTTCTCAATTAACATGTCCAGCTGGGGAAGAATTCCGTCATTTCCTTAATATTGTTGTTGCCACTGGCCTGACATATTCATATTAAAAATATATGTGAACAGATCAAGGATTTTCTTAAGCACTTCTGTTTTTATTGCAGATAATAGGCAGGAGGTGAAAGCAGACACAATATAATTTGAAAAGCATAACCCTGATTAGGCACTGATTGGAACATTGCTATACCTTACATTTAAAACCTTTTTATTATTATAACTAGCTGTCACAATCAGGTCTTTCTGAATATCCTATGAGGTAGATGCAAGGTCATGTGATGCTTGGCTACTCTAGTACAAATAAATTTATGCTGTAAAGTGCTATTTTCTTTAAATTTGTGCTTAAATATCAACATAATGTCACTTGCATTGCAAAGGTGTTTGTAAAAATGTCTGCTGCTGTAATTTGTTCACTTTTTATTTTTATAAAATCCCATCTTTCCCCCATCCCCCATTTAATGTGTTTGATGAGTAATATAGTAAAGAAGTATAATTATAGCTTCAATATGAGAGCGTGGCCCCTTTGAAGAATTCAGACAATCATTTTTGTGAGGTTTATTTGTAATCTTGGTGAGTAACAAAAGGAAAGTCTAAGCATGATACAGTGGAAAGAAGAATGGGGTCTAGAGGATTGGATTCAAATCTTGCTTTTGCTGCTTACTTACCTATGCTCCTTTTGACAACTTAATTTCTCCACTCCAGGTCTCATTTCCTCCTCTGTAAATGAAGGTATTGGATTTTTAAATCTTTAAGTGTCTAGCTCCAAATCTATGATCCAATGTGTTATTTTTATTTACCCAGTATATATCATATGGGGACAGCTAGATGGCCCTAGTAGTTAGAACACTGGACTTGGAATCAGGAAGACTACTCTTTATGACTTCAAATCTAGCTTCAGACAGTTACTAGACATGTTATCCCAAGCAAATCACTTAACCCTATTTACCTCAGTTTCCTCATCGACAAAATGAGCTCGAGAAGGAAAGGACAAACCACTCCATTACTTTTGCTAAGAAAACCCCCAAATGGGTTCATGATGAGTCAAACACTACTAAAATGATTGAACAACAACAATATGTCATCTGAATTCTAGACCTGTTCTGATTGTTGTTTGTCTTTCCAGGACCATGACATCCTGGTGAAGTCATGACTTGCAGTGAATTGTATTTAAGTGAGGGAGGGCCGAGCAAAATCACTAGCCTCACTTTCTCCTCCAGAGCCATCTGGGTCCAGTGGCAAGATATACGTCAGAATGCCTGGAGATAGCCCTGACTGCAGTGGGAGATCTTGGCCTTTTAAACTAAGGCCCTTCACAAGTCACAGTTTGCCTCAGACTATGCTAACTTAGTGGTTAAGGCTAGGTAGGAAATGAGGCAATGAAAGGTCTCTTTTACCTAGTCAAACAAACAAACAAACAAACAAACAAACAAACAGACCAAAATAATTCACATGGTCAATCAAACAAATAAATAAGTAGATGGGGGGAGGGAAGACCTTCATGGTTTCTGGCCAAAATAGAAATAATTTCTCTTTAAGCCTACTCTGAGCCATAAAGTGGTCAAAAAATGACTAAGGTCTGGACTGAGACCTATTGTTGGCCAATAAATGAGAGACAGATTTATTTGGGTTTAAGGAGTGTTCCTTAGAAGAGATTTGGCATGTAAATCCCATGACATTTGTGGGTTTTCCACAAGTAAATATATTACTTTGGGCAGAGCACCTGCAAGTAAAAAGGGAAAGAGAAAGGGAAAAGGAGAGAGGGGAAAGGTAAAGGTAAAGGAAAAGAATAGGAAAGGGAAAGGGGAAAAAGGGAAAGGGGAGGGGAGAGGGAAGGGAACAGAAGGGAAGGGAAGGAAAAAAAAGAAAGGAAGGAGCTGTATTGCTTAATCGAAGTGGCCATTTGCGTCCCTAGTGAGGCCCCTGTTACTCAGAGAATATTGGTTGTTGTTTGTCCTTCATTTTCGAAGAGGGTCATGGCAACAGGGAAGTGATGTCTTGGTTTGCAGTGAATTGGATTTAAGTGAGGGAGGGCTGTGCAAAGTCACCAGCCTCACTCTTTCCATTGGAGCCATCTGGGTCCAGTGGCAAGATAAAGAACACGATGACTGGAGATGGCCCAGAAGCAGATTGGTTCTGGACACTACAGTCAAATAGTATAATTTATATAAAGCTCTTTGTTGAATTTAAAGCACTGTTAGCTATGATTACTAAATCAGTTTGAAAAATAACTTCAGTACCATTGTATAATTTGTACCATTTTATTGATCATTATAATGGGGTATATGCACGTGCATGTGTATACACATGTATGCACACAGACATATACATATATATTTACATAAATATATGTACATACATGTATAAATACATACATAAGGGCAACTATGTGGTACAGTGGATAGAGCACTGAGCTTGGAATCAGGAAGACGCATCTTTATGAGTTCAAATCTGGCTTCAGACATTTCCTGGATGCATTATGCTGGGGAAGTCATTTCACCCTATTTGTCTCAGTTCCTCATCTGTCAAATGTGCTAGAGAGGGGTATGGCAAACAACATTAATATCTTTGCCAAAAAACTCCAAAATTGGGTCACAAAGAATTGGACATGACTGAAATTACTGAACAACAAAAATATGTATGTGCATGTATAATGTTTCACGATATACAAATATGGAAAAATATCTGATATCATTGGTGTGAGGAACTAATGGAGTAGGCAATCTTTCCCCCCATGGGGATCAGAACACATATATGACAGTAGATCATAGCTAACATTTATATACATTATATAAGTTAGGCAAAGACATTTATATACATTATTTAATTTGATTCACATAAGAATCTGCTGTGATAGATGTAACTATTTCTCCCCATTTTACAGATGAGCAACTGAACTCAAAAGAAGTTGTGACTTTCTCAGGCACACACAGCCAATATCCAAAGTATGAGAGAACTAATTTCTTCCTGACTCTGACTAGCTCTATATACACTACTACTGAGTGTATGTGTGTGTATATATAGATATACATAAAAAATATATATACACATATATATACATATATATACATATACACACATATATAAAAATATATACACATACACACATATACACATACATATACATACACATATGTATATATACACATAATATATTATATACGAAATAGGTATTTACATACTGATTTAAATTAGGCAAATAACTATAGTATTTTATGCATTAATTACATAATGCTATATTTATATATCTTTATATACACATATTGTTGTTGCTTCTTAATTTTCTAAGAAGACCAATGAAATCATGGTCTCATGTCTTGACTCATACATGAATTGGGTTTAACTGTGGCAAAGTATCACAAAGCTATCAGTGTCACTCTCTCCTACAGAGTCACTGAAGTCCAGTGGCAAGACAAAAGTCAGGATGATTGTCAGGTGCTCAGGATGCAGTGGATGACCTTGTCACCTTCAGTGTCTTGCCAAGCTCCAAGAGCTCTATGATGCCTGCTTGAGCTGCCTTCATGGCCGCTAGAACAAATTGTTTTCCTCCACCCATTCCACTATGGGAAGTGTCACATGCTTGAGCTAAACACCCCACTAACTCATTAATGGCTTTGATGCCTGTTGGTTACCCTCAAACTGGTTTAGCCTCTCTGCTGAGATAGTTTACTGGTATGTGGCCACTGCATGTGCAACAGCTTCTTGGAGCCACAAGTGAGAGTTGGGTGTTAGGTGGACACCAAAGGTACATGAGCAGTCCTGAAAATGACTCAGCAAGTCCTAACACCAGAGGTGTTAGTCCTCCATAAATACCCCATATACCCCCCCCACACACACATACACACACACACACTATATATATATATATATATATATATATATATATATATACACACACACATATATAAACACTACTCATATTCGTCTCCGTATATATATATGTGCATACATATATGTGCATCCTTGTTCAATAGCAGTGTTCATAGAGCTAAGATGAGTCAAGAAGGTCTACACAGATGCACACACATACATACATACATACATACGTAGTTATCTGTATTTAGGATTATAGGGGTATTAACCCTGGCAAACCAAGAAGACCATGAATTAAGTGACAGAAGGAGCCTTAGTGATAGAGGAAAGATTTAGTCTGTCAGAGCAAGTGCTATTTCACCAGTAGCATGGTGCATTTCATTGTAATATAGCATATTGACTCAAGAGCATAAAGCAATGAGTAAAATTACTCATATTCTCCACAGCATTGATTATTTATTTGTTGCATCTCCTATCCCTCTACTATGTGCTTGGCATGTGACCATTCCATTTCCTAGAAGCTTCCCTGCCATTGGTAAAGCTGGGTAAAAGAATGAAAAGAAAGTGAAACTCCAATCCAAGATAATTTCAGCTCTCAATTGACCCTTACATGAGTCATTTCACCATAATGAATTGCATCGACTCTTCTCTAGGCTCCTTGAAGTAATACAAAGAGTTCCTTAAGTTTGAAAAATGATTTTGATGGAATATGCATGTAGTACTAGAGATGAAACCAATCTTTGGTTCAAAAACAGTAATAGAATGTTGCTCTCAAGGCCAGTACATTTTTATTAGTTTTTGTAGCTGCAGTGGTATTTTGTTATGCAGCGATGTTTTTGATCACAACAGTGATTACAGACTTTCTTTTTACTATTTGAAATAATTCATACTTTGTTTCTATATTAACAAACATGTCAGTCTGTAGTTTTAAATATGAATTTTGTAAATGCAACATGGTGGTGCCTCACTTTAATATTGACTCATCAGTGAGTTGGAAGACAATTTTAAGCATTTTTTTAAAAAACATATTTAAAACCTATCTATCTATTATCACCCACTCCATATGTGCATGCTCATTAAAATCATAGGATCTGGATGATGCTTGAGAGGTTCATTTTATACTTGAGGAAAGTGATTTCTAAAAGATGAATTGCCAATGGTCATACCGGTAGGAAGGATTAAAGATAATTTGAACTCATGTCCTTCAACTCCAGAGTCAGTACTCTTTCCACACTACCAAACAGCCATATGTGTATTCAATTGATATAGATAAAGATATATATATACAGCATAAAATACACTTTGTTAGCCACTATTAGTTAGTGAGTTAGTCAATAAACATTTATTGATCACTTCCTATGTGCCATGCACTGTCCTAAATTCTGGAATACAAAGAAAGGTAAAAGAGAGTACAAGACTTCAAGGAGCCCACACTCCATTGATAGAAGACAGCACATAAAAGAAACTACAAAGATGGGTTTGGGGGATCAGGAAGGGGAAGAAGGTACACAGGTACATGGGGAGAGGGCATGATGATTCCCTATAGCTAGGAAATGAGGAGGTAAAATTCCTGAGCTGTCCCCCAAAATGGAGGATTTAGGAAGAGCTCTCCAATGTTTATCCTCCAATCTCGTTAATCAGAGGGATGGAGGGAGAGAGGGAAGGCCTCAGGGTCAGGATGTACTAAGGACATTTGAGTTTCAATGTTGATGTGTTATTATATAATGATGATTTTCTAAAAATGATGAGAGCAGGAGAGCAGTCCGGTGAGAAATAAAGAATATCTATCTTATCTGTCCATCTGTCTGTCTATCTATAAATATGTATACACACACTAGATTAGGGTAACCATGGTATTTACAATTTAGGAGAGATATTATATAGACACAGATAATTTTTTTCAGGGCAATGTGGGTTAAGTGACTTGCCCAGGGTCACACAGCTAGTAAGTCTCAAGTGTCTGAGGCCAGATTTGAACTCAGGTCCTCCTGAATCCAGGGCCGGTGCTTTATCCTCTGCACCACCTAGCTGCCCCAAAGCAGATAATTATAATGCAAAAATATAGATACAGGTAATTATCAAGTAAGATAATTCATAGTTAGGCCATGAGGGAGATTCAAAGCACTATATAAAATCAAAGATGATATGGGTAAACCATGGAAATCTTCGTGGAGGAGGTAGGATTTGAGTTAAACTTTAAAAGCTGGTTATAAATTAAACTGGAGGTGGAGTTTGGGACATTCTCTTGTGTCTCATAAATACGTGAGCATTTTCCTTTGTGCTCTGATTCTTCTTTCAAAAGATGACTAATGTAGAAATATGTATGTTGTGATTGTACATATACAACCTATATTAGACTGCTTTCTGTCTTAGGGAGGAGGGAGGGAAGGGAGTGGGGAGAAAAGAAAAATTTGGAACTAAAAATCTAGTGAAAACAAATGTTGAAAACTATCCTTATGTGTAATATGTAACTAGAAAATAATAAAATAAAAATTAAAAGATAAATGCATGAGCAAAGGCACAGATATAGTGCAATCCCCAAAATATAAATAAAATATGCAGGTACCATATAAGTTTATTCTGGAGCGTAGACCCTGTTTGCTTGTGCAAGCTCATAGAGGTAGTATGTATTAAGTGTCACTTAAACTCAGACCTAGTTTTATCTGGTTTTATCTTCCAGGTCTATTCACACACAATACTGCTTTTTAGTCTGACATGAAGCTGGGAAAGTACACTAAGGTGAGACTGTGTAGGGCTTTCAATGTTGGGCAAAGGAACTTTATTTTTACTGAGTAGGAGGTAGGGACACATTGAATGTTTTTGGTAGCAATTAATTTTATGTCAAGAGATCACTATGAAAACCTGAAACTCCAAGGAACAACAATGCAATTATCTGAATAGTGAGAGAATTGGGAAGTGAGGGAACATTCTATAGGTGGTCTGGGAATTCCTAATATAGTCCTCAGCAGCCTTAGAATATATTGCTAAGATCTTATGATTTGATTTAATGATTGTTCTCAAACTACCAATAACATCATCAACAAATTATGAAGCCCTCCATTTTCTGGAACATTCTTTCTCCTTATCCCTACTTTTCACAATTTTTTTCAACTTGTGTTACCTCTTGAGTGAAATTTTCCCTACAAACACAAATATATACAAATATACATTTATGTGTATGTGGGGGGAAAGAAAGTGAGACAGACATCTGACAGACATAAAAACAGAACAGGAGACCGATAAACAGAGAGAGTCCCATATTAAGGTTGCAAGATGCTTTAATATGTTATATTATTTGATCGTTCCACAACTATGTAAGGTAGCACTCTAAGTATCCCAATTTTACTCATGAGAAGACTGAAATTGAGAGAGGTAAAAAGTCACACATATAGCAACTATCTGAGACAGGATTAGAACTGAGGTCACCCTGACTCCAACTCCAGTACTCTATATACCCTCCCAGTTATTTCTGTCATCTTCCTAAATTCTCCTTTTCCTATAATTATTTGTATACCAATTCTAGCCTTCATGTCAGTAGAATGTCAGCTGTTTGAGAAAAGGGATATTTCTGATTTTGTATTTATTAGCCCCCTCTCTTAGCACAGTGTCTTATGCATAGGAGGGGCTTAATAAATGTATTTTAAATTGAATTGAATGCTAGCTGTTCTCTTTTTTAGAGGTAAGATGTTATCACCTCTGTCTTCAGAAGTATGTCATCTGGGTACAATTAACTTGCTGATTTTTTTTTTTTTTTTGCGGGGCAATGGGGGTTAAGTGACTTGCCCAGGGTCACACAGCTAGTAAGTGTCAAGTGTCTGAGGCCGGATTTGAACTCAGGTACTCCTGAATCCAGGGCCGGTACTTTATCCACTGTGCCACCTAGCCGCCCCAACTTGCTGATTTCTAATGAAATATGTCCTCATACAGTCTTTCTTGACTGAAATCTGTGTTGTTGTCAACACAATATTTTTTGTCAACACAGTTTTAATCAATAAAATAAATACCTTTAATTTATTTATATAATCAAACATATAATTATAAGGTATGTATTTGAATGACTCATGTTTGTTTATGACAATGTCATGTGGGTATTACAATACTTCCTGAAAGAGATCTCTAATTTTTCAAAGGAAAAATTCCATATCCATTTTTCAAAGGAAAAAATTCCAAAATATCCATCCATACAAGAAAGGTCAAGTGGGTAAAGAGTTTTTATTGCCCCATTTTCATCATGAAACTGGAGAGCTGTCTGGATACTCCTACAGAACTTTTCTAAAAGAATTCATGTCTTGGATAGACAGCATAAGTGGATACTGAACTGTACCTAGACTAGAAAAGGAGGAAGAGAGAGAGCTTTCATAGAATATCCCAAATTTTTATTGACCCCAAGTTTCCTATAGAAGCAAAGGTTTATCTTTTAAATATTTACATTTTATCTACATTGACATAGGGCAACAAGACATGGAATGCCAGTACCTCCAGTGAACTAAAGATGAATATCACACAGTCGGCAATGAAGAGTTGGTGTGAACCATCTGTAATACATAAACAGCAAGGAATTCCCAAGGAAAGGAGTAAATGACATAATGAAGGAATTGTATAACAGAAAGTAAAGATGGTCTGTTCATATGACAAGAGGAAAGGATCAGAGGTCAATAGCTAGAGTGCTCCTTTGTGATGTCCACAGGAAATAAGGATGGACACATTGAGTGCCCATGTGGCAAACTTTTGAGAGATCATTGACAAGAATGGAAAATGTGGCAAAGTTATGATTTCTGTCAGTGGAAGGGAATTCTGAACCTCAAAGTATTTGCTTATTTGAATGACGTGCTTCACTAGACCAAACCAAAATCTCACCAATGAGAAATCAGTTTCTTATCTAAATATGTTTGTTGTTGGTGTTTGGAAGGTTCTGGTACATTTTAGAGTAGCCCATGAACTTTAGCAATTCAGAGAGGGACACAGCATTCCACTTTTGACAAAAATGAAATAATCTAAATATTATATATATATGCATATATAAGTATATATATACATAGATATGAAAAATCAAAGTTTCTATTACTACTAAATCAAGTCAAGAACAAATTGTGATTTTATTTATAATAGAGACAAATATACATAGAATATTAGGATAAATTAAAACTCACAGATCATTTTGTTTTATTTTCTGATCATCTTTTTTTTAAAGTCACATAAGTGGAATTTATTCTCAAATGTTAGTGAAACTAAAATTACACAAGTTTTATCTATTTTTACAACATGTCAGGTCTAGCACTCTTTTTTTTTTTTTTTTTTTTTTTTTTTTTTAGTGAGGCAATTGGGGTTAAGTGACTTGCCCAGGGTCACACAGCTAGTAAGTGTTAAGTGTCTGAGGCCGGATTTGAACTCAGGTACTCCTGACTCCAGGGCCGGTGCTTTATCCACTGTGCCACCTAGCCGCCCCCTAGCACTCTTAATCATAATATATTTATAATATTCAGTAAAGAGACAAACTGAGCTTAAAAGGAAATCCTCTTATTTTCATATTATTTGAACATTAAAGGTTTTGGTCACTGATTTTCTTTTTTTCTTTCAAATAAAACTAATTGAATTCTTTTTTTTTTTTCAAAAAATGCTCAAAACCTGGAGAGCCTTTTGCCTGAATGTACAAAATATATACACAATATGCTTAAAATATTTAAGTAATGCATAAATGGTTTTAGCACATAACTAGGAAACTAGCAAAGTTTAATTTTATTGTGGCTTATGTTAAACATTTTGATAGCTATTTTATTTTCTTTATGTTTCATAGGTGAAAGCATTTCTTATGTTTACATTGTTATTATATTCACCAGTGATCAGATTATATTATAGCTCAGATTAATCTGGATTTCACCTGTGATCATAATTCTATAGTTTGTGGGGACCAAGTTGGATTCATCTTTGTTTAACTCCTTATAAAAGTACATATTTTATAATAGGACTTAACATTTTTAGTAAAGGAGAGCAGAATATTTTATAATTGGAATGGATACATTTGCTTTCAATCAGCAAGCATCTATTGACTTTTTATATACCCAGTTTTGGACCAGCAATGGAGTATTTAAAAGTTTCTGAGAATAAGGTATTTTGCTTTCCATGAGGAACTTACATTTTTTTTTGAGGAAATAAGACTAACATTTGAGAAACAAATAGAAAATAATTGTCACCTATGTTTTGAGGTACATAGCATAAATAGAAAGGAAGTCCGGAGAAGAGTGATGTTGATGGTAGCTCTAGTGTTCACATTCTCTTCAGGGATGAAATAAGCAACTGACAAGTCATTGAATAGTTAACAAAAGGAGGATTAATTTGCACTACATAGTATGTTTCAGCATTAAGGATATATAGTGGCACATAGTTTCTCTGAATACATCTCTCTGTCTCTTGTCTCCATACAGAATTCTATCTTGTTATTAGGGAAGGATATGATGTGATGAAGGACCTAAAAACTCTTGTGGTATTCAGAAATCCTCCAAGGCTTAGGGACTTAGATTACACATGGCAGGGATATTTTGTTCCATTAGATAATCAGAAATCTTTATTAGGAATGCTTGGGCCACTCAGATCTCACAGGGAGCCTTTTCTTCCTTTAGTTAAGGCCTCCCCATGTTGAGGATGAGAGGAAAGAATTTATATCACAGAAATGGAGATTCTATCCCAAGTGAAATCAGTGTGGACTGGAATAGTAAGAAAAATATTCAAAGGTGGAGTACTTATAACACATTTGAAATTATTGATAGGAAGGCATATATTTGTGATCTCCATCATTGGAGTTTATAAACACAATAATGAGATCACATATCCATTATAGAGTTATTATAGATAATAATAATAATACTTGCAATAACTGTTTTAGAAACTTAAGGACTTCCATTCATATCTTACATGTATGTATGGTAGCAATATAGCTATTTTTCCAGTAAATAATATTGTTTCTAAAAAAAGCAGGATTTACTATTAAATCATTTGAGATTAAGATGAAGATAAAACTTATATTTAAACAGATCTCTCAGATAAATAAAAGGCCTTGAGATGTAGTGTTTGTGTGTGTGTGTGGGGGGGGAATCTAGCTTTTCAATGAAGACTTATATTCAAGTCCTATTTATGATAAATGCTGGTTATGTAACCTGGGCAAATTAATTCATCATGCAATGAACTATAAAAAAATTAAGACTGCAAATTACAATCACTCATTCAATACTTATTAGGTACCTTCTATGTCCCAGATACTGTGCTAAATGCTGGGGATAAAAAATGAGGCAAAAGACAATTCCTGGCCTCAAGGAGCTCACAATCCAATGCAGATAATTTGCTGACCTACATAGCTAGAGGAGTTTCTTAACCTGGGAATTCTCTATATCAATGTAAAAAATAGTTCAAGCCCCATTCAAATATCTCAAGTGTATGATTTTTTTCTCTTCAGGTGTTGGAAACAAAATGAACACAGATGATATATTGTTATACTGTCATACACCTGTTTCACCTAATAAAGCTGTTAATATTGCCATTGAAAGAAAATTTTCTAAAGTTAGCAATACTAATTGTGAAAGAAATTATTAGCAGAATGCTATCAGAAGGACATATGAAAAATGCTATCCATCTACAGAGAAAGAACTGATAGTATGTGAATACAGATTGAAGCATAATTTTTTGTTAGTTCTTCTTTCTAAAATTATATTGTCTGTTTTTTTCACAACCTGACTAATGTGGAGATGTTTTGCATGACTGCACATGTATAACTTATATTGAATTGCTTGATTTCCTAGGGAGGGGTGAAAAGGGAGGGAAGAAGAATATTTGGAAAACTAAGTTTTAAAAAATCAATGTAAAAAAATAAAGAAACCTTGGAATTAATGAAGTAAAAGTACAAGGATAGGAAAAGGTTTAAGGGTGAAGTTCTACAAAATACTATAACACTATAGAAATGCACAAGCATTAGTGATAGAAAAATCTAAGCTTTTTCTACAAAAACATTCATCCTTTTCCCTAATAGTTCCATTTTAAAATCTAGCTTGAATATAGTGATGTAAGATACAGAACATCTAAATGGATTGTTTATTCTGGGCATAAAAAGTAAAAAAGAGATATTGATTTTTAGCACATCATAATAATGAGAAATCTGATCAACTTAACCCTCAATTTTCAATGAATTAATTGTCTTTAAACTGTTGTTTAAAACAAATTATTCCATTATCTGTTTGATTTCAATGGCATTTCCTGTTTTATAAAAGAAAATAAACTTTAAGATGCCATAGTGTGGTGGAAAGACCAGTAAGGCAGTCCGCGGACTTGGTTTTCAATCTTGGGTCTGTCACTATATCTGTGACACTAAAATAAGGGGTTGATCCATATGGTCCTTTCCATTCCTTGATCTTTGATTCCATGATCTGATTAAGTGGAAATTCAATTGGATAAAAGTAATCAACACCACATACGATCTTTAATACAATTTTTATACTTTTGTACATTGCAAAGCAAAATGATTGGATTATTTTATTATTACAATTCAGGTCATAGCATTTGCTATTTTCACAGAACTCTGTTTCTTAGAAATCATACCAATTTGTGGCATAATTATAAAGAGATTCACTAGGATTCATTAACAAAAATGAAATAAAATTATTACAAAGGGATGTTTTGAGATTCTTTTTGTTCTATTTTCACCTGCAGACTTTTGACTAAATAAAAATAAAGGTGGGTTTGAAAGTTGCAAGCTTTTCTTCATAAGTCCTGGGGCATAATGTTTTGAAGGAACATTCACAATCATGCTCATGGATGACAGAAAATGAATTAACCATAGTGGGAAATGTAGTATGTCTAAAAATCATGTAATAGAAAAGACAGAGATATATTCAATATGAAAAATACATTTAATAAATTATAAATACTCATATGCCTGATCTATATGGGTAAGAAATCATCTTGGAATATTTCTAATTTACCCATATTTCGTCTTTTCATTAGAAAATAAAGTCTTTGAATTTGTTCACAAGATTAATCTAGAAAGGGGGTAAAAGGCTTTTGTTCATGGCAACCAGTGTCAGTTAGAGAGATAAGAAGTAAAAATGTCATCTGAATACTCCAGTACTAATTGCACTATTATATTAATAGTTACAAAAATTTAATAAATTCTTCTAACAAACTATAGACATCATTGGGTGTTTTTTTGGTAGCTGTTATACAGGGCCTATAAAATAATTACTCTTTACAAGCTCTTGCTTACTATCCCAGCCCAACAGGGAGAAATTTAATGATAAATGAAAATAACCCTATGTAGAAACAGTTTAACCTGGTCAGTTTTCACCCATAAGGAATTCTAGATACTTTGTAATATTTTTAAAAAAACAAGATAATGAAATGGAAATCTTTGATTTAGTAAGGAAAATGCTATATGGCATTTTATTAACATGTATAATGACCATAAATTTCAAGAGTAATGTCCTTGGTCTATTAAAGAGAGAAACTTTAGCTCTTAGGGAATTTTCTGATAAAGAAATGTAAATGTATATTTGTTGTTATACTAGGTCCAATGTAGAGAATACAAGTTCTCTTTGCCATGAACTCTAGCATGTGTCCCAATAACAGTGAAGTTAAGAGCTTCCAGTTAATAAAATGTATACAAAACATGAGTTTCCAGACATTCTCATGAATTATGTATAGTACAAGTGGTTTCAGCCTGAGAAACCTACACTAAAGATGTCTGAATGTCTATGTTACTTTTTTACACTCACATTCAATACATAGCATTCAAGGCTTCAATTAATTGTCAGAGATTAAATATTTTAAACACTGACTCAAACCCAAGACTTTGGAAGTTTAAAAATCTCCAATAACCATGTTCTTCATTCTTTGCTAGAAAATATGTAGATTTTAAATTGTTTTATGTGACTTAAACAAGAAGAAGTGAACCTGTACAATTCACATTAACCAGCTCAAATGAGAAATGGAAAAAAGAAGCTGTCTGAAAATTTTGGAAACATTCAGTTAGCTTCCAGTTAGTATCAATAATGAATTCCATGAAATGGTCACATTGTTCAAATTTGAACTGTTTGAAGCTATAATGATATATAAAATATAGTGATTTGTTCTAGCCCAATGAAAATGTGTAGTTCAAGTTCAAATAATTTAACTGTTCTATGGGATTCATTACTCGCACTAATCGGGACCTAACTTTATCATTTGAGATTTGCGTTCATTTGGAATTCGCCAAGAAAAGTAATACATAGCAATGATATCTTTGATTATTAAAAGAACTTAGAAACATAGGAACTGTGTCGAGTATGGTTATCATCAACCCATTTTCTATTCCCAGTGCACAAATCATTTCACGCATTCTACAACCCAAGCCCTGATGCTGGGCTTCAAAAGCAATTTCAGCAGTAAAATAAGGTGCTTTTCTTCAATTTTCAAGCCATTTGTACGAGGTTAGTGTTGTTTACCCACCTGGTACACTGATATTTACATACCCCTTTAAAGAAAATTGGTAGGTATGATTTATGGAGTACTGTAAGAGCACAATTTTCCATGTAGTGCACCTAATCTGAAAGGGCACTTGCAAAGGTCACTCTGGCCATACAAATACCAAGTCTTCTCTTTGGAATAAGTTAGGATATTCATTTTTCTTGGAAAATGTCAGCAGTACCCTACTCCAGAGGTTAGTTTATGCAGATAAATGTGTAAGCCTTTAATCTTAAAGCAAAAATACTCTACACAAATGTAAAAGCAGTCCATCTATCACTGTTAAGACCTGTAATTTGTTTTTATTTAAATCCCAAGCCAGGGAAGAATGGGCAACGAAACCGCTAACTTGGTAGCTCACATATGAGCCAAGATTAAGGCATCTAAACATGCTTCCATTTTCAGCCTGGGTGAATGATGCTTCACATCTTCACAAAGTCATAATCTGTGTTTTGAACCTTTTCAGTACTTGCTCTTCTGGCTGTTGTGGACATCATACTTGACCCTGACATGTTAAATTGTCCAGTACACGAACTGTACATATACAGGATCTCAGTGAAATGCAATGGTAAACGCTGGTATGTGTGTCTGTGTGTGTCTGTGTGTGTGTCTAAAGAATCTATAACTTTAAAAGAACTTCCATCAAAGGAAAGAAAAGTCAACAAATAAATCCCTCTGTAAATTAATTTTATTATCTCAGAAGAATATTCCTGTTTAGATTATAGTGCTTTTTTTTGTTTTTCCATAAATATTCTGTTCTAATCCCTGGTTCTTGATTGGAAAATTTTGGTAGCCAATTGGGTATATTATAGGTTGCTGCATATTATTCTCTTTTCATTTTTTATCATTTTATTGGAGGAGGGCAAATATTTCTAGAACTTATAAATTCAAGTCCAAGATAAAAATCAAAGAATAAGGTAAAACTTATACACCTCAATCTAGAAACATATTTTTTTTGAGTGAGGCAATTGGGGTTAAGTGACTTGCCCAGGGTCACACAGCTAGTAAGTGTCAAGTGTCTGAGGCCAGATTTGAACTCAGGTCCTCCTGACTCCAGGGCCGGTGCTCTATCTACTGCACCACCTAGCTGCCCCTAGAAACATATTTCCATTAGAGAGAATTAGACTTGGTAACAGAGGCCTTGATTCCAAATACAGCTGTGCCACTTTTTACTCATATGACCTTGGGTAAATGACTTAAAACCTTTAAGTCTCAGTTTCCTCATTTGTTAAATGAGGGAGCTGGGTTTTATGATCTCTTAGGTGCCTTCTGGTTTTAAATCTGTGATCTTAGAATCTCATGACTACAGAACGATTCTCATTTTCCTAAATGGAGAAAAGTGATGTGATATGGTAAATATTAGTCTGCCCCCCACATACCTCACTCTTGTAAAATTTCACACATGTGCATTTTATGAGGGGAAGGCAGGCAGCACAACTCAACCCTTTAGGTTTGGCCCACCAGCTGCCACTGATTTTGCTATCTCAATATTGTCAGTTACAGTAAATTTAAATTATAACCATTCATGCAACAAATTTCCTTTTGTAATGTGGTTATACAATGCAATGTGATTATAACAGCTGACATCCATTTTATCATGAAGAGAAGTGAAAGGAAATGTAGCATTTTGTCAACTGGATTCCACTCAGGCATCATCTTAAACAATAACACTTTTTTATGTTAGATTTCAAATGTACTTTAAATGATTTTATGGTTTGATCAACATATGCAGTGCTACACATGCAGTTCTGATCTCAGATTTATGGAAATAGCACATATCAAGATTTAAAGCAAAACAAACAATATAACCGCTATTGACTTTCATAACCATGAAGACAATATGCTATCATGTGTCAGTGGCAACAATGTCCAAGCATCAGATGATTCCCCCAAGTACATATGCTGTGTGATATCCAGGAATCTTGGGTTGAAAGGGACTTGGAGGTTGCCTAGTCTATGCAAGGAAAGGAAGTGAACAAAAATAAATCTTGGAAATAGTGTCATTTTCAAACCAATAGAACTTGGTCAAGCTTCTGAACTGTAGAAAAAATATGTAGTAAATGGTATTACTTGTAACATTCAACCTTGGAATAAAATGCCCTATGGTTTTCTCTGAATAAACCAGCATTACTGAGGTAGTTAAATGAAATATCTAGCAAACAGTATTGCAATCAAACCCCTCTAATAACAATAGCTAAAATGTATATATACCAAGCACTGTGCTAAGCATTTTCCAATTATTATCTTATATAATTCTCACAACAACTCTGGGAGATAAGTGCTATTTTATACCTATTTTAGTGATGAGGAAACCAAGGTGAATAAAGGTTAAGTGACTTACCCAGAGTCGCACAGCGAGTAAGGGTCTGAAACCATAATTGAACTCATGTTACTGACTCTAAAACTGGCACTCTCTCTACTGTGCCACCTACCTTCCTCTTATTGCTTTTCTAAGTGAATCAAGAATATTTATTAAAATTGTATGGTTTTCTTTTTTTTTTTTTTTTTTTACGTGCTTGAATAGAATTTTATTTTCCAAAATATATGTAAAAACAAATTTTAACATCAATTAAAAAAAAAATTGTTCCAACTTCTCTTCCTCCTCTATTCCCACCCCCACCCACTAGAACTCAAGCATTTCAAAATAAATTATACATGAGTAGTCATGGAAAACATTCCCACATTAGCTAGGTTGTGAGGAAAAAACAGTCAAAAAACTCCCCAAACTTCAGACTGAGGAATTGTCAAAGAGAAAAAACATTTTTTTTAAAAAATGTGTTTCCAGGGGCAGCTGGGTGGTGCAGCGGACAGAGCACCACCGGCCCTGGAACCAGGAGCACCGGCTAGGTGGCGCAGTGGATAAAGCACCGGCTCTGGATTCAGGAGTACCTGAGTTCAAATCCGGCCTCAGACACTTGACACTTACTAGCTGTGTGACCCTGGGCAAGTCACTTAACCCCCATTGCCCCGCAAAAAAAAACAAAACAAAAACAAAACAAAACAAAAAAAAAAATTGTATGGTTTTCAAAATACTGACTAAGAATCATGGACAAAACAAACAAAGAAAAAGAATCATAGACATATTAAATAAAGTTTTAGTACATCCTAATAAACTTGACCTGTAAATAAAGATGGCAGATTTTAAAAAAAGACATTTTCAAATGGTCACAGATAATAGACCCAGTGACATATAATGAAAACATCACAGGGCTACTGATTTACAAAAGAGACTTGTGAACCTGGGTTCTATATTAGCTCCAGCACTTAATAGCTATATGACATTTTGTAATTCATGTTTCTGCTTAGGTCAGTTTCCTTTCTCATCTTTAAAATTAGGAATTTGAACTTTGTGAGTCCTTAAATTTTTTTCAGAGTGAATACTCAATGATTCTATCACTATATCTGAGAGATGTCAATGTTCTTATTATGTAGAGTTTATAAAGATAGTGCTTTATACCTAGACCAGAGGGAGATAAAGTACCTGAGGAATGAGAATTCAGGGGAAAATTGACATCATCACATTGAAGTCTGGTCGAGGTAGTCCCCCTATCTCCAGGGCTTCATTCCCAAGAAATTACAGGTGACATAGGGACAAAGGCTATTCTTCCACCTCCCCTAATCAAAGATTTTCTTAGAGAAATCAGACAAGGTAGTTCTCTTTTTCAGTATAGTTGTTAAAAGATTGTGTATTTATCAAGATGGAACTCTTTTTCAAGAAAGACAGAGCCTATTACAAAAAGACAAAAACCTTATTAACTCCATGATATTATTTCCAGGGTTAGGTCAACTAGGTGTTATAAATATAGTGCTATGATAATCTATTTAGGCATAACCCATATAATACTACCATCATTAATATAACTTTGGAGTAACATTTCCAATATAGTATATAATATTATGCATGATTAATGTACAAATGTATATATGCACATATTTTCTAACCTGCAAAACCAATAAATACTGTCATATTGGTATGGATTTCTGCTATAACTAAATTACCAGTTGCCTATTTAGTGAAGTAATGATTTTTTTTCCTATGAAGCTAACAACTTCTCCAATATTTCTTCATCCAATGTCATTTTTATCAGATTCTCTTCTTAGTTCTTTGTGCCCCTCCAGCTGGGATACACTTATAATTTTGCATACCAGTATGTGTGACTATCAATTTGCTGTAAAAGCATACTTTTGTGGGGGCAGCTAGGTGTAGCAGTGGATAAAGCACTGGCCCTGGATTCAGGAGGACCTGAGTTCAAATCTGGCCTTGGACACTTGACACTTACTAGCTGTGTGACCCTAGGCAAGTCATTTAACCCTCATTGACCTGCCCCCCCCCAAAAGAATACTTTTGTGATCCTTCTTGCTGTTCTTGTACATGCTACTTCATCTGTTGACTTTTCACTGGCCTGGAAAGCTCACCCTCACCTGCTGCCTTTTTTGGTTTCCTTTAAGAACCACTGATCCTACATTCAGTAAGAGAGGCCTTTTCAGATTTCCCCTCCCTCCTCTTGACTCTCATCATTCACTGCTAGGACCTTTTTCTGAGATTAGTTCATATTTGCATGGTATATACTTTTTTGTTGTTTTCGTTGGGGTTAAGTGACTTGCCCAGGGTCACACAGCCAGTAAGGGTTAAGTGTCTGAGGCTGGATTTGAACTCAGATCTTCCTGATTCCAAGGCCAGTTTTGTATACACTGAGACACCTAGCTGCCCCTACGGTATATACTTTGTAAGTACTTATATGCGCTCCTTGAGGGCAGAGATTGTTTTGACTTTTTTTTCTTGGTATCTCCAGAGCTTAGTTTAACATAGGAATTAGTTCATAAAAAGGGTTTAAGGAAAGCTTGTTGATTGAATCAAATAACTAGAGTATCCTGAAATCAGATTCATAAGAAGCACTACTTTCACGGAGCTGTCCAAAGTCCTGGACTTTACCTGAGCTTTCTAAGACCCTCCTACTTCTTCTCCCTCCTATTACCCCACTCTGCCTCCTTGGTCTTGTTCTCTGTGTTTCTGCCCTCAAATTTTTACTACTTCTACACATCCAATAAGTACCTAAAACCCTTTCTAACCTGTTAATACTACCATACCTATTGCAGACTATGTACTGACTGTTCTGAATCAGCACCACTTAAGGATATCCACCTGGTCTTGAAGTATGAGGAAGCTGATTGCCTCCACATTCTTTCCGAGTAAATTAGTGGCAATGATATTAATTTGTATGCCAAGATTTTGTACTCTGGAAATATTATAAAACCATATTTCTGATATTGAATAATAAACACTTGTATTTAAATTTTGAGTTCCAAATTCTATTCCTCCCTCTCTCCAAGGTGGGAAAATATCAAATATAGGTTATACTTGTACAGTTATGTAAAATATTACCATATTAGTAATTTTGTATAAGAAAATGAATAAGGAACCAATTAAAGTGAAAAAAGTAAGCTTCAGTTTGTGTTCAATCAATATAATTTCTTTCTTTAGAGATGGATAGTATGCTTCATCATTAGTCCTTTGGGATTATTTTCGATCATTGTACTGCTGAGACTAGTTAAGTCACTCACAGTTTTTCATTGAACAATATTGCTATCATTGTCCACCATGTTCTTCTGGTTCTGCTCACTTCACTATACACTAGTTTATATAAGTCTTTCCAGCCCTTTCTGAAATCATCCTGCCTGTAATTTGTTATAGCACAAAAATTTCCATTAAAATCACATACCACAGCTTGTTTAACCTTTCCCCAATTGATATAAACTATACTTTAAACCATATAGGTATAGAATTTTGATTAAGTTAAATCACCTCTTTGCTCACATAAGTAATTAGCATCTGTCTAAAAAACCTTGTTTTGTCAATTTCATTGAAATCTACTGTAGGCTTCCATTTTAAAGAAATGAAAATAGTTGAGCTGAGTGCAAAATAAAATGAATATTTCTCTCTGTATTTGGCAGTCCATTTATTTTATGTGTCTAATCAGGAGAATAGATACCAAAACACATCAGTCAACCAATTAAAATGCATTTGTTAAGCATTTACTATGTGCCAAGCACTGTGCTAAGTGCTGGGATACAAAGAAAAAGCAAAAATTGTCCCTTCCCTCAGCGAGCCTACATTCTATTGGAGGATGGCAACATGAAGATAAATAGGTAAATAAAAAAAACATACATTCTATTGGAGGATGGGAATGTGAAGATAAATAGGTAGATAAAAGAAACATACAAAGTAGATGGAACATTACCTTAGAGGCGAAGGCACCAGTAGCTGAAGAGACTATGATAGACTTCTTAAAGAAAATGGTAATTAAACTGAATCTTGAAGAGAGCTAGGAATTCTAAGACATGAACACAAGGATGAAGAGAATTCTGGGCATAAGGAATAGCCAGTGCAAAAGCAGAGACAGAAGGTAGAGTAACATTTGTAAGGAAAAGCAGCTAGGCAGGTATGATAACTATAGACTATATGCAAGGAACTATGTGATAGAGATAGAGTGCTAGATAGAGTGCTGGACTTGGAGGCTGGAAGACTCATCTTCTTGAGTTCAAATCTGACTTCAGACACTTACTAGTTGTGTGACCTCAAGAAAATCATTTATGCCTGTTTGCTGCAGTTTCCTCATCCATAAAATGTGCTGGAGAAGGAAATGGCAAAGCACCGCATCATCTTTTCCAAGAAAATCCTAAATGGGGTCATGAAGAGTCAGACATGACTGAAAAATGACTGAGTAATAACAAATATGATGGGAAGTAATAAATAATAAGACTATAAAATATGAGATTAGTTATGATGAACTTCATATGCCTATATTTGCCTATATTCAGATGACTATATTTCATCTTAGCAGTAGTAAGGAGACTCCATTCTATTGAGTAGGTTACATGATCAGACTTATATTTTGGGAAATGAATTTGATTGCTTTGAGAAATATGTGTTACAGTAGATAGAAACTTGATGGAAAGACACTAATTAGAAGATTTTTGAAGCATTCCTGTTTCATGACCACAAAGGCCTAAATTAGGGCAGTGGCTATGAGAATGAAGAAAAATGGAATGAATGTACATGAGAGATGTTTGAAAGTGGAAATTACAAGATTTGGCAACTGAAAGTCTATATGGGATGAGCAGAACAGAGTATATATTTTATTTTAACTAGCTTTTTTTCTAACTCCCAGAAACTCCATGAAGACATTTTTTCTGTATTCTGAAAAGTGATATATATGAGTTTAAAAGTTTAAAGTAGTCCAGTAGGAAAATAAAACATTATATTTAGAGTAAGAAGACAGGGCATAAACCTTAGCTTTGCAATTTGAAATTTATAGGACATTCAACATATTATTTCATCCTATGAGACTCAGTTTCCTCATCTATAAAGTGAGGCCATTGAAGTTATTCTTCTCTAAGTTTCCCCTCTAGCTAAAAATTCTATATATGAACTTTGAAGTGTAGCCATATGTCCTGTATCTAGTTGAAAGGTTTTATTTGAATACTTCCTTTCTAAGACTATTTATCTCACTACTTTTCCCTTTTCCTTTTTTTCTTTTAAAATTAATATGTTTTATGCCTAATAAACCAAATTATAAAAACTTCAACCTAAAGATATGATCACTGGGTCTATACCACCAAAGCAAAAGAAGAAAGAGCAAAATGATCCCTGTGTCTGTAATATTAATAGCAGCTTTGTGTGTGTGACAAAATACAAAATCTGAATATGATGGAATACTATTGTGCTCTAAGGAATGATGAAAGAGATAGTTTTAGAGAAACCTGGAAAGACTTATATTAGCTGGTGCAGAGTGAAGTAAGCATAACTAGGGGACAATTTATATAATTACATTATTGTTAAGACAAACAATTTTAGAAGAATTTAGAACTCTGATCAATGCAATGATGAAAAATGACTTCAGAG
The DNA here is from genome assembly GCF_019393635.1 of Dromiciops gliroides. Classification (NCBI taxonomy): domain Eukaryota; kingdom Metazoa; phylum Chordata; class Mammalia; order Microbiotheria; family Microbiotheriidae; genus Dromiciops; species Dromiciops gliroides. The sequence continues at coordinate 133,091,855 of NC_057862.1, forward strand.
GAATCATAATGAAATCATAATGAAACTCTTGACAAAGAGCTGATGTATTCAGAGGCCAGATACATTTTTTTCTTGATGTGATCAATAAGAAAATTTATTTTGCTTGAATATAAGTATGTTACAGAGGGTTTAGCTTTCTTTTATTATCAAGAGGGATGGAGTTGGTGTGAATCAGAGGGGAAATTTCAATGACTGAAAAAAATAAAAATAAAAGTAATATGTTCCCTTCTGAACACATGTTGCCAGGGAAGAAGGGAAGTCAAGTCAGAAAAGTTAAGCTAAGTAGGTGGCCTTTCGCTACTTAACATTTCCCCCACCCATTAATTCAAAGTTAACTTTTCTTTCTGTTAAATGTACCAGTTGATAACTCATTAAAACAAAAGAGCACAGTGTGTGTTTCTTGAGAGGAAGAGTGTGGGTGGAAGAAAGATGGATTTTTTTTCCCCTTAGGGGATTTCAACATATGTACTTTGCTGGCTTCTGAGACCTTAATGCACATTATTTCTCTCTCCTCAGCTTTGAAAAAATTGTTCTGGATCTGTATAATTTGGATAGCTCCAGTCACTTCTACTCTGTAGAAAGGTTTCTGACTTGGATAGGATAGCTTTAGAGGGTCTTAACATTTTACTGTCCTTGGTCAATAGCCTTGGTAATAGCATGGTTGTGCTAAATGTGTCTTCATTGCTCCCACCATGAAGAAGTCTTATTACTGCTGTACTGACATTTTGCTTAGTTTTAGTTCTAATTAATGTCTAGAAAAGGAAGTTCATCTACTACTCTCAGTATAAATTAGAAGGAACTAAGGGCAGTGCTTCCCACTTAGAATAGATAAATCTTTTATTTTATCTCTTCTCACTGTCTTCTTTTTCAAGCAATGAAAAGGTATCTTTACTTTTTTCACATAAGATTCCTTTGGAGGATGAGGCTTATGACTTAAGAAAGCCGTTATTCTATGTCAGCTCCTAAAATTTCAGCAGAATCTTGTGAAAAGATTACTTCAATTCATTAATATACTCCACAATGGAAAGGCATTTACAGCAAAAGTGAAGAGGAGAGCCTTTGCTTATTATATGAATCAGAGCTACATCATTTGAATGGATTTTTGGCACTTAATTATCACATGAAATTTGTCATTGTATTAAAATAAGTGTATATCATGCATCTAATTGTTCACAGAATGCTGTAGTAGGTGCTAAAGAGGTAGAAAGTTTAGATTTGGTACAGTCCCTGTCTACATAGAGTTTAGATTCTGGAGGGGGGGTAGTAAGAAAGTCAAGGAGCTATAATATACAATTCATGATAAGCAATTTAGAGAGACACAAGCAGCACAGTTCTTTTTAAAGTCCCAGGCATAAAGTCTTAAAGAATATAAAATGTAGGCATAAACATATGGTTAGAATTATCTCAGATCTATTCCTGTGTCCCTTATTTTTGCTTTTTAAATATCTTACCTTTTATTTACCACTTCTGTTACCTCTTCTCCCCTTCCCAAAATCAACATACTTAAGGATACCTCAACCTTCCCCTCAAGCTTATTACCACAGGGCATTGATAGCACAGTAGCATCAAGGATGGAGAGGCATTATAGAGAAATGAATTTCTTCTCCTTCTAAATTTGTATCCATTAGGATGAACATGCTATGACCATGCTACCTTATTCTATCTGCTCCTCTACCTGGATTCAACTCCACCTAACAAAATGCCTCTCCAAGGATAAATACATCAGCTCTAATCTCATCACCATGAAGTTAACTCAGGCCCTAACTGACACTTTTTCCTTCAGCCTTCTCTCTTCTCTGAGCAGAGTGAAGTATTAAATTCCTCCCAATGCCTTCCTTTATAGAGAACTGAAAATGGACTTTTGATTACTCTGCATCTGCTGCTCTTTCTGGTTTCAACTGCACCAACCAAGATGACCTTGCACCTCATATTCCCTCTCCTCCATCCCCCCACTGCTTTTCTTTTTAATTTTGTGTGCTATCTCCCTCCATTAGATTGTGAGTTCCCTGAAGGCAAGGACTGCCTTTTTTAATTAATGGTATCTCTAGCACTTAGTGTGGTGTTTGGCATGTAGTGATCAATAAATATTTATTGGATTATTTGATTCTGGCATAATATAACAATATTTTTTAAAAGGGAAATTCTGTACAGTTCTCTTTAAGTTCATAGTAAAGAACAAAATAATCTGAAAAAAGAATCTGGTGTGGATTTTTAAAAAAAAATCTGTTCGTATCTGAAGTGATTTTATCACAAGTTTAATCTGAACCAATAGTAATGCAGCTACTAAAAAAAAATAGCTCAAACTTTGGCTCTATTTATAGAAGTGTAATTTTAAGTTGATAGGCAACAATAATCCTTTTTTATGTTGTGCTGATCAGACAATCACGGAAGGTCTTGATCCAGTTCTGGGTGTCATGTTTGAAAGAAGATATTGAAAAAAGTAGATTGCACCCAGTGGAGAACTCCTGGGGTCATTAGGGATTTAGGAAACCTTGTTATAAAAAAAGAATAACTTGGATGTATCATTTGGAGAAGAGAAGACTAAGAAAAAATATAATAACATGTCACATCTTTACCTGACTGTCATATGTGGAAAAAATACATTGATTGTTCAATGGTGCTTCACATCTAAATAGAGCCAGCAGATGGACGTTAAAACAAAAGTATTGGCTCAACATAAGAAACAACTTTCTAATGAATGGAGCTGCCTAATAATAGAAATAGCCTGATCTGGGGAGGTAATGAGCCTCCCTTTCCTTAAAGCATTTTATAAAGGAATAGGATGGCCATCTGTTAAGATTTTTTAAATTGGGTGGGAGATTGGCTTGGACCACTTCTAATGTCAAACATGATAATTGAAAATGTGTCATATCTGAAGTCAGAGAAATTGGGTTGAAACCATGGCTCCATCATTTATAACTTGTGTGGTCTGGAACAAATCATTGGGCCTCTTTGGGCCTAAGTTTCCTCTTCTTCAAAAGGTGTGGTTTGAACTCAATTATTTAAAAGTTTCTTCTAACCCCAACTTCAATTTAAATTTGGAGGGAGCTGTTCAGTTATATATGCTGTGAATACTGAAATTCTCTTTCATCATCATCTAGCCTTTCTTGATGGACTTGAAAAAAATGTAAGTATTATGTTTTCAAATGAAATTTTTCTTTCACTGGGGAATGTTCTTTGGGGAAAAACTATTAAAATCATTCCACCACCTTTTAACATCACACTCTAATATTTTGAAAGAAAAATCTAAAAAGACAATTATATAGAAATCCTTAATTTTAATGTTAAAGGTGACAGCCATCATTTTATGCACAAGCTCCACACTACTATAAAAAGTCACGCAAACTGGAGGTGATTCCAAACAGGCCATTAGTTTGCCATTGAAGCAGAACCAGTGTCTCAACTAAACAAGCAAACAAGCAGTTGAACATGTTAACATAATTTTCTATCATTTCTATTCGATGTGGATTGGACAGAAAATCTGGGATGCAAGCCATGGTGTAGATTTTCAAAATTGATTAGCATTTTTGGACATCGGCAGCAATTTTTGTAGTGTTTCAATTTAAGTTAAAATTGATTAGTTCTCTTTGAAAAATGTGTACCAAATCACTATGCAAATTGAGGTAACTCTAGGAAAGGGATGATGAAAGGATGGAGGATTACAATAGCATATTAGATCAATGCAACTAAGGGCATCCACTGTTATGGGATCTTGTGGGGAGGGGGAGTAGTGTATGTAAATGGATCTATGCATTTTTAGATTAGCTATTTATACTTGTCCAACACTTAGTCTATCCTTATGACAATGTGTAAAATGGGTAGCATGTTTGTGGAAGAAAGGTTGTTTTGTTTTTTGTCATAACATTAATCATGGATAAACTCATTTTAGTTGTTAATGTGAATGCACTCTATAATTCCACAGACATTCCATTGTAAGGAAATGTTAATGTCCACTTATTTGAAAGTTTCAGAGTCTTTAAGAATTGTCAAGGTAAATGTTCAGCCACTCCCCAATGACTGCTAGTAGAAATGATAAATTGGTTGTATTTTTACAGTTCTCTGACTTCCTAGCTGTTTGCTATACTCAGAAACAATCCATATAGTCACTGTGTTCCTTTACTGTTATCAAACACAAACAGAAAGTTAAGAAGGAAGTCATACCAGGGCAAATCTCAAAAGGATGAGATCCTTCAAAGGTCAGCCTTTCTTGCTTGTCAATTGTTGACATTTAAGCATTTATTTCAGAAGTGGCTGATAATGTTTTCTGAGATAGTCAAGAAGAATTGCTGTGTTGGTATGCAATTATGTGAATAATGAGATGCAAAAATGCAAATATAGTGGTACGTGCCAGTTCTTTAGAGTGCCTTTTGTCAGAATTGCAGGCACCATGAGACTTTGATAGATACCATGTCAGTACTCATAGTTAGAGCGCTGATATCCTTTAAAGAAGCACATATAACATGATATCTCTAGATGCTAATTAGAAGCAACCTTTAGAGATGATAAATGCAGAGGTCATTTTTTTTTCTTGGTAAATTCTGACAACTCCATTGAGCCAACTGTGTCAATAACGTTTGGCTGTAAACGTAGCAAACATCTCTATCCTTTTTTTATTTAATGTGCCACATAAAAGTCCTGTATATTCATAAGTATATCCAGTGGAATGCTACTTTTTGTGTGATTGATTTTTAAATTTCATTTGAAATGTAAATTACAGAATAACCTTCTAACCTATTCCATCAAGAAGTTGAAAACTATATAGTATCTTTTCAAATTCACATATTGCCAACTTTGCACTTTCTGCTTTTTAAATAAAAAAGAATCAAATAAGATTCATTAATGGCAGTTAGAAAATTATTCCATATTATAAAATATTCTAAGCTTGAGTCTAGCATGGTTTTCAAGAATTTCAAGGTAACTACAGCTTTGGAAATGGTATAATGAAAAGAGTAAAAATGCTTCCCTTTGCCCACTATTTTCAATACTAAACTTATTATTTTTATTAAATTTTCACAATGCCACCAGGCAGCAATAATAATTAACAATTAAGACATAGAGTAATGAAGTAAATTTGTCAAGGGCACAATTTGGTTACCAATAAAATCAGTGATGATCCACTACAGACTGTTGTGGAACATCAAACCACCTACATGAATTCAAATATATTTACTTGGTTGAACAAACAAAAGATAATTTAGAACATTTCTATACTTTCTCCAATTGCCCTTTCACTCATTTCCCATGCCCTTTAGGTTTTGTTTTTTAAGTAGTAGGGCCAATTATTGATTGTAGTTTAGCTTCAGTACCAAATGTTTTCTTTGTATTTCTATGGCATTTTCTGTGTTTGTTAATTATGTCAATCACCTTAAAGTAATCTATCAACACTGTCTCCCCTGCACTTTTACTTGTAAATGCTATGTGGAGATTTCATTGGGTTAATAATTTCTTATATTTATGTAGCACTTTCAAGATTCACAAATGGCTTTACTCATATCTATTTGGATTATATAGTGTTATTTTTATTCTCTCTTCTTCCCTCATCTTTGTTATTGTTGTTGTTGTTGTTGTTGTTAAAAAATCTGTGGTTCAAGAAGAAGAAATGATTTCACCAAGACCATCTGGTTCCTGAGTGGTATATGAAGAACTCAAATCTATTGATTCTTTAATTCAGTGCTCTTTATACTATGCCATGTTTCTTCATTTAAAAAAAAATAATGAAATTCATAAAATCCTCTTTAAATATTCACATCTAGAACCCTTTGATTCTCTTCCTATATTCAGTGTGGAATATTTTGCTAAATAATTTACACTAATCATCGTCTAAGCCTCAATTCTAACTCTCCATCCCAGTGTAACACTCTAGTTGCAGACCAGGTAGGAGCCACAAACCCAGTAGCAAAACATTTAATTAGGAAACAAAATAATGTAAATGATAAGAGAGAATAACTGGCTGGAATACACAAATGAATTCATTCTCCTAAACCTCCTGTGGTGGTGGATCGAAAAAAATAAAGAACACTTACTTGAGTTGACATGTAAATATGGAATTATTAAGTCCCCTATTTCATATCAGCATAGGTCTATGGTCAGATGGATCATACCACAGCTCCTTGGGGTTGTGTCATTCCTGGGCTTCTAAGTCTCCCATGTGTAATTAAAATCTTGAATTTCCATTTTCCACAGTATCTGGAGCACAAATATGTCAGCTATGGGTACAACACTGAAATTTACAGATCTGTCCACTGCACTCCCTGATATAAAAGATGGTTCCATAATGTTCAGTGATGCTCAGGAACATCGCCAAGACTTCTCTTTCAATGCTGCTACCTATCTGATTATATTTATCTTTTTTTCTTAGTTTGCATCTCTGATGCAATCCCTTTGTCCAGACCTAAGTCCCATGACATCCTGACTCTTAAGCCTTTCTCCAGTGACTGTTAGCTCCCTTGCCTCTATATTATTGGAAAGTGAAGGCACTTGGTAACAATCCATTATAAGCAAAAGCAATCCCTGACTTCATTACATAATAATAAAATTGATATTTTGTAGCCCTTTAAAGAGTACTAAATGTTTTAGACACTTAATTTGTTCTTCAAAAGAATATCATAGGGTAAGATATTATCATTAATATTTTACGGATAAAGAAACTGAGATTGAAGGAATTCAAGTGAAGACTATGATTACATAGCAAAGTGTCAGAGGCAGAATTTGAACCCCCATTTCTCCTGTTAGCATATCAAATGATCTTACCAAGCTAGCATACCTTATTCAATCCTTACTGAATACATTTTTATAGTATAAAAATATGGTGCCATGACTTGATTAGAAAAATATAAATAAAGAATCACCATAGCAGAGTGGAAAGAGCACTGAAGACTTGGGGCTGAGGTGTGGTTTTGTCATTGTCTCATCTTTATCTCAAATACATCATTAAAATTTTTATAAACTTATTTTCCTCTAAAGGAAACCAGGAGGTTTCATTTTATTCATCAAACATTTATTAAGGGCCAAATGTGTGCAAAGAGGCAGTTAGGTGATATAGTAGATAGACATGGAGTGAGAAAATCCTGAGTTCAAATCCAGCTTCAGACACTTATTAATTGTGTGACCCTGGGCAAATCACTTAACTCTGTTTGCCTCAGTTTCTCATTTGTAAAATGAGTTGGAGAAGAAAATGGCAAACCACTACAGTATTTTTGCCAAGAAAACCCCAAATGGGTTCTGAAGAATTAGACATGGCTGAACATGACACAACAACAACAACAATCTATTGACTTCAAGACAGGTTCTCTATAATTGTGCTCCCTATCTACTGTAATAAATACTTATGACCTGGAAAGACTTACATGAACTGAGACTGAGTGAAGTGAGCAAGACAAGGAGGACAATGTACACAACAACACCAACATTGTATGATGATCAGAGGTGATAGACTTAGCTCTTCTCAGCAAGATCCAAGATAATTCAAAAATACTCATGAAGGAAAATGCTTTCCACATACCAAAAAATGAACTATGGAGTCTGAAAGCAGATTGAAGCATGCTATTTTCACTTTTTGTTGTTGTTTCTTATGTTTTTGTGGTTTTTCCCTTTTGTTCAGTCTTCTCTCACAGCATGACTAATATGGAAATATGTTCAATAAGATTGTACTGTGCAACCTATATCAGATTGTTTGCTGTCTTGGGGAGGAGGAGGAATGGGAGGGAGGGAGAAAAATTTGTAACTCAAAGTCTTACAAAATGTTGAACACTAGCTTTACATGTAATTAGGAAAAAATAAAATAAAATACTATGTTAAAAATAAGTATTTATGAATCTCTTAGTATATGCAAAGCACTTTATAGGACATACATAGAAAAGCAGAATAGTCCTGTCCTGTTTACATTATAATGTAGAAGAGGGGAAGGGGAAAGGGTGGAGGGTATTGGAGGTTGGGGTTGAGATTTCTGTCTTCACAGGGTTTCTCTTTTGGACACTGTCCCTTGCTGGGAAACAGCTGGTGTTCTGGAAACAGAAGAGGCTCTGCTCTTCCTGAATCCCTAGGGTGAAAGATACTGACTTTCTTCTCCTGGGGTCTGAGGTGGTTGAAATGATGTTGGTGGTAGCTTAGAATGCTTGTCATATACTATCTCCAGCCTCACATAGCAAGTACATAGTAAATTATCTTTTATCCATATGTCCATTTCTATCATCTACTCATCTACCTATCATCTCTCTCATATCTCTATTTAATTTATGTATCTATGTATCTATCTATCTACCTACCTCCCTATCTATCTATCTCATCTGTCTATCTCTTTCTCCTTCTGATTACCCTGTTGCTTAGGGTAGGGTAGCATACCAAAGAGCAAAAGTGACTTGCCATTTTCCCAAATTCTCCAGGTTGTAAGTAGTAAATTTCTTTAATTTTTAAATTAATCTATATTTAAAACAACTACTCAATTTCCCACACATATGCTTTCTGTCAATTTCTTCCATTCACCAAGGAGTTATCCTTTTAGAATTCTAGCACAGCAATTAGTCAGGCTTTTCTAGGCTATGGCCAAAAAGGCTTGCAAACTTCACTAGTCCCTGCCCTTTATCTCCCTTCATAGTTTGTCCTGTGTTCATTACCATTGGTTTGCCTGTCTCTGCAATAGGTGAACTAGATTCCTAATGCTTCAGTTTAACTGCTCCCTCAGATTCTTGGCCAACAGTTTTTGTTTTAACTCTAGTCTAAGTGTTTTTTCCCAGCCAGGGCAGGAATAGTTATAAAAGCTAAAAAGAGTACAACATGAGTTGGTTAAGGAGCAGGCAGTTTTATTCCCGTACAGAAAGGGACTGCTAAGCAATAAAGAATCATAGAATGATTACAATCAGTTTAGAGGCTACTATTTAATCTTCATTGATACATTTTCAACAGAGAAGTTCATAAGCTATTTTAAATTTAAGTACGACATTATCTTTCTGGTGGTTTGATTATCTACCATAGTAAATTTAGAGCTAGAAGAGAACTCAAAAGCTTTCAATCTAAACCCATTGTCTTACAGATAAGGAAACTGAGGATGAGATAATGACTAAAGAATAGCTAAAGATCACATAACTAGTGCTTCATTCAGGATATGAACACTGGTCTTTACTCCAAGATAAATATTCTACCCACCATCCCATACTGACTCTTTTCCAGTCTTCCCCATTGCACTGGTCTTCCACTGTGACATCCTCTATTTCTGTTGCCATGTATCCTGCAGTCAAAAGCTAGTTGCTTGAAATCTCACAAGGTCCTGTACCAAAAGAAAGAAGACACAAATAAGAGGTAGTTCCATCCTGAATTCTGACTCTCTAAGAGGATATAACCTTATAGTCCTGACATTCTAGAGGAAAGAACATTTCTCTTACAGACTCCTCATGGTTCTGAGAGTTGTATTTATATATGGAGGTTGGCAAAAAAAGAGATCTGAAGGGTAGAGGTTGGCTGTTCCATATATCCTTGGGGTTCTGGTTAAGAATCCATTCAAAAGTATCTTCATAACAAAAAGCAGATAATGTTTGCATCTGCTCTGAAGTGGGAATGGGATAGTCAAAGCTATTCATCATATATCTCTAAAGCAACATTACATTAATTTTTTGAAAATGAGGAAGCAAAACCTTTAGCTAACCTCAACAACATATTGAAAAAGTTGGACATTATTTACGATGTTCAGCATTCAAGGTAACACACTTCAGCAAAGAATCGGAGGAAGGTATGTTCTCATATCTCTCCTTAGTGCCAATTTCAAAGGATTATTTTTTTATTCTTTTGTCCCTGTTGTTTTTTCTTTCAATTTCCATTGTTGTACTCATTGTGTACATTGTCTTCCTTCTTATGCTTAATTTAATTTATATAAGTTCACATAAAGTAATTTCATGGAGAAAGTGGTAATATCTGGATCAGAAAAGACCTCATAAAAAGATACCATTTAAACTACTCTTTGAAGGAATGAAGGCAGTCTATAAGGCCAATGTGGGGAGAGAATACATTCCAGATGTGGAGGAGCTACAAGGATAAGGGCATGGAGGTTAGTGAGTAACTAACAGGCACCTTTGAAACAGAACATGCACAAAAAAGAATCGTATAAGATGGTAAAGTTGGAACCAGAGTATTGAGGGTTCTAACTTCCAGGTTTCAGATTTTATTTTTTTTCTCTAGAGTCAATAGGGAGATGACTAAATTTTTTGAATGGAGTTAGGTAATATGGCTAGATCTGTGTTTTAATGATATCAATTAAGCAGTTGTATGAAGGTTGGAGAGAAGGCAGGGAGACAAATGAGAATACTATTGGCATGGTACTGACAAAAGATAATGAGGACCTGAGCTAGGAGAGAAGTCATGTAAGTGGATAAAAAGTGGTAGATGCAAGAAATGTGAGGTAGAGGAAAGGTTAATTAGACTTGGCAACTAATTAGATATAGGGGTTGAAGTAAAAGAAAGAGTCGAGAATGACTCCAAGGTTAAGAACTTAAATGACTAGAAGGTGGTGACATCAAGAGAAACGGGAAAGTTTAGAGAAAGGATATTTTTGGTAATTCCTGTCAGAGGTAACCCAGAACCCTTGTGCTTACTACTATTTTCTCAACAGTCAGTGATTAAATTCTGTTTTCCCCTACCATTGCGAACCAAAGTCAACAGGCCTTACTCTCTGCTCTGTGGTTTTGCTTACTGGACCCTAAGTACCATTTGGACCTCACATCTACCATAAGGTTGAAGCCTATTTTATGCGTTCTCTTCCATAATTAGAATGTGAACTTCTTGAGAGCAAGAAAAGTCTTAGTGTTCATTTTTATGTTCCCAATGCTTAGCACAATGTTTGGTGCACATATATACATACACACATACATACATGTGTACAAATGTATACAAATATATACACATATAATACACACATGCACACACACATATACATATATATATATATATATATATATATCCCCATAGTGTTGGACTAGGAGTTGAGAAATCTACTTTAAATTCTACTTCTGATACCAGCTATGTGAGTATGGGCAAGGCATTCAACCACTTCAAGGCACAATTGTTCATCAAACATGGGGATAGCAATATCTATAATACAGTTCAGAATTATTGTAAAACTAAAATTAAATGGGGCAGCTAGGTGGCGTAGTGGATAAAGAACCAGCCCTGGATTCAGGAGGACCTGAGTTCAGAACAGCTTCAGACTCTTGACACTAGCTGTGTGACTCTGGGCAGGTCGTTTAATCCTCATTGCACCACAAAAACAAAACAAAACAAAAAACAAACAACAACAAACAAAAACCAAGCAAAACAACCCTCAATTTAAATAATGCATGGAAATGTTAAAATACTAAATAAATGACTATGGCTAATCAAAATATGAACAGCTATCTGGAAAACAAATTTGTTTCTTGAGGAAGGGGGATGTATGAAGAAAAAATGGTGGCAGAGGTAGCCTGAGAGAGAAGTTTTTCAATATGAAATAACTGCAAAGGTTGGGGGTTTATTTTGGGGGGTCGTTGAGGAAAGAGGTAATGTGTTGGGAAGTGTGTTATCATAGGCTTTGAGGGAGGACTGGGTAAATCAAATGTTTCCAATAAGTGAATATAGAAGGTAAAAAGATAGCAGGTGTACAGAGTCTTTCTATTTGAAGTCTTTATTGGAAGGGTATTGTACTTAACAGGTTATTCAGGTCCTACTTATAATACTGCCAGTAAATTTAAAAAAAATAAAGTATGCATTCTGAAGGCTGTGGAAATTTATTTTGATTTGGGGACCCTACCTTTGGGCTGAGATTAGAAAGCCTTAGGCCCTCAGGGTCTCTTCTGTGTGGGAGGTGCTGGTGTCCCTCCCCCTCCACTTCAGCTGAGCAGAAAAAGCCCTGTGGGCTGTGCCAGGTCAGTGGGGGCACAAAAAAAGCCACGAGATTTGAATGGAGAAAAGGAAAAAAAATATATATATATATACTTGCAAATTAGCCTGGGGGGGGGGTTGGACAAGAACAAAAAGGGAGGAGCTGACAAGATTAGAGGGGCAACAAAGGTGGCAGAGGGCAGACTGACAGAGCAGACAGACAGACAGAACAGAAGGCAGCAGAGAACACAGAAGCAGTCAGCACAAGGTACAGGTTGGAGAAAGCAAAGATTAAGAGAACAAAAGGACACTGGAGCACTAGGAGAATGGAAGAAGAGGTTGGTGAGAGAGAAACACAGGGGTTCAGCAGTGGCAGTAAGGAGAGGAAAGTTAGAAGCAGGGGGATTTACAAAGTGAAAGTGTCATGGAGTTAGAAGGAGCTGAGCAGTGAAAGTGGAACATACTCTAAGGCAAGAGGCAATAATGGTCTTTACTATATTAAAAAAGTTCCAGGCCCAGCAGGTGGAAAGAGACGACTGGAATGCAATCAGATTTTATTTCTCTGTATTTTTATGTTTAAGTAGTATCTCATAAATAAACTCTGCTTTGATGATTTAGTTAAGAGGCATCTTAATCTTTTGCTTAACAATTTTGGGAGTGGAGCAGTGTGGTGGAACTTTATAAACAACCCACATTAAATTAATAGCAGTCAGATAGCCAGTTAGTCAAAAGTCCCCAGTATTAGTCCTCCAGTAGATTTAGTCCCCCCAAATTAGGCCAGTAAATCAAAATACTCTTACATTTAAATAGTTACCCAGATGGGACTTATGGCCCAATTATAATTTTTCTAAACTTATAATTTTGCATATACTTCGAATTTTCATAAGTCCAGGTATATAAATTTTCCAGACTAGATTAGCTAGTTTATAATTATTTTTTCTTTACAAGGCCAATGTGTTGAATCTTGCCATTGTGTTGTTGTGGTAGATAAACTGAAGCACAGGGATATTGGTGACCTAAATGTGATCATAGTTAAGTCAAAATTTGCAACTAAGATTTTAGGCAGTGCTCCAAATGCTTTCTTTAGAACACTTCTTTTTAAAATGTTTATTGGTGGCTGGCACATAGTAGGTATTTAATAATACTGATAATAGATAACATTTAAAACTTGAAAGTTTACAAAGTGCTTTTTAAAATATTATCTTACTTTATCCTTATAACAACCCCGGGATATAGGTATTATTATGATTCCCATCTTACAGATAAGGAGACTGAGGTTGCAAGAAATTAAATTACTTGCTCAGTTATTAAATGACCAAAACAGGATTTGAACTCAGGTCTTCCAATTCTAAGTCCTCTAGTACTTGTATTATACCACCTAGGTGCTTTAATAAGTGCTTTTTGACATTCTAATGACTCCCCGTGCCAAAGAGAACTATCCCTTGCCACAAATAAGTACAGCTATGCAAAGCATATCAGTACATAGTCCATGTGTGAGAATGTATGCCTCATTCCTCAACTTATAGTCCACCACCTTTTTACAGAGGTCTACTCAAGTCAGGACTGCTCACTACATTGACCAATTATGTAATATTTCAATATTTTCCTTTACAGGATGGTCATCATCATCTTAAATATTCTCCCATCTATGTATGTTACCCTCTTATTCCACTCCAAACTCCATCTCTATGTTTTGTGGATTTTTACGTCAAGCTTCTGCAGGGTGTGGCAACCTGGCTTTCATTTTACAGGGAGCTGAATGTGAGACCAAAGTATATTGAATGCTGTTCTAAGGTTCTATTCACTAGCTTACCCTGCCCAAAATGCAGCATTTGCCATATCAAAGGTCAATTGTACAGATTGATGCCATTTTGGATAACAAGTTTTATAACAAAAAATAAGACTTTCACATTTGGTATTTAGTGCTCTGTGGTAATTTATAGCCCTTTTGAGTGGTAGCTAGACCTCCATTCATACTCTGGCTGTCTATTTAGTTAATATGCCAGTGTGTGGGGAGTAGTGAGACAATAAAAATGTGGAATGGAGAAGAAATGTATATCTTACACCATTAAATTTCACAAAAATTACTCATTTTGACACCTCACGATCAGGCCCATGAATGTAAGAAGGGCAAAAATTGGAACCAACAATATGATTAACTGTAGTAAAGAGAGTAGGAAATGGTAATCTTCGGAGAAAATGTAAGATTTGGGTCTGTTTTTCCTCTGAAAAAATGACCTGAGTTTCATCATTAATTATGAACTAGTTTTCACATTTTGGACACATATATCTCTGCCTGGCTGTCAAGAAGCCCATAGCCATGAATTGTATGTCTAGGTCTTTTCTTCGATATAAAATTTCCATTTCATAAAAAAATAAGATTCTTCAGACTGCATTTCAGGGTGATAATTGCACTTCTCAGGTGGTTAGCAGAAAGATGATCTATAAATAATAATTAAAAAGTTGTGTCCCCAGGGAGGTAGATGTCAGATGTGAAACTCAAGCATAAGAAATGTTCAGACTTTTGTCTTGACCTTGTTCTGCTGTATTCAGTATTATATATTCAGAGCACATTTACACGTTGAGATTTGGAAGTGACAACTTCGGCATCCATGAGATGAAGAAAAGGTAACACTGCTACTGTATTCAACTTTCCCTATTCACTCATGTCATCTTTGTACCATCATATTACCTTTATTCCATTTTACAAGTGTCAGGTTATTAGCATTCATAATTAATCTACTCACTCTTTTCCTTGCACTTGTAGGAAGTGTATATAGAAAAAAAATTGTCCTCAAACTGTCGCTCCACGGCCACTACTGTCTAATCTACTTCCCTTCTCCCTTCTACCTGGTATTGTGTAGAAAGAAGAATAGGGAAGTAATGGCAGAAGGTGGCCATTAATAGAACAAGCTTATTTAAAAAAAAAAAAAAAGCAAAGAAAGGAACCAGCCTTTCCATAGGCATAGAGAAAAACGATTTTAGCTTATATATCATTCATTCAAATTAAAATGGAGTTTGGTGGTAAATATACTTAGAAAATGAACATATCACTCGTCAGTGATGTAATTGGTTCTATGAGGCTATGTTAAAGGGTTAAACTGGCATGCTATTTAGGAAACTGATATCTAAGGAATGATCTCAGTAATTAGCAATTAAAAGATTACAGATGGCATAATAGAAAGAGGACTGCACCTGGAATTAGAAGTGAGTTCAAATTCTACCTCGGATACTTACCAGATGTGTGATCATAGTTGTCATTAATTTCCCAAAGCCTCAGGTTCATTAAATGTAAAATGGGAAAAATAATACTTGTACTCCTTACATCAGAGATGTTGGAAATAAAGAATTTCGGGAACCTTAAATTACTAATTTAAATATGTAGCTGCAGTAGTCAGTGACTTAAATGATGGGACTTTAAATGTAATGAAAGCCTCCTCCCATTGGCCCAAATGTCAACAATTCCTCAAAAATCTCTTATCTTAGTAATTAAAATTTTCATTATAATACATCGCTCTTTAATAGTATTCATTAGCAATTAGAAGAACAACAAAACCATGAAGAAATGAGGCATTAAATGGTAACTTTTTGGGGACTGAGAACATCTGGGCCATAAGATTCTGTCTTGGGCCATTGGATCTTCTGCAATGAGAGCTTTTTGCAAGCAAGAGGAAAGCAGGAGTGAATATATTCAGTGCCCACCGTGGAGGCTGTTGAATGTATAGCAGGAAAAAAAAAAGAATGTATAGCTGGATTCTAGAAATGCTGATGAAGAGTGATAAAAGCTAACTTCATCCATGACATAATTTTGCTTAAATCTCTAAAAATAATGCTCTCAGATTTGAATAGATGTTTCAGTCTTTGTGCTATAGTGTATCTATTATTTGGGATGCTGTTTTGAGGTCTTTGATGATGGAAGCACATTTCAAAACACACTTTGGCAAGTTGACTTCTCCATATCTCAATCTCTTTCTTTCCTTTTTTTGGGGGGATGGTGGGGCAATAAGTGTTAAGTGACTTGCCCAGGGTCATACAGCCAATAAATATCAAGTCTCTGAAGCCAGATTTGAACTCAGGTCCTCCTGAATCCAGGGCCAGTGCTTTATCCCCTGCATCACCTAGCTGCCCCTCCATATCTCAGTCTAATGGAATTTTAAAGATCCATGAAATATGGAATAGTCTAAGACCTGAGAACCTGGTCTTGTACCACTCTAAAGACAAAGTCACATTTAGCACTTGTGTTCCTTTGGCCTTATTAATTAAAAGGGCAAAAATAAGGTTTGAGCCATAAAATATTATATTCAACCATTTGGAATATGTAAAAGGAATAGCTTCTCTCTATGAAGAACTGAGATATATTGGAAGTTATTTACCCCATTTGTAAATTGTGGGGGGGATCCCAAATCATCCTGGTATGACCGTTTCCATTTCAAATCAATTCAACGACCATTTATTAAGTCCTGGGGTAAAAAACACAAATGAAATCAGAAACAATCCATACATTAAAAATTAACAGGGGAGACAAAACAAAATATAGTGAAGCTTATTATAATAAATTGATCAATAAATGAAAATTTATTAAGTACTTGTGAAGCTGGAAGCACTGTAGTAGGTGCAGAAAATACAAAGACAAAAAAGTGAAATTGTTCCTCACCCCAGGCAGCTTACCTTTTATTGGGGGAGATTATACATACATACATACATACATACATACATACATACATACATGCAGAGATAATTCTATATGTATGTGTGTGTGGTATATGTATAATCAAAATAAATACAAATAATGTGTATAGTGCAGTGATGTGTATAGATCAGCTCTTTTACCAAATCATAGGAAGTCTTTTAATTTTGGGTAATTCTTGTTGCTTGATGCCAAGTAAAATTTGGTTTTACTTTATTTTAATAGAATTATCAAATATTAGAATTGAAAAAAAAACTTTGAGGTGACTTAATCAAACCATCTAATTTTATGGACAGGGAAATCTATTCACTTGGTAATCTCTTTAATTTATGAATTTAATCTATACTCTTGATTCTCAAATCTATTTGTCCATCCCTAACCTATTCCTTATCACTTAGATTCACATCTTCAACTGCCTATTGTACATCTAAAACTGGATGTATCATAAACATTGCAAACTCAACAAGTCCAAAAACTGAACTTTTCTTTCCCTCTAATTCCCTTCCATAGTATTGATAAGGATACCGTCATTGTTCAAATAACTCAGTTACTCAGCCTAGTGACCTAGAGCTTATTCTCAAATCTCTGTCTCTGTCTCTGTCTCTGTCTGTCTCTGTCTCTCTGTCTCTCTCTGCCCTCTCTTTCATCTTCATATTGAATCTGTTGGATTTTGCTTACATAATTTCTCTCACACATATTTCCTTCTTTCTGACTCCAAAAATCACTGCCTTGATTCAGGCTTTCATCACCTTAGACTATTGCAATAGTCTACTAGTTGGTCTCCTTGTCTCAAGAATCTTCCCACTTCAATCTATCCTCCACTCTGCTAACAAATTAATCTTCTTAAAGCATGGATTTGGCCTTGTCACACACAAACCCCAGCCCTAACCATATAAAAACTCCCATCTGACCATATCTCCTCCAGGTTGAAATATAAAATCCTCTGTATTGTATTCGAAACAACCTGGACCCTTCTCTTATCTTTACTTTATAATGATCCTATGATTTTTTCCAATGCTGGGAGTTCATCAGATTTAAACTAAATTTAGTATGGACAAACTATCTGCTTATTCCACTGCAGTTCTATACATCTGAGCCCAAGAAATATGCTAGCCTTATCCTTTCTGCTAGCATAGATTGCAAGTGTTCATCACCATGCCTGTCAATAAAAATCTCTTGAAGACTCTACTATCTCTGATCAAAAGATTAAATATATGTAAAACGATTTGTAAAATCCAAAGCACTATAGTGGATTTAGTTATTTTTAATTATATTTATTGATTATATAATTATAATTATATAATTATATTTATTGTTACTTTTACCATTCAGTCTTACAGTTTCATTTATTTAATAATCCAAAAAGTATGATAACATAATTAATAGATTATACATGCCATGCCTTGCTTTTTTGTTTGTTTTTTTTGTTTTGTTTTGTTTTGTTTTGTTTTTTGGTGAGGCAATTGGGGTTACGTGACTTGCCCAGGGTCACACAGCCAGTAAGTGTCTGGGGCTGGATCCGAACTCAGGTACTCCTGAATCCAGGGCCGGTGCTTATCCACTGCACCATCTAGCTGCCCCACCATGCCTTGCTAACTTGGCAAAGGCATGGGTTCAAACTCTAGAAAGATCATTAGAAATTTGAACTTGAATGCAAATCAAAGATACCTTTTCTTTATTTTGTTCTTCTTTATTTTATTTTTTGGTATGTCTTTTCTTTCACAGAATAACTTACATGAAAAAGCGTTTTGCAGGACTACACATGTATTACCTATGTCAAATTGCTTGCCTTCTCAATGAGGGGTCAGGTGGGAGCAGGGAGGAAGAAAATTTGGAACTTAAAATTTGAAAAAAAATGTTAAAATTGTTTTTATATGTAATTGGGCAAATAAATAAGATCAGAGTAACAAAAAAGAAATTTACTCTCTTCCAAGTTCATCAGTTACAGTCTAACATTTGAACCCTCTATCCAGAAGATATAGGTATATGAATTTATGTGTTTATATGTTAAGATGATTATTTGTTAACATTCATTTTTAAATTAATTACTTTAAAATTTTGATTGATTTTTTAATAATTTAAATAATTTAATTTAAATATATTTAATAAAAATTAAAAATAAATGTCATTAACAGGGAATCTTTCTTTTAGTTGGATGCATCCTCTATGACACTAAGAAACACCTTAGATAAACAGATATCTGTTTTAAATTTTATTAAATGTTTCTATGGAGGCAGCTAGGTGATACAGTGGATAGAGATCTGGCTCTGGAATCAGGAAGACTCCTCTACTTGAGTTCAAATATAGGCCTCAGACACTACCCGTGTGACCTTGGGCAAGTCACTTGACCCTCTTTGCCTCAGTTTCCTCATCTATAAAATGATGTGGAGAAGAAAATGTTAAACCACTCCAGTATTGGCTAAGAAAACCTTAAAAAAAGAGTTGGATATGACTGAAAAACAACTCAACAACTCAAAAAAAGTAATTATTAAATGGTTCAATGAACAAAGCTGTTTATGCAGTCAGATCTATCTTTTTCAAAATATTGCATTATTTTCACATAGGTATGAGAGAAACTTAGTGAGGGTTCTTTTAAAGTTTCATTCCATTCTAAGTGTAATGCTTTTAAAACATCAGCACATAATAGACTCAGAAGAATTGAAGGACCTTACCTTCTTTAGTGCTCTCATTTTCATACAGTAATATAAATATGTGGCTTGCTAGACTAAATCATCTTCAAAAATCTGCTTCTTCTTTTCTCATGTTTCCTGCAAGGCGAACCTTGATGCATATGTAATCCATGTTGATGAAGCTCTGTATAGGGGAGAAAACAGGCAATTTGGTTGCCTGGTATGTACATTTTTCACCATTTTTTGTGGTTAAAAATATCTTCTATGATGTTTTCCGTATTTTTGCAATCTTCATCTCTTTGAGATATCTTCAAAATTGATCCCTCAGTGCTTTTATAATTTTATTACATATATCACATATTTTCTTTGCTTATATTTGGTCAGATATATGTTCTTTTTGGCTTTAAGTGCCCCTTTCTTACATAGACTACTACATGCCGAGGTACTGATTAGAATCTGGAAGGTCTAAGTTTGAATCTCATTCCTGACATTTCATTCACTACATTTTGGGCCTTAAAGAAGTCCTTTAACTTATTTGATAATCAGCTTCATCTATGAAATGAGAACATGGAGTATCTACTTCACAGAAAAATTAGTAGGCTAAACTAATATAGTATACATAAAGCATTTTGCAATCCTCAAAGTTCAATATACATTTTAGATATTATTATTAGTTTTATTATTGTTGATTATATAGATTACTATGGAAATGTCTATACATCTACATCATGTTTACTTATTATTTTATCAGTTACATTTACAAATGTTCTAAAGATAATCTGGCTAAATTTAGTTTCCAGCCATAATAAACTACATTTTTCCTCTTTTGTGCCATGATATTGCTCATAGTCTTCCATCCTTTTTTTTTAAATATATAATGCTTTGAAAATGAGTTTGTACTCTAAACCAGCCCTTGGTTTCCTTATCTCTCTCTTGTCAAAGAAATCAATGGTTTACTGGCTGAAAGCTGAAGCAGTGTCCTGGGATCTTTCTGTCTACTCATTGTGTTGACTATTTTCCTTGGTCAAACCTAGTGGTAACAGTAAGAGTCAGTGTACTTTTGTCAATTCCTCATTTTTTTCAAGTTAGTAGATTGTTTAAATAAGTAGAATTAGAAGTGCTATCATTATACAAAATGTCCACTCTTCTATTTTTTCCTTTCTTCTTCATCCAGCTGGTTTTGACTTATCTGTCAGACACTTACTACTTGTATGACATTGAACAAATTTTTAAACTCTCAGCCTGTTTTCCTCATTTGTAAAATAGGGATAGATAATAATCTTATAGGGTTTGTGGGTCTTCAGTTTCTTCCTGAAGAAATTATAATTTTTAGTAATGCTGTCTAAATTTTTCTAACAGTATCCTCTTTACCCATGTAAAACCATCATAGATGACAAGTATTGCAAGTTTGGTATGGGCCCCTTTATATCTTGGATATATGCTGAGGAAGAAAGCAAGACTCTATAGTGTTAATATAACTGACGTATAGGATTTAAAAATTTATTATCCTCACTTAAGATGCTTTTGAGATCCTCAGTTTGCTTCTAAAATGAATCATCATAGAAGGACATCAGGGACAAGTTTACATTTATTTCCCAGTAAATTTAATTTTCTATCTTTACCTTTTTTCCGGCTATCAAGATCATTTTGGATGCACTTTCTGTCATGCCAACATTATAACTGAGCCTTGGATCATCTACAAATTGATAGGATTTTCCATTCATGTCTTCATCCAAGTTATTGATGGAAAGTCTGATTTTATATCCTAGGGTAAGCCTAAGTTCGATGCTCTACTCCAAAAAAACCCCCCAAAACGCAAACAACTTCTAGACTTCTAGATTTCTCTCTTAAACACCACCCAACTGCACTATTAGTCATTATTATTTTCTCATTCCCACTGTGTTGTCATGACAAGAAAAACTCAATTTTGAATCAGAGGACTTTGGTTCAAATACTGATTTGGCTACTTATTGCCAATTACTTTCCCTTCTATGTGCTTCAGTTTTTGTTCATTTCTAAAATGAAAATGTTGGATTAGAAAATTTCTGAGGTAACTTCCAGTTTTCAATTCTCTGCTAAAATGATAAACTTAAAAATATCTTTGCTGCTGTATGAACATGGAATATCTGTATTTCTGCCCTAAACTGTTATTGTAATAAAAAAAATCAAAGGCAGGATATTTGATGCTTCTCTTTTGGGAAACAAATTTTACCCTAACTTGTAGTATGAAGAAAGGAAAACTTTAAGTGCAGTTTTCAGGCATGTCATACCAAATTAATGTTGAATTCTGGAAATTAACCCCATACTCTACATTTCTTTTTCTCTGTATCCTCAGTACTTAGCACTTTGCTAAGTGCCAACCCTTAGCAAAATAAGTACTCAGTAAATAATTATTGACTTGATTTCTAGAATTATCCAAACAACTAAGTCTTATATTCAATAAATTATTTCTCTCATTTTAGTTTAATTACTGATGGTTTTAATATATTTTCCTTTTCTGGGGTGTGCATATTATAGTAATTAATGAGAACTTGGTGTTGGAAGCTAATAGTAACATGCTTGCTAACAAAACTGTTATTTTAGATGCTTTTGGTTTTTAAAAATTTCTAAATTGAATTTTCTAAGTCCTTCTCCATTCTTTGTGGTGCCTAGTGGTTTTGTAGCAGTGATGAGTTTGTCACAATTCAGTGTGTTATTTTAAGCTGGCTTCCATCATTGCTGGTAGGTAACTATGTGATATATAACTTGCAAGCAGTCTGCTGTTTGTTACTGGCAATTAATTTCTCTGGTGCCTTTCTTCCATTCAGACTAGGCCTTTATGTTCTAAATCCAGCTATTCTAATGCTCCCCACTTGTGCTGTGTAGAAAAGACTCAGACTGACAGATTATCGCAGGGCAGTTAAGCATTGTAATTGCTCAAATGAGTTAAAATCCCTCAAATATCTGTCTTTGTACCTCATCACACACCACTTCACGGACTCAATATTTGACAATTGATGAAGATAAACTAAAGGGATCTTCATTAGCTACCAACCACCGTGACAAGCTTCTTTCAGCAAAAAGGCTGGTGAATTTTGGAACTTATTAACTACTTAAAAACTGCAGGAAAGCAGAAAAATACTTCAGTGGACTTTAGAATAGATAAAATTGGAAGCTTACATGTTAGTTGGATTGGACAAAAGTGCAATTTCTAATATAGAGCTGTACTTGTTTAAAAAATGTAGGGTTTCATGGGCATGGGCTCTTATCCAATAAAGTAATGGAAATATTATCAAATTCTCATAGGATCCATCATTAATGAATGTTGTCTTAATGTAGATGTAATTACAACATTGGAGAGAGAGTGGCAGAAATCCAGTGGCTATGTGGAAACCTATTTTAGCATGTGTTGGTTTTATTGGCCAGGAATATCACTCCCCCTGATTCGGGATTAAAGTCAGGTGCTACACAAAATACCTTGGGATTTCACTTGGCATAAACCCTAGCACATCCTCAAGTTAACTAGTGACAGTCAGTTTTTTGGTATTAAACTCTTCCAACATTAGGAGGTTGTGGGGGTGGGTTATTGAATTGAGGCAATGCCAGAACACTGCTGTTTTACAAAGCAGGTAAAGGTTAGTATGACACTGATAGATCATGGAAAGAAGGCATGTGCTTTTAGTTGGAAGATAAAAATCCTTTACCTCCCATAACAAAGACAAAAAATAGGAGAAGAAAAACAAGAATGGAAAAAAAAGAAAAAATTATAGTAGATATGATTATACTGGTTAGGCAAATCCTTAAGTAGGTGAAATGATGGGGAGGGACAATTAGTTTCACAAAACAATGATATAAATGGTTGATTTTCAGCATTAAGTAATAGAACTTTCCAATCTTATGACAATGTTATTAAAATGAGTTGAGGGTATTATGTGGAGTATCCTTTTCATGTGGTTTATGACATGGGTCTCATTACATTATAGTTCCTTTGACCTCTTTACATCAGTGTCAGAATAAAAAAAAATTTAGTGAACACAGGAATAAATATCAAAGGTCTTAAGAGATCAGTGTAGGGGCAGCTAGGTGGTGCAGTGGGATAAAGCACTGGCCCTGGAGTCAGGAGTACCTGAGTTCAAATCTGGCCTCGGGCACTTAACACTTACTAGCTGTGTGACCTGGGCAAGCCACTTAACCCCAATGACTCACAAAAAAAAAAAAAAAAAGAAATCAGTGTAAAAAGAAGATAGGCTAAAAAGATCTGTGGCCCACTCAAGATGGGTAGAAGTAATGTTAAAGTTCTGACATAAACTTAAAGCTCTAATGTCCATTGAAATAGAAGATATGTGAAAAGAACAATTATATTTAATGAATATTCTGATAAAGAGGTATATGGGTGCCATTTGAACCTCTTTACTCTTATTAGGAAAAAACAGGCTGGAAAAATATATTTGACTCCTAGAAATGCATTGGCAAAAAAAGACCCTCTATGATGTCACCATTCCAGAGACTTTCTCTGAATTAGGCTGCATACATCCTGGATCATAGTTGATGAATTAGTTGATATTTTTAACCTGATCCTATCATTAGGGTTTACCTGTATATACCTAATTCCATTTAGAATTGAATTTTGTTAAAAGAAGACAGCTTGTACTTTTAAATGATTGTAATTCTCCGTCCTTTGGAGCTCTAATTTGCAGTACTCATCTGATTGTATTTTTGTTGGTTTTTTTCCCTGGACAATGAGGGTTAAGTGACTTGCCCAGAGGCACACAGCTAGTAAGTGCTAAGTATCTGATTCCAGATTTGAACTCAGGTCCCCCTGAATGCAGGGCTGGTGCTTTATCCACTGAGCCACCTAGCTGTTCCCCCATCTGATTGTAGTTAAAGATTAATTTCCTTGGTGAATTTTCGGTTAGCCTCAAGTTGCCATGTCAGTAGGGGGGGGGGAAAAGATGAATACACTAATGTAGAGTTGCTTTTAAAAACTGTGGATTGGTTCAAATCATACTGGAAAGTGATTTGGAATTATGTGAAGAAAGTGACTAAATTTCTATACCCTTTGATTCAGAGATGCTACTCTTGGCATATACCCAAAGATAAAATTCTAATTCATATATACATCAAAAATGTTTTTTACATCATATTTTATAGTGAACGAAGTGAAACAAAGGAGGTTTCCATCTACTGAAGAAAGGCTAAACTCCCCCCCCCATTTCTTTTCTTTTCTTTCTGTTATAAGGAATGGCTCTCCGAGATGGCTTGGAGGGAGGGATACACTGAGAGATATAGCTGATATTAAAAAGTGCCAATAAAGATTTCATTTTTTAAAAGATAACATGGCAGGTTCGCTGATCCATAGAAGCATGGATGATAGGTAAAATACAACATGTCTAGATCTAGATAATTAGATATTAATTTGGGTTTGTTTTGAAAGTAGATCTATGGAATAATTCACATGCACTCACATCAATGATGTCATAATGCCTTATTAGTTTTCAAAGCACAATTTATATATTATCACATTAATTCTTCACAACAACTTTGGAATGTAGGCAGAAGTAGGCATTATTACTTACTATTATGGGAATATAGGCTAAGAAACTGAATTATTTTATGAAGGTCATGACAATTAGTAAGTGAAAGAATTAAGGATTGAACTCCAGTAGATTTGGAGTTAGAATATGTGAGTTTGGTCATGGGGTAATTTCTCTGTGTGTTCTTAGAAAATACTCGAATCAAATATGGGTCAGTCTCTAGCAAAGTAGTTTCATTAGAAAAGAGCTATTATCACTATGACAGCACAGGTTTCTCAGAGTAGGTTGTAGTCGAAATGGAGGATATTGGATTTCTCCCAAATAATTCGCTACAGACAATCCTGTAGAATAAAGCATGTCACTGGGATAACCAGTTAAAGTTCATTTAACATCTACCCTTTCTCATAGGTGCTGCTAGGAAAAATCAATCCATCCATCAATCAACCAATATTGGAGATACAAAGACCTAAAAAGGTCGCTGCTCTCAAAGAGCTTATATTCTATTGGGGGGAAATAATATATACACATATAACTAATCAAAATATAGACATAGCAAACATCAGGCAATGTTAGGGAGGGGACACTAGCAGTGGGAGAATAAGAAATAGTCTTATGTGATGAGTTGAGCATTGCCGGAAGCTAGGAATTCTAAGAGGCGCACAACGCATTTCCGACATGATGGACTAGCCTCTGCAAAGGCTGAGAGACTAGAGAGGGAAGTGAAAAGCACTAACAAATAATATACTTGAAAAGGCAACTTGTAGAGAGTTTGTGAAGGGCCTTATATGATAATAGAAGAATCTGCATTTTATCCTAAAGGTACTACAGTGCTGCTGGAATTTATGGAGCAAGGAAGTAACATGGTTCTATAATGGATTTGCCTCCCTCCCGTCTCTTCCACTCCACCCTGACTTCCTTCAAGTTGTAACTAAAACCTATCTTCTAAGGGAAGCATTTTCCAAACTCTCTTAATTCTAGTTTCTTCTCTCTTTTAATTATTTCTCATTTTCCCTGCATATAGTTTGTACATAGTTGCTTGTTATCTCTCCTATTACATTGTGAGCTTCTTGAGGGCAGGGACTGTTTTTTTGTTTCTTTTTTGTGTCTGTAGTACTTAGCATAAGTCCTGACACATAGTAGTTGCTTAATAACTGTTGACCAAATGACTGGTAAGATCTATTGTTTATGAATATCACTGTGGCACCTGTGTAGAAAGTGGGCAGATAGAGACAGGAGTGTAGAAGTACTTAAGACAGGGTGACCAATTAAAAATAAAAAATAAAATAAAACATAGATAATAATACTTTTTAAAACTGTTAATACAGGGCCTATAGGGATCCTTATGTACAGATTAGTGAGTTTGATTCTGAGTTTGATAACATTGTTTTAGGTGGTACAGTAGAATGATAAGTTTGGTACTATAAGGCCAAAGTTCAAATCTCAATTCTCCTACTTCCCATGTGTGACATTAGAAAAAATGACTCATAACCTTTCTGGGCCTCAATTTCCTCATCTACATGCCCTCTACGGTGACTTACAGCTCTAGATACATGATTCTATTAGGGAGGCTTTCCTGAATAAAACAATAAACATTCTTTAGCACCTATTCTTTGTCAGGTACTGTGTTAGTTCTGAGGGACACAAGACTTATTATTTTGTTCACTTTCATATAGCACTTATACTGTAGATCTGTTATTATTCACTAAACTTTCTCTGGTTATCTGTGTCTACTCATATTCTTTTATGTTAGATCTGGCCCTGCTTAGTTCTGTTTTCTAATGATTGGAGGTAATGTCATATAGCAGAGACATAATGGTTTATTGAAAAAACTCTCAATAGAGTCACACTGGTCAAATTATATATATTTTTTGTAATTGACTAAGAACTCTTGTACTTAGCATTCAGTGGTCCATTTTTTCATTACTCTTCAACTGCCACTGAAGAAGTAGAATGTCTCCAGACAGGGGTGCTGGGAATTTTATATTTTTGTCTATTTCATACATCATCATGGACAAATAATTTATCACCTCATTCCCAAGTGGTTAATATTAAGTTTTTCATAATTAGTGAATATGGTTTTAAAAACAAAACAAAGCAAAACACTTTTTTAAAATTAGCAAACATTTATTTCCTCTTCCTTGGTTTCTCCTAATTGTAAAAAAGGAGAAAAAAGAAAAAGAAAGAAAAAACTGAAATCTATTTTCTGTTCCTATATCAATTGAAATCTACTCCTCTGAAATTTCTACCCATTGCTCATACTTCTGTTATGTGGGGTTCAAGAAAAAACTAGTTTCATCTTTCTTCTAACTAAGAAAACTTACAAGCCTAAAGATAACTAATATAACTAAGATAACTACATATTGTCACAAAGTCTTCTCTTGACAAAACATATTCAGTTCCTGCTATTGGTTCTCATATGAAAAGGTTATCATTTTGATAATCCTCACTTTCACAACTCTGATTTGTCAAGACCTTCTATATTTGATCTAAGTTCTTCATCTTGGGGCAAATGGGTGGCGTAGTGGATAAAGGACCGACCCTGGATTTAGGAAGACCTGAGTTCAAATCCAGCCTCAGACACTTGACACTACCTATGTGACCCTGGGCAAGTCACTTAACCCTCATTGCCCTGCAAAGAAAAAGAAAAAAAAAGTTCTTCATCTCAAGTCAAGATCTTATAACACTCCCTACCTCCTCGGAAACCAATAACTTCTATTTATTGTTCACCATTTTTCACTTTGGGTTCAAACAGATAACAATATTGCTTCTTCCATATGGCATTTCTTCAACATCTTCTCTGCTTTAAACCACACATCTCCTTTTTACATTCAACTTTTTCTGTTATATCATAGTGTTATGGATTATCTCACTATCCTGATCAAGATCTTCTACAAATATTTCAACTGTTAATCTCTACAATTTGGTGCCTGGTAGTGAACACAGTGCTTGAGATAAAACATAACCTGATCAATTTAAGTATAATTTCTCCTATTCTGGAGAATATACGTTGGCTGTGAAAAAGAAAATTCTACCTTTTCAAAATTATAATTATTACTAATATATTTAAATCTTAGATACACCCTTGCTACCTTATAGATGCATATATACATACATGTGTGCATATAAATATATAGGTTATATATATATAGTGTCCTTACAAAAATCAACATTTTACCTCCCCTCCCAACTATTTGGAACTGTTTTTATTCCCAGATTGACTACATAATTGGTGTATATTCAGCCGTGGTTAGATGGCCAAACCAATACACCAAACCTGGAGCATTGCCCATATTTGTAATGCATTTATAAAAATATCAATTTAATCTACAATTACCTATTTAGTAATGTGCATATTAATACGTTTTTATCAAGTACTCTAATAATAAACTGTCACTTGAAATGACATAACAATTTTTTTCTTTAACTATTAAATTAATAAGGCTACTACAGAGTTATCCTCTTGCTTTTTTGAGCATTCAGGGCTGGTATTCTGGAAACATTCTAAAAAGGGAGAATCTGTACCTAATTCCCTCTTCTCAGAGTAAGTTGAACTTTTAGCCTCTTTCTGAAATTAATCACACTTGATCTCATGAGTAAAATGTTTTTAACGTGAAACAATACTCACTGAGATTTAACAAACTATATTTTAATTGTAATTGATTTATACCAAAAGATAAAATGAGTTAATTAGGCCATGCTATTAGAATTAGTAGCAAGGGAAATACTGACACAACTACTGGAGAGTGGAAAAGAGAAGAGAGATTTTAAAAGTTAAAAAACAGTATAAGTTTTTGTTTCTAAGACTCTTCTCAATAATGCTTCTTGGACTCAACAAGAATTATGATTGTATGGTTTAGGGATGTTTTCACAACCTGAAGTACAATACTAATGTTGTTTTTCCTTTTTTTCATTGGCTCTATGATACCTGGTACACTGAAATACCCAAAAGGTCCTTTTTAGACTTATGGTTGTTAGGGCTAATGGTTAATGTTAAACAAGGAATTTTACCTTGTTAAGGAAGAAAATGATTATAATTAGAGAACTGTAAAGTGAATCTGATTCATAATTTTGCTAATTTTTCTTTCCACTCGTGGACTGTACTCATTTGGAAAGGAAGCATCACAGATGCAAGGGAAGCACAAGGAGCACTTCTATACCCAGTCATACATGATATTGTGAATGACACATTGGGCCTAGAGTTAGAGGACTTGGGTTTGAATCCCACTTCTGATATTTGTTAGTTGTGTGACTATGGAGAAGCCTTACTTAAGTGATGAAACATCAGTTTTTAATCTAAAAAATGGGAGATATTAATATCTGGTACTTACTTGACAGGATTGTCTTGAAACTCAAATGAAATAACATGTAAAGCATTAAATAGATATCGAGTTGACAGTTCCAAAATGAGAATGATTATATGGGAGAGAATAAATAAGATCTAGTATTTGCTTTCTTATAAAGGTCATTAGCTTCTGTTTTCTCAATCTTAAGCAATGATTTTCTTCAGAGAGCTTCTGTGATTCCTTTTTCCATTGGCCAATTTGGCTTTTTCAAGCTGTTGACTGTGTTTTTTCCCATGACCCTCCTGTATCACTCTCATTTCTCGTTCCATTTTTTCCTCTCCCTCTCTACTTTATCTTCAAAGTCTTTTTTGAGCACGTCTATGGCCTGAGACCATTCATAGTTTTCTTGAAGCTTTGGATGTAGGAGCTTTGACTTTGTTATTATCTTCCTCTGAGGGTGTATTTGATCTACCTTGTCACCAAAGAAACTTTTGATGGTCCACATCTTGTCTGCCTGCTCAGTAGCCTAGCCTATTTCTTGCTTTTAACTGCCTTCGTAAAATGGGGCACTGCTTCTAGTATGTACTGTCTCAAGCTTCAGGGGGTCCCAGGGGGTATGACTTAAGGAGAGGCACATTTTCAGCTTGTCTGGCCTGTGCTCTTGTCTGTAATTAACCATGGGCCTGCTTATTCTTTAACCCAGAAGTATAAATCTGATTCACTGTGGTTGCAAGCTTGGCATGCCTGTGCCCCTACCCCACTGGGCCGCTGCCACTGAAGTCTGTATCCTGGGTAACACAATAGCACTCCTCCTCAGCTCCAGCAAAGACCCCTGCTATCTGCCCCTGGTCAACCATTGGACCCTCTCACCAGTCCATGAGCTGAGTTCCAGAAGTAGACACTGATGCTGATAATTCTGTGGCTCTCGAGGCATGGCCTTCCTAGAGCTGGGTCTGTGCAGTGCAACTGTTCTCCCCTCTCAGTCTGGCACAGAAGACCTTCCCTGCCACCTTTTTAAGCTGTCTTTGGCTGGAAAAATGATCTCCCTCTGTTCCTTCATGGATTCTGCTGCTTCAGGAATTGTCTTATGATATTATTTAGAGGTATGTGGACAGATTGTGGAAAGTTCCAAAAAGTTATAGCCTTTCCTCCACTATCTTGGCTTCAACCTCTACTATTTTCTTTCTTAAGTTGGAAAGATGAAAACATTTCAAGTATGGTCTTAACAACAGACTAAATCTGTTTTCTAAGGACTAATCTAAGTATGGAGGGGCTCAACAGTCAGTCAATAAACATGTATTATGATAATTATTTAGCATTACAATCACCAGTGGCCTGGCCAAATAGAGATAAATTCTTTGGCCAGGACAGTCCTTGAAATGGAGAAAAAAATCTATTTTAGTCCCAGACAGTATGTTCCCACTTGAAGTGAGGAAGACCTGAGTTCAAATTTGACCTCAGACACTGACAAGCTAATGAGACTATGAGCACTTAACCTCAGTCTACCTCAGGTTCTTCATTTGTAAAATAGGGATAATAATAACACCTATTTTGTAAGCATGGCCCTGAAGACAGTAGCCTCTTAGTTCAGTTTTAACATTGGGACAAAAAGAAGCACTGATTGGTCATTGAAAAAGGAAGTGTATTTTGGTCAAACAGTGAGAATATACATCAAGGATATAGTAGCATTTAGATTCTCTAGATGTGCAACCTGACCAACATCTATATCTGAAAATGCATCTGGTCAGTGGCGACATTAGGATTGGTTACTCATCTGGTCTCAGGCACCTACCAAATATGAGAGGTTTTAGATCACAAGTGGCTAGGACGTTTCAGAACCTCAGCCTGGAAGCTGCTATCAGGGAAACTAGTGCCAATCAGATTGCCTGGGAAATCAGGGAAGTCAGGGAAGCTGCAGTAGGAAAATGCTGATCCTAACCCTATACCTATCAGGATTGATTGGTTATAATATAAAACATATTATGCACACACACACATATATGTATAGTGTATGCATGTATAAAATAAGTTAGCATATCTTATCCAAACTTAAAGTATGTTAGCCATTATTAACTGTTATAAGCTATTATTGTTTGTTGTTGTTATTATTGTTGTTGTTTTTGGCAGGGCAATGACTTGGTTAAGTGACTTGTCCAGGGTCACAGAGCTAGTAAGAGTGCCAAGTGTCTGAGCTCGGATTGTTTACTCAGGTCCTCCTGAATCCAGGTCTGGTGCTTTATCTATTGCACCACCTAGTTGCCCCTATTAGCTATTATTGTTATGGTTATGGAATGGTAAAAAAAAGGAATAGAACTGTGAATTGGTCCAACTATTCTGGGAAGTAATTTGGAATTACATCCCCCCAAATCAATAAATTATGCATCCTCTTGAACTCATCAGAAGTACTAACTAGTAGGCATATACCTTAAAGAGGTCAGACTGTGGGAAGGAACCCATGTCTGCAGAAATCTATAGTATTTTTGTTGTTGAAAAGGAATGGAAATGAATGAGATGGCTCTCATTTGGAGAAAAGCTGAATAAAATATGTTATTAATATGGGATATCCCAAATGTCTTAGTAAAATTTTAAACTTTAATGGCTTACTCATGTATCATGCTTAATAAAATGAATAGTTTTAATTAATTCTAATAAAATTAGTAAACTTTTAAACTTAAATAATTTAAAACTGCATTAAAACTTTTGTGACACTATTATATCACTGTAAAAATGATGAATATGGTCATTTTTGAGAAACCTTGGAAGATTTGTATGAATTTATATAATGAAGTGAGCAGAACCAAGAGAATAATTTATGCAATGACCACAATGATGTAAAGGAAAATGACTGAAGGACTTCAGAATGCTGACAGAGGCAATGAATAATTATGACTTCAGAAGACTAATGATGAAACATACTTCTTATTTCTTGGCAGAGAGATGATACATAAAAGTTGTTGGATAGGAAATACATTTTCACATATGGCCAATTTGTTTGTTTTAATTGACTGTATTGATTTATTACAATTTGGGTGTGAGAAGGAATTTAAAAGTAGTTATAGAGAAGTGAATAAAAGAATCAAAGAGAGGAAACAATATCAAGGGAATAGTAAAAATGAATAAAAATAGGAAAATGAAGATCAGAAGTGGACATAGGATAGGATAGATTTTTTAAAAAACTCTTACTGTATTTAGAAAAACAAATTCTTCATCAGAAAGAAAAAGTTTTATAAATTTTTCTGAAGCAAATGTTTTTCTCTTATGAAGGGAGGGAGGGGAGACAGAGCCAGAGCCAGAAAGAGAAGGCCTAAGCTGTAAATTGGATAGAATTTGGCACTTGGAATCAGTTTTTGAATTCTGCCCAGACATTTAGTGACTGTGTGACCCTGGACAAGTCCCTTGAATTCTTTGTGTCTTCTCCATCTGTAAAATAGGGGATAATAATAAAAGACCATTTCAAAGGGCTGTTGTAGGGATCAAAAGAGTTAATATATGTTAAGCATTTTGTAGGTGTGGGAACTAGAAAAGCTTAAAAATGAAATAGGTCTCTTCCCACAAAAGAGTTTATGTTCTCTTAGGAGGGTGAGGGTACATCAAGTACACAAATAAACCTACTATAAGAAGAAACTGAAGGAGGAATGAAGGCTTGTAACTGTTGGGATTCAGGAGAGAGCATAATGGAGAAGGTAAGACTCAATTTGAAGCCTGGGATGAAGACAAGGATTCTGAAGAGTAGAATGAGGAAAGGATTTCATTATGTATATAAGCAAGTAGGAAATAAAAATTTAAAATTCAAGGAATGGTTGACAAGCATTTAACCTGGAATGTGTTAAAAACTTTATTGTTTATTCCTTTTGTAGTTTGGATATAGGAATTGGGCATCATGACTAGTGCTTACACTCAGGAAACTTGTACTATGCAATGGATACCTGAACTAGAATGATGGAGATCATAATAGGTAAGAAAAAGGAGATCCCAACTTTTCATTTTCTGTTCAAGGAGAGTAAATGGCGGGGGGGATTGCTTCATTATAAAGCAATCAAGTCTGTTGGTTAATTGGGAACAAAGAATTCTGAGCACTATAAGTAAACTATCAGTATTTGAGATGAATTAATATTAAAAGGAAAAGTCAGAATAACTCCAAATGGGATCATCAATCTTTTCTCCAATGCATACTTAGTACAACTTGGCAAAGTAATATTCCAAAGATATAGGAAGGCAACTGTCCCTTGTCAATTTGACCAGGTCAATCCCTTAAAAATTCAAAAACCATCCTTTATTTCTTCTTGCCTCTAAGACAAAATATGATCATCTTAGTTTATGTGACATTTAATATTCTTCACAATCTGATTCCACCTATCTCATTGGCCTTTTGGTAATACAGCCAGGTCCCAATGAGTGCAAATAATGAATCCTCAGAAATTGCTTCATGTACTCAAATTTGCACTATTTGAAATTGTACTAATTTAAGATCTGTTCCTTTCAATGCTTTCTAGTTTTCAGCTAAAAGCACCTATTTACTATTAATGCCAGATCAACATTCCTTCACCCATATTGTCTCCCATATCTGGAATACATTTCTGAATTCTTACCTTCCCTCAAGGCTCAACTAAATTTTCATTGCCTCTTTCTAGCCTTCTCGGGTATTGCTAGCTCTTTACTAACTCAAAGTTTCTTAAAGTTCATTACTGATCTTTGTCTCTGAATTGCTATGCCGCTGAATCTTTTTTTTTTTTTTTTGGCAGGGCCATGGGGGTTAAGTGACTTGCCCAGGGTCACACAGCTAGTAAGTGTCAAGTGTCTGAGACTGGATTTTGAACTCAGGTCCTCCTGAATCCAAGGCCGGTGCTTTATCCACTGTGCCACTTAGGCTGCCCCCTGATATCTTGCATCGAACTCAACAATGTTCATGTTTTATCCTCCCAACTCACTCTTAGAATATAATATCCTGAATGGCAAAGGACCTTATTTTTAAAAAATGGCCTCTGTGTACTCAATACTTATCAGAGTACCTTGAGTGTTAAAAAAAATAAAAAGTCCATGATTTTCATTGGCAGATGGAACTCCTGATGAAGACACTCCCTTTATTATTGATTATCAACAACTTACCATCTACAGAGTTGTCCCAAGAGGTTAAGTAACTTAGTGTCACTTAGACAGTATATATCAGTCATATTTGTAATGTTTGCTGCTTACCGAGGTGCAAAAACTTCCCACTGAAAATAAAGCAATCCCTTACTAGCTGAATGACCCTGGGCAAGTCACTTAACCCTCATTGGCCTGCAAAAAACAAACAAAAAGAAAATAAATCAATCCGTTCTGGCTCTTGGTAACTAGTTTGAACTGGCTCCAACCACACCTTTGATGATAGCAAAACTAAAGTGGAATTTCTATATAAAGACCCTCTCTAGAATACTCTGGTGGGCTCCTGTGGAATGTTGTCCCTGCTTGTACTTTGTTATATTATTACTAAGAATCAGCATAAGGTAAGGTAATGGAGATGCCATGACCTATTGATCTGGTTATGCCATTAGAAGAATCAACCTATTCTCTAGAAAGTGATGGATCTCCTCATTATGATTCACACATTGCACAGAAGCCTCTGACTTCCTGGGATTTTGGTTAAAAATTTCAAATCTCTTAGCAATCATTTTCACCCACTACAGTTTTTTACTAACAATGGAGGAGAGACCTGTAAACTTGGTAATTTTTCACTTAAAGCTGTCTCAATATGCATTTTTATTATATTTTTCAAATCTTGGAGAGCTTATAGAAAGGAAAAGAGAAATATAGTGTTAGAGCTGAGGCAACATCCTGGTGTATCATAGAATGTCACTGTGTATTAAAAATCTAGGAAGTTTGAGGTGGGAAAGAAGAGTAATCTCTGAGGGTTCCATGAAATACCATCACAGAGGGAATCACACATGAGCTGAGACCTGGAAATGGGAGAAAAATCTTATTCATTGAGATTACGGCAGTGCATGATACACAACATTAGACATTTCACGGATGCCTAATATGTATTTACAGAAAGGATCTATAATTCTTTGATCATGTGGGAAAATTTAGGCTAGGAATGTCTTTCCCTGATTCAAAACATCTCTTCTTCCCTAGAGAAAGAACTGAAGAGCGCCAATGACTGGTGGCCATGAGTTTGAGAAGCAGTTGGAAACCAAGCTGTGTGTTTAGGAAATGTGTCCAGTTTCTGTGAGGCTTTACTTTTGCCTGTCATCTTAGCTTGAATCAAAGTAGGGAGATAGTGGGTGGAAACTATTGGGACACACAGATTTAGGACCAGAAAGCAAATGGCCATCTGGTGATGTTGACCAGATACAGTCGACCAGGAAAAACTAGTTTATATGCTCTGCAGTCCACCTGCATTGGAAAGAGGTAATTTTTACATCAAGGGGTGTGAACAGATAAAGATTAGTAGGTATAATCTCATTGAGTAATGTAAAAGAATTAATTGTTATTTGGGGTTTTTTATGCCTCAGCGCGCACAGGCCTGGGCTTCTGCAAACTGCATGTGCTCCACCCCACTGGTTGTAGCCCTTGCCAGGGCTCTGGCACCTCAAGTCATCACCACTTGCCCACGCCTACATGCGCCTGGCAAAAATTATAATGATTGGAAGCCTAGTGAGGGGCAGGTCCTGTGACTGTCAGAGCGGCCATCCCCATGGCTGGGGCTATGTGGGGAGTTTCTAGGTTTGGGGGAGGAAATTGGGCAATTCTAGATGGAAGCTGAAGCGAACAGGTGTTCTGCTGCATATTTTCAGCTGATTCCTGGGCGGTGGTATTTTTTCAGATATTATAATTTCCCTTTCCCCATTTTATTTCCTTTCCCTTGATCCTACTGATCCTGTTTGTGTTTTGTTTTTAAGTTCGTTCTTGTTAAAATAAATCTTGTTCTGTTTTGAGGGAGGCTGCCGGTCTCCATCCTTGCCCCAATATTGCGGTGAGCCACTTAGCTAGCACTCCCCAATTAAAAATTGGTCCCCACAGTAACCAGTAAATTAGGGCTTCTGGAAGTAGCAATTGAAATGAGGACTTTTTTTGTCATTTCTAAGAGTTTTAAAATGCTAGGCCAGTGAGGTTGATCCCAGGTATGATCCCAGATGCTAGGGATCTGTTTGATCCTGGTGAACACTTAGTTGTGAAATTATAATTGTATTGAGAGAGGATTTTGGGGAGCATAAGCAAAAATTAGTGAGAAACAATTAAAATTATGTAGATATGCATAAAACTATGACAAGATAGAAATATATCAAATTACAAGAGGATTATTTAGGATAGTAACATAATAAGATGTATGTGAAGATTCTCTGGTATTCTAGCACATTTCTTGACCATCTTCAGGAAGATAGCTTCTTATTTTCTTAAGAGTAAAAAATCCCTTTATAGGGGTGCTGATGTCTTTTTTTTTCCTTTGGGATTCTGCATAGAATCTTACACATATTTACAGAAAAGGACAATAACTTTCAATACACAATTATACTGATAGTGGAGGCAGCAAGACTTCAATGATTATTTATAAATGTTTGTATGCATGTACATATTCTCTAGCAAGAAAATCTTCGTATTCAATCAACTGCATTTATTTGACACCTACTATGTGTCAGGCTCTAGTGATATATAAACAAAGACTGAAATAAGCCCTACTTGTAATAAGCTTATGTTCTAATCAGGGAGATAATAAGTACATATCAAACTATAAGGCATAATTGTAAAGTTAATAAGTACTTGTACATTATAAAAACCAACAAGCATTAGGATTTTAATTTTGCACTCAACAAAGAGTCCAGAGTATGGAGACTTACAGATTGGTTCACATGTTCTGTGAAGGTTTGAATTCAAGAGCTAAAGTGGGGAAGAGGCCATCCTTAGGGTCAGGCCCCTTAAGAGCTACGCTTCCTCATTCCATAGCTCATTCCCTCTAATTTACTCTCCTAGTCTAAACCTGTAGTTCCAGGTGTCTCTGTCCCTGAATCCCCACTATTGACTTAAACTAAGCTTCCAGACACACTTACGACCCTTATATTGAGGGCCAAGAAAAGGCTATATATCAGTATTCCCTAGAAATTTACCCAACTATTTATTTCACTGCTATCACATGATAGAATCCTTGGGGTGAGGTAATCTTAGAGATAAGATTTTTTTATATCAATAAGAGCTGGGTTCAGAGTCACAAAGCCCACAATTCAAATACCACCTCTGACACACACATTTCACAGTACCATAAATAACTCTATAAGTCCAAGAAAAGGTGTTTATCTGCATGGCAAATGAAGCCCCTTGCCAAGAGCTCCATATAGCAATTAAATCATAGATCTAGTTTAAAAATATGATATACCAATTCATGAACATATTAAAATGTCATCATATCTTCCTCACCCCACCCCTTATAACCAGACAGCCATCTTTCTCATCATTTCTACTTTCCTGATGAAGAGACAGTTAGGTTTGTCTATAGAAAAATAAGAAAAATTATCACATTTGATATAAATATAAATTTATTTTATAATTTAATATTTTAATAATTTAAATTTTAGACTTAATTTTTTATCTAGCCTATAAAATATGTGTCCCATGTAATCTGTCATGAAACTAGTCATTATCCATTGACTTTGGTAATGGAAAGCCATGTGATTCAGTTCTAGTGGCCAGGGGGAGCTTACTTTTTAAATAATTTTTTCCCTCATTCATTATGAGAAAATTTATGAATTTTACATATAAAGGTCATATAAAAATCCTATATTTGGAAGTTAAAATTATAGCTTCTGCCTGAAAAATGTTAATAATTACACAGGACTTGATAAACTGCAGATTTATTGTATCTTCATAATGAAGGGTTAAGCAACTCACTTCAAAATCCTAAGAAAATAAATCTCCAAACCCTACAATATCCATCAGGAGAAGAAATTTCATTATTAGCTTGCATGTTCTCACATTTAAGGAATGGCATTCAGTTTTCAGTAAACCATTTATTATTTTGTTAAAAGTAATTTGGGCTCTTTATTTTTCATGCAGTCTTATTAGAATTTTATTTTGTGGGACTAATATTATTTTCACCTTGTTTGGCACTTACATTGGTAAGTCTAACCCTTACATTTTGAAATGTGCAAAGCATAAAAATGTTAACAGCATCATTGTGTTACTGATTAACAAAGGCACAACCTGACCTTCTAATTTAACAGTAGTCCAGTCCCATTATAAATATAATCACATTATATATTGTATATTATTCCCCAAAGTCCTCAGGACTAACCACTCTAGGGTAACTGTGCTGCCATTCGTTGTATTCTGAGCTCTCTGTAATTCCCACCTGTTCATCACAGACAAGTTTACCAACAGTCACTCTTGCAATTTAGGGGGAAGGGAAGTTGTGATGCAGCAAGTAGAAAATGTCAGTATCTTAATGAATTTCTCTAGACTTTACTATTCATAGCTGAACTGGAAGATCAAAATGAATTTTTTCTCAACTGTCCTTAAAAGATAAACACTCTAACAAAGATGGAATTTCATTGTCATTTTCATTAATCAAAGATTTTGAATTTTCTTATAATAATTAGCCAACATCAATTTTCTACATCACATACCTTAGCAGTGCTAGTCTGTAGCCTAATATACTTTTCTTCAGATGAAGCAAAAGAAAAAAAAAATCTGAGAAGTTAAGCAAACAACCAGAAAAGTAAAGGCTCCAAAATGGAGAGGGGATGTCTCAGAAGCTCTAGAGGACATAGCCTCTCAAGATGGTTAAAGATAATGGGTATGCTAAAATCAGTTCAGTGGTAGACAACAGAATCATCATGTCATCCTCTTCAGCAGGTTGGTCATCATATAGAATGTTTATTCATGATAATCTAATTTCATTATCTTAGAGAAGAATGGATCTGACATAGAGGATGCTAAGTATTTATGATTCCTTCATAAGTTCAAAAATGGGCCCAAGAAAATGTCCAGGTTTTAAAAATTTTTTCTAGTTTCTTCTCCCATAGCTTTGAATTATACTACTTATAATCTTATAAAAATAATGGCTGATGTGGTTGTAAAAATTTCCTAATTGAAAGGAAATTTCTTACATTATTGTCATATTATTTACTCTAAATGTATGGGAGTGTCTAGATTATTATGCATTGTGTATTGGGACTGGTATGTATAATATTACATTACATTTAAACATTCATAGAATGTCGTAATAATATATGGTTTCTTATCTAGTACAGATAGGTTAATTATTAACTATTGTTTTCCTTTCTTTTCTTCTTTTTGTTTTTGGGTGGGGCGATGAGAGTTAAGTGACTTGCCCAGGGTCACACAGCTAGTAAGTGTCAAGTGTCTGAGGTTGGATTTGAACTCAGGTCCTCCTGAATCCAGGGCCAGGACTTTCAGTAAGCTAGGTGGCACATTGGATAGTGGCACATTGGATAAGCCCTGGCCCTGGATTCAGGAGGACCTGAGTTCAAATCCAACCTCAGACACTTGACACTTACTAGCTGTGTGACCCTGGGCAAGTCACTTAACCCTCATCGCCCCACCCAAAAACAAAAATGAAAACAACAAAAAAAGACTTGCATATTACTTGGCCAACACAAACCTTGTGATTAAGACAATACAAGTATCACGAGACACATTTTATAGATGCCCGAAGAGATACAGAGATTACAATGGCTAATAAATTATGGAACCAGTATTTAAATCTGTGTTTTGAGCCTTTTCAGTATACTGTGTTTGCACCTTGGTGCCTTCAAGTATAAAGAGAAGGAACAGGACTCTATGGAAGACTATTGACTTAACTAATGTAAACTCCTTGAGGGGAGGTATTATTTTAGCTTTTCAATGTAACCCTTAATAGTTAGCACAGTGATTGGGATCCTTAGTACTTAATAAAAACTCATTCATTAATCACTGGTTGATTAAGAACATTATTTGAAGTATACTTTATCTTTTTCAAATAAAAGAATTGTATTCTTCACCTATAGTTTAAGACAGTAATTATAAAAGTAACTAATACGAATCACCTAAAGTTACCTGGAAAAAAAATGACATGTCTTATCTTAAATTATCTTATGCCAAATTGCCATGAAACAAGTCTACCGTGTTAATTTGTTATGGTCTATATATTTTTTTTATTCCATACACAGGGAATAAAAAAAACAACTATGATGATGAAAAAAGAAAAAAAATCAAATTTAAATGTTCAGCTTAAGGGGCTTACTTGTATAGGGTGGGCCAAAAGTCACAATGTTTTAAAAACTTTTTGGAAATTATTTTTCTTTATTTTTAGCATGGTATCAAAGATTTAAATTTCACAGATAATGTAAATTCACTTCCTATAGATACTGTAATGATGAATACAGGATATGTACAAAAAACAAAAATAAATGAGTTATTAAGCTATCAAAACCTCTTTGGTGACCGGTGGGTCGGAATTCGATAGGTAAAACAGACTTTGTTGTTGGGCGCATGTTACCACGAAAGAATTTTGGTATGTTGTGGTGTTCCAAGATTCAGAAAGGTAGATCAAATAGGTGATGATTCACTATTGAATTACCACTTTCCTTAGAATATAAACAAGAAGAATATAGTTCCTTCCAAAACATCACTCAAGCTAGTTCAGTGTAAGAGA
Organism: Dromiciops gliroides; assembly: GCF_019393635.1. Classification (NCBI taxonomy): domain Eukaryota; kingdom Metazoa; phylum Chordata; class Mammalia; order Microbiotheria; family Microbiotheriidae; genus Dromiciops; species Dromiciops gliroides. The sequence continues at coordinate 133,132,432 of NC_057862.1, forward strand.
GGATGAGGAAAAAAAGACCTTATAAGGCTTTCTACAAGCCTGACATTGATTCAGTTTATAAATAGTTTTTTCAGGAATTTTATGACTCTAAGTAATGAATTATTATGTCTATTTATGTAATACTAACATCATCAATTTAAAAAGATCAACTAAACCAGTTTTTGGTGTCATATAGGAAATCTCTTTTTCATTTTTCACCTACTTGTTATGATATCACTTGGTCAACAGTCTTTGATTTGGTTCAGGTCCTGGATTGGCTTGTTGCAAAGTGATAGGGAAAGAGTGTTAGAAATGAGATGATAGTTGGTGATATGACATAGAGTGGATGGCTTTAATATTTAGTTCCTTCATGCCTCAAGCTCCTTCTCCCCATGCATCAAAGCAGCTTTATGGTTTTCCAGTTTGCATTATTTTATTCCATTAGGGATCTGGGCAAGTCACATCAACTTATTAAACATGTAGGTGAGGAGACAAGGAAGTATAGTAGCTCAATTCAGGTTCAAACCTGTGAAAACCTGAGTTTTAAATCCACTCTGACACAATAGGGCTTTATGAATCTTTATAAGTCATAATCTCTCAGTGCCTTTGAACAACACTCTAAGACTTCCAGAGAAGGTGTTGACCTGTGTTAGGTAGAGTAATTTCCTTAATTACACACAGGACACGTGAGTGAGCATAGGAACTTTAGTAACATATATTGTAGGGAAAGGCAAGTGATTCTTTCTTACATGTTAGTATACTAAATAAAAAGTAAAAATAAAAAAGAACCAAGGAACATGGTACACTTAACTTCAGCATTACTGGAACACAATCAATTACACACTGATCCACAACTTTTGGATCATACCTTTAGAGCTATAAGGTCACTTAGAAGTCCCTTAGTCCTTTTCTGATCTTTATCCCCACAACTTTACAGGTGAGGACATTGAGGCCCATAGAGCTTAGGTGACTTACTCAAGATTACACTTGGGATGAGAATTGGGATGAGGACCCAAGTCCTCTGACCTCAAAGTCATTGCTCTTTTCACGAAAATCAAAACTCCCCTCCATTAGTGGCATGTCAATTATTTAATAAAAGGATTCAAGCAGGTATCTCCAGTGTACTTATATGGCTGGTTTAGGGACATAAATAAAAGCAGGAATGAGATTTAGTTGACCATAGCATTTCATCACATTCCAATGAAACATTTTTATCAAAAAGCTGGAAAAGTCTTACAGTTAGTTCAAACAGTACATTTTACTGAAATGTCATTTTTGGATCATCCAGTTTCTAGCAAAATGTCAAATGAATAACCCTATTCTTCACCAAAATGGAAGGCTGATCTCCTGGCAACACACTTAACAGTAATATTTCAGATCTTTGTGATGTTCATTCTGAAAGTTCTTCACATCTGCTCCATAGAAGAATTGAGTGTGTATTTGAAAAAAAGTCACTTTACATGCAGAAAGTATCACTTAAACCTAGCTGAATGAAAATTACTTTTTTCAGATCTTTTAGAATGCAATCCCTGTAAGACATTCTATCCTTGTAAGGGCTCATCTTCACCTCCTATAAGAAAAACTCTCATCTAGTTATTTTAAATTAGTTGCAAAACACAATTATACATAGCGAACCCAAGCAAAGGGCTTCCGTCAAATGCACTAGAGCAGTAAATACTGTTGTCAATTAGATGTTATCTATGGGATATTATCTCACTGTTCAAGACCTAAACATTAATTTTAAAGAAATTTGCATCCATTTCTAATTCACAAACTGATTCCAAAAAATGTCTCCTTGGTGTAGATTTATTTTTCCTTTTCTATTTCCATGGAATTAAATGAAGTTATACTATATGCCCTATTCTTCCTCCTTACTTTGATCCATAAAATATGTTGGTACTAAAAATGAAAGGAAATTAGCAATATTTGAAATTTTTCCGACATAAATACAGACACTTAATGATAGATTATTGGAGTAGGATGTTTTAAAATAAAGCAAATATTGCTGTAACGATTAAAGTAAGTTCAGTAATGTCTATATAAATATTGATAATTCTTATATTTCTCTTTTTTCTTTTATCTCCTTTTTTTCTTTTCTTTTTTATTTTGCAGGGCAATGGGGGTTAAGTGACTTACCCAGGGTCACACAGCTAGTAAGGTGTCAAGTGTCTGAGGCCGGATTTGAACTCAGGTACTCCTGAATCCAGGGTCAGTGCTTTATCCACTGCGCCACCCTAGCTGCCCCATTTATCTCTATTTCATCTACATCTCTCTCTGTATACATACACACATATAGCCATAATTACATTGTTGCACAAATCTTTGATGTCATTGGGGTACATAATTCCTGTAGAGGAAACTCCCACTACTGCTATTGTTCTGCAATTTAGTCATAAGGAGTTAATTTGATGGTTTTTTTTTTAATATACACATGTGCAATACATTTATAATATGTTTGTATCTGTGCACTCACATAAACTGTCATGAAAATATAGACATATCTAAATGGATTAGGACTAGATTATCTCTAAGGTCAACAATACATGAATTGTGTATGCATACATGTAAAGATTATATATACATGGGCACTTATAAATATGTATAATAAATGTAGCTATATACACATGCAATACATACACATGTATTCATATATAGACATGCATATTAACACACACATAGATACATATAATCCAGTATTTTAGGGCTTAAAGGACAGGATTTACATAGACATCTAGTCAAAATATCTTTTAAAAGGTAAGGAAATTCCATTTAGTGTTTAAGTGATTCCTCATTACCTCTTAGGCAGCATGGTTATAATGGTATGGACATAGAATTTAGAGTAAGAATACTTGGATTTGAATAATGACCCTAGCTTCTTAGTTTTATGCTTTTGTCAAGTCCTCCATCTCCATGAGTTTGTTCTACAAACCAGAAAATGACCTTGTGTAAAACATCTTCAGTCTCAGTGAACCAGCTTTTGGGTCCTGTCCTTCTGTAAAACTGATCTAAAATAGGACACTTCCCTTGACTTTTAAGTCTTTAGCTACCATTGGTCACCAATTAGACTGAAAAATGAGCCTAATCTGATTAACTTCTCCACATTTTCTTTCCTACTAGTGCACATTTATATGGGATAAAATTCAGCATGAAAATAGAATTACCTGGCTTCACACACATAACTCCACCCCTTTTACTGAATTAATTCAATTTGAATACACATATAAGCATACTGTAAATGTTCTATGTAGGTGTTGGGTGAAAGAAATTATGATTTACTTGTCGCCAGAATAATTCAGTGAATCAGAAGGAGTTACTGCCATGATTCACATCCAATGTTACAAATTATTCACCACATAACCAACCTCCATACATATACAAGGCCAAGACAAATGAAGTAGAGATGTTGTGCAATGAATTAAAACAATGAAGACTGTTCTAATGATCTAGAGCATTAGATGTTTATTTTATTTTATTTTTCTTGGTCTCTAAATATTTTGATTAGCTTTCTACTTTATTCCAATTCATCAAAAATTGTTTTCTAACTTTCAGCTTTACTTTGCCTTTCTAGGTCTTGGGAAAAGAAGTCAGTCAATGATCACTTCAAAGCACTTAATTTGGGTCAGTCTTGCACTAATGCTGGGAATATAAAGAAAAGGGGAAAAATAATCCTTGTTCTCTATCAGGTTACATACAAGGGTCAAGCATTATAAAACAATTGAAAAGCAAATCCATTCTGACATGTTGGAATTACTGGGGCTATGATTTTTTACTTATTTATTTCTATTCATACTGCTTGACATGGTAAGAGTGCCAATATCCCCAGTATCAGGATGGCTGGACATAAACTCAATGTCATCATTTCCTTTTGAACATTCAAAACCATGATTCATTCCACCACATTTTGGGGTTCCCTGTCAGTCATTTGAAAGTGAATCTGTAAATCAAACAGTTCACCTATTATTCTTGTTACATGAAAATCCAGCATTTCTTTGGGCCATTCATTGCCTTCTGGGCACCTGCCACCCCTACCTTCACAGGAGCTCTTCATTGACCAAAACAACAACAACCCCAAATAAAAAAACAAACAAAAATAAAGAAAAATGTCTACATAATTTATTCCATGTACATGAAAGATTCTATTTTCCATTTTTCATTGCAACTCATTATTCTCATATGCATATCATTGAAAATGATTTATTTAAAATTTTTGAATCTATATTCATTAATGATATTGGTTTCTATATCATCTGTGTTTATCCTTCCCTGGTTTAGGTATGAAGACTATATTTGTCTCATTAAAGGATTCTGGTAAGACATTTTTTCTCAATTTTTAAGAATGATTTATGTGAGTATGAGTACTAATTATCCTTTAAAAGTTTGATAGAATTCTCCTGTGAAACCAAAATTCAATTCAGTTATAGCTAATAAACAATAAATCAGTTTTAGGGTAAAAAGGAATCTCAGTATTGAGCTGATCTACCCCATTCCTCAAAGGAAATCCTACTATAAGATACCACAAAAAAATGTTCATTCAGCCTCTGTTTTATATCCCTCCATAGGCAGAACTCAACTATCTAAGGCAATATATTCCATTCCTCTTTTTGACTTCTTTGCCAGGGTGCTTCTTTCCAGACATCATGTGTAAATTTATGTTTTTGCAACTTCTTCCCACTTCTGTTTGTTCTACACTATGGGACCAAAAAAAAAAAGATCCATACCTATTCCATATGAAAGTCTTGGATTACTGGAAGATACCTTTATCCCCAACTGAATCTTCTCGCTCCAGAGACTATCATATAATAGTCAACTGATCCTCTTAGTGGAATGGGGATCAGGGCGCTTCACCATCCTGGTTACCTTCTCAGGATGGAACTGGCACTTAAATAATACCCTTTCAAATAGGGGCAATCCAGAAACTGAACACAGCACTCGAATATTATTGGATGAAGGAAGAGTACCGAGGGAACTATTGACTTTCGTAGCCGTGGAAGAATGTGATTTCTTAGTATAACTCAATATTATTGTGGTGTTGGGTGTGTGGTAATTGGGGGTGATGGGTGTGTTTTCACAATGACTTGTCTCACTCATTGAATTTGTTGAGACCCAAGAAAATGAGAAGATTTTCAGAGAAATTACTGATTAACTTTCCCTCCCTGTCTCCTGTTACTTGTGAGTTGGTTTTTTGCACTCAAGTGATTTTTTTCTCCCTATTGGGATTTCATCAGATTAGATACATTCTAATGCTGTACCCTGTGATAATCATCAGTCATCTAGATACACTAACTATTCTTCCTAGATTTGTATCAGTTGACAGTTTTGATCATCATGGCATCTTTGCCTTTACTCAAGTCACTGATACAAATGTTAAGTAGCATGGGGACAAGGTACAGATTCCTGGTTTGCTCCACCTCCTGCCAAGCTGATTTGAGCATGATTCCTTTGAGTCCAACCATTCAGCCACTTACAAAACCTAACTGTAGCATCACCTAACGCATGGTATGTATCTCCTCCCTCACTGCTGTAAGGGCCAAATTTAGTATGGAAAGAGTTAATTGGGTGGCTTGCCTTAATATTGAGGTAAGAAAAGAAACAGCCTCTTTCAAAAACAAAACAGGTTTATTAATGAGAACAAATTTAAAACAATATCTGAATCACACAAGTGAGATTAATAGAACCAGAAACAATATATAAATCTCTGAGGTAAAAAGGCCCCAGGCACCTGATCCTGCCTCTAGCCCAGCCAGCTCCAAAGAGTTAGTTCTGCCTAAAAAAACCCCACAAAACAAACTCACCACACCCAAAATCTGTAGCTATTAGCTGTAGTCTCTTCTGTTTTGGTCTGAAGGTCAAACACCTGCAGCTCCTCTAAATGTCTGCCTTCCTTCCTGGTCTCCCTCAGAACCCTCTCTAACTGCCTTTTCTTCAAACTCCCCCTAACTGTAACACTAACTGTATCCAACTGACTCTTAACTGACTCCCCCACCAGAAGGGTGGCTCAGCACACCTACATGGGCTGTCCCCATTATAATCTTGCCAAGCCCATGTGAGTGTGGGAAAGCTATTAGAGGAAGGCTTAGTTACTTAATTACAATAAATGTTCCCTGTGGTCAGAGTTCCCCTTGTTTTTTCAATTGCCTCCAAAAGTACACACCCATCTCTCTTAGGCTTTTCAAGCTTATATTTTATCAGTCTAACCATAATAAAGCAAAGATAGGGTTATGAAAACCCCAAATTACATGAATTCCTTACATTGCCATGATGTTAATCCTCTGGACTTATTCACCATGCCCATGATAACTTCAGCTTTGAAGCTCACATCTTAGAAATGTCCTCCTCTCCTGAGGTGCCTCACTGTGAGTGGATAACTCTTACAGAAACTTCTTTTCATTTTTTTTTCTGCCATAAACTTCCCTTCCCTTCCCTTTTCAGCGTCCTTTATGTCTTGTCTTCCTTATTAGAATTTAAGGTCTTTGAGGGTAGGTATTGGCTTTCTTTTTTCTTATATTTGTATTCACAGTGCATTTTTTTAGGATATTGAATTTAGGGTTTCAGATATAGTCTATTAGTGGATATTATTAAGAATTGTCTTTAGCTGTTTTAGCATCTTGTGGGCTCCCTTCAATTCCCTTCCCTTCCTCCCCGCTTTAGCCGTTTCCCTTCCGTCCTGTCCTTCCTTCCTTCCTTCCTTCCTTCCTTCCTTCCTTCCTTCCTTCCTTCCTTCCTTCCTTCCTTCCTTCCTTCCTTTCTTCTTTCCTTCTTTCCTTCCTTTTTTTGTATTGTTATTTATGGCTTCATATGAATATCTTGTCTCCCTAAATATAATGTTAATTCCTTGAAGAAAAGAGCATGATTAATAATATTTTGGCATCTTCAGTGCTTAGCAGTTCATCTTGCACATTTTAAGAAATAGTTATTATTGATATCATGAGATTATATATGTTGTTTTTTCCTTTGTTTTCACATACACTACTATGATTCTTTTAAAAATACATTAACTGGAACATTAGAGAAGTTATGTTTGTATGTATATGTGTATAAGGGAGTGGTTATATAAAAGAGTTAAAAAATTAAAAAACAAAGGTGTTGATTTTTCAATGTTTCTCAAGGTGAAAAATAGCAACTTCAAATATATAAATCAGATTCATTTTACTTTGGTAATATTTTGCACTTCAGAACTGCATTGTAAAAATCATTAGCACCGATTTATCAAATTTCAATTTACCTACTTTTTTATTATCTGTTAATTGTCTATTTTGATGTATAGCTTTTCCTGAGTTCATCATCACTTAAGAACATCTCCAAATTGCAATCTTCCAATATGACAATTAACAAACAACTGAGTTCCTTGAATTGTGCAAAAATTGAAATTATCACACTGGTCAATGGAATACTAAGATGTGAGGTCTTCTGGGAATATTCTTTCTTTCTTCATGAGAGGACATGGACACCAATAAAGCAAGGCTCTGTGAATACCAGTTCACGTTAACCATATTTGGGAGATTTCTCAAAGAAAGTTGGCACAATTATGAAATAATACAGCCCTCACAAATTTTCTGGTTTCCTTCTTGTTGGAAGCCTTTCTCAAACCATCATAGTACCTGAGAGGTCAAAGTCAAATAAACCCAATGGTTTTCAACATTCACCAGTTGCCACCATCCCCCCCCACCAAATATATTGTTCCTATCATAAGAATGTATTGAGGTACCAATATGTCTATCCCACTATACTAGAATTTACAGTTCATTTTTTAAAAATCTAAACCTTCCTTTCCTTGTCTATTTTCATTGTGTGCTACATAGATGAGTATAGTGGCTTCTGGAACGGCCTAACATATTGTTGACTGCTCAGATGCCAAATAAATTATTATTATCATCGCTATTATTGTCACCCTCAACAACTGCTGCTAATAAGCTCTGATGAGGAAAAGAGCAAGGGTGAAAAAATAATCCTTTTTATATGATCCCTGTAAAGAACCAAATAAATTAAGGCAGCTCTTAGAGCACTCCACAAAGCAGTTGTCAGAGTGTTTCATTTTATAAAAGAAAGTCCTTTCTTTTCTTATTAGTCTAAGTCCCTGTTTACATTTACTCAAGATAGCATATGATTTATGAACCTTACCCAGCTTATGTTGTCATCTCCACTGCCCTCATGCTACATATGTAATCTCCTGCTATTTTCAACTACATTAGAACAAAACAACTGAAAGAATCAGCTCCACAAAGGCCACTAAAGGTTGTATATTGAAAGGTAAAGGCAAACACAGATGGAGGGGTTATCTTTTTGCCTTTTCATATCATAAGTTAAGTAGTATTTTCTTACCCGACAGGGTATAAGTTATGCCCTGAAAACAAGTTGGGGGAATGTTGCAAGTGGGGCACATTCCTTTAATTCACTGGAATAGTGCTCAGCACATGGAAATGTAATGCAATGGGGGCTTTATTCAACCAATCAACACATGTCTGTTAAATGCATATTATGCTCATGACACTGTGAAGCAATGGGAGAGTACAAAGGATTATAAGGCAGGAACCCTACCCTCCAGTAATTAACTATTTAATTCATAGGATCATATATTTTGAATTAAAAACACTGTCATCAATTCCAGTCCTTTCATTTTGATAGATAATAAAATATATTCTGGGAGTGTGTGATTTCTCCAAAAATCACACTTTTATAGAAAGTAGCCAGGATGTGGAATTTCATCTTTTGCCTTTGAGTTCAGCATTTTCCTCATCATACCCTTTTTTCTGACAAGAGTACATTGCAGACGGGGCAGCTAGGTTGCACAGTGGGTAGAGCACCAGCCCTGGATTCAGGTGGACCTGAGTTCAAATCCAGCCTCAGACAATTGACACTTACTAACTGTGTGACCCTGGGCAAGTCACTTAACCCTAATTGCCTCACCAAAAAAAAAAAAAGAAAGAATACATAGCATGGTCCATTGGAAAGAGCACTGGTTCTGGATTCAGAGGACCTGATTCAAATTCTGCCTCTGATGCTTATTACCCTCATGAACTTGAGTAGGTCATGTCACCAGCTTGGGCTCTTCAGTTTCTTCAATTTCTATATCTTTGAAGTCCTTTATAGCTCCAGATCTATGAAACAAAATTCTATTCTAAAAGTGGGAGACTGTACAATCTCCAGGAGGGCTCAACTTACTGTCAAGGAGTTATTTTTCAACTGCTAGAATCTATTAGTTGTTTCTATGTTTTTTTTAAAAATTCTCATTAATAGTTAAAAAGAATATTTAGTGTCCATAAAGGAAATATATGCTTACTTCTAATTTCTAATAAAAAATAGATAAACTAAGGACGGAAGTATAGAAATTATCTCTGCTTTCATAATAATGTTCAGGATAAAGAGTGTGTACCCTTCTGCATGTTTTGAATTGGCTCATAATATCAGTATTACCTCATTGAAACCATGTGGGATCTTTAGCTGAAGAACTTCTCCTTTTTGTGGGTAACTTATTCTAACTTATCTTCTCCTGTATGCAAGAGGCAGAAGGCTTCCATAAGGTTACACAGGGACATCCTAGATGTTACTTGACATTTCTCTCCCACTTAACAGTCAAAACCTAGGATTTTTCATGTCACCCTGTAATTCTTAATTTTCTTACCTAAAAACTGAAATAATCAGAGTGAAGTAGTGAGGATAATATCAGAATTGGGGAAATAAAAACTTTTATAACACATGAATTTTTAGAAGAAGTTGTGTCAGTTTAATTTACAAACAACAATCAGATTTAAAAAAAAATGTTCCAATCACAAGGTTACCACATTAGTTGGTCTATCAGAAAGATTGGGATACTACCATGATGAGAAAAACAGAAACCAGGGGTAGCTAAGTGGTGAGAGGGATGTGTTGCTTCATGCATGTTTGAGTGTGTGTGTGTGTGTGTGTGTGTGTGTGTGTGTGTGTGTGTGTGAGAGAGAGAGAGAGAGAGAGACAGAGACAGAGACAGAGACAGAGACAGAGACAGAGACACAGGGAAGCAGAGACACAGGGAAGCAGAGACAGAGGCAGAGAGAGATAGGCAGATAAGCAGAAATAGTGACATGGAGAGAGAGACATAGAAAGAGGCACAAAGAAAGACAGAGAAATTGAGAAACAGACAGGCAGAGAAGAGAAATGCAGAGAGAAGAAAAGAGAGGAGAAGAGAGAAGGGGAGGGAGGAGAAGGGAGGAAAAATGGGGAAGGGAGAGGAGGGGAGGGAATGGGAGGGAAAGTAAGGAGGAGAGAGGAGGGGGGGAAAAGAGAGGAAAAGACAGTCAGACAAGACAGTCAATACATATGTTTCTGTGTAGGGAAGCTATAGAATTAGAATAATCTACCACATTTAGTTTTCCTGGGTCTAGAGACTCAAGAGCTACATCTTACAGGGTCCAGAATTTGCTAAATGTATATTACTACCATCTCTATTAAGCAGTAGTAGCTGTGCTACAAACAAATCTCCAGAAGTACGTCATTGACTTTTCTCTTGTCTCCCAACCTAAATTCAACATCCACTATGACAGGGGGTCTTAAACTTTTCCCACTCAATACCCCTCTTTGTCCAAGGAGTTTTGATGTGACCCCAGATATATACGTATATAAAATAGGTATACCCAACCTTTAACTGTTGCCAAATTTTTCATGTCCCCCACATTCAGTTATACAACCCCATTTGGAGTTACAACCCACAGTTTAAGAACTATGAGAAATTCTACACCAATATGCATCCCTCCAACAAGACAGGTATTATTAGTTCTTTTCTTCTGCAACTTCACAAAGCCTAGGACAAATGGGAAAATGTTTGTTATCCTTATTGTAAATACAAGAATACAAATCCAGGTTTTCTAACTCCAGACAGGGCTTCTTCCAAAAAGTGGTCTGCCTTCACACGTGTACCTTAACAAATCTAGTAAGAGTATTGAAATGCCACAAGGAAAATGTTTATAATATATTTTCATTTCTAATTCATTAGAAATCAGATTATAATTCCTAGAACAGGTTATCTCATATCATTCTAGATTTTTAAAAGTTCTAACTTAACAAACATGAAGTTTTATTGAAACACTTCAGAGACTCTATTTTCTCTTAGCTCTTTGCCTATGTGTCTGATTGCTTCTCAGTATCCTTTGTTGATTGTTCTTCCACATCCCAATCCATAATCATGGTAATCTGATTGCCCCACTCCCTAGACCCTGTTTTGGTGCCTTTTCTCTTCCCTCTCTCCATTCTCTCTGATGATGATCACACCATCTCCAATGGTTTCAACAATCATCTCTATATAAATGACTACAAAATTTGTCATCCACCCAATCTCTCTTGATCAACAGTCTCAAATCACCAACAGCTTTCCAGGCATTGTTTTGATGTGTCAGTGGTATGTCAAATTTAGTATACCCAATATGAAACTTCTAATCTTCCTTAAACTTGTCTCTCCTACATGTTTTACTATGCCCATTTAGGGTACCATTATACTAACAGCTATTCTGATTGATAACCTCAAAATCTTCTGCCTGGACTCTTCTCTCTCTGTATTGCCCAGCCCCCTATAGAACAATTTCTGCATCCTATTTATTCTACCTCCACAGCATTTCTTGTTCACTCTCATTTCTATTTATACAGCTACAACTCCCGTTCAGAACTCTGTTATATTTCCTTTGACTATTATAGTTAGCATTTGGGTAACACTTTAAGGTTTAGAAAGAGTTTTGTATGTGCTTTCTTATTTGTTCTTCACAACAACTCTGGGAGGTAGGGTGTTATTATCCCTATTTAAAAATGAGAAAACTAAAACTAAGAAAATTTAAATAATTGTCCAGTGTCACAGTTATTAAGTGTGTGAGGCAGGATTTGTGCTAAAGTTATTCTGATTACAAGTCTAGCACTCTGTCCCCTGGATATTGTAACAGCCTCTTATATGGTTACCATCTCATCCATTCCATCTTCTTCAGTAATTGTCATAAGAAACAAATCTAGCTCTATTATTCCTATAATAAAATAAAACCTTCAATGGCCCTAAGACACATTATTCTCCTTCATGTTGACTGTGTTTCAGAAAAATGAACTTCTACCTCTTCTGTGAATTTGATATTCTGATTCTCACTTCCATGAATTTGTCCTAGCTATTCCTAATACCAGAAATATATTCCTATCTCAAATCTATTTATTTCAATCTGTATTTTCCTTCAAAGCTGAGCTATAACTGCTACTTTGTCCATAAAACCTTCACTGAAGCCCCTTCCTCAGCTGTTAGATTGCTGCTTCTTTTCCAATTATTTTGTATAGTGCTTGGCCTGGAGTCAGAAAGACCTGAGTTCAGATCCAGAGAGTATTCATGTGCTGTGGTCCATGTGGAAATGAAGAGTTGGATGTGACTAAAATAACTGAATTTTTTTCCTTACAAATTATTTCTCTTTTAGTAGAATGGAAACTCTTTGAAGGCAGGGACTATTTCATTTTTATCTTTGTTTCCCAATATCTAGTAAAGCATCTTGCATACAGTACACAATTAATAGTGTTGAATTGAATTGAATTGACAAGAATGGGGCCAAAGAAGATTAGGATATAAAAGAGAGTAGTAGAAAATCATTACTGGATTGTATTTCACTTTTGGAGGGTCATTTAGTGTGCTAGTGATGCAGTTTTAGGTTTCCTTCTGTGATATACCAGAAACATTTGACACCTGCCTAAAAATACCACCCCATTTCCCACCAGCTCTTCCCTGTCTACCTCCCTAATGGTATCCCCAGTGCCCCAGATGGTTGTTCTTAGAATTGGTTCATTCTTCTCTAGTTAACATACTGAACTCTAGTGCTGATCATAGCACAGCAGTGTATGCTCTGAGTATATATGTTCAATGCTTTTAAATGTACCATTTGTTTTGATGTGTGACAAATTATATGTGGGCCCTCCAAGGACCTAGTCGAATTGCTTCACACCACCTGTCAGAAGCATAACCATACACATGTTCCACTTTTGTTTTTATGATTTTCTAATTACCTCCATACACACATTATAACTCTATTTATAACTATGGCTATGTGGCAAGGTTGTTCACAAATTAACCATTAGCTGATATTTGCTCATTTTTTTTGGCCAATTGTATTAATAAAGGAGCCAGGAATCATAATTAAGGGATTGAAAGGTGACTGACGCCAAATAGCTACAGAGACTTGGAAACCCGAGTAAACTGAAAACCATGTGATTAACACAGTTTTCTGTGAATGAGTGGTGTGTGTGTGTGTGTGTGTGTGTGTGTGTGTGTGTGTGTGTGTGTGATCTTTGTTCACCTCTAGATTTTATGAAATTTGTGTCCAGGTTCAATTTCTGTTTAAACACAGCACTCCATAATCGGCAAAAAGCTAATAATGAAGAACTTGACCCCTTCATTTTTAGTTTCTCTCCTTAATATTGCTATTTATATAAATGGACAGACCACGAAAAATGCAATTTAGTTGCTAAACTAAATGTTTTTTGTTTTTTTGTTTTTTTTGTTTTTGTTTTTGTTTTTGTTTTTTTGTGAGGCAATTGGGGTTAAGTGACTTGCCCAGGGGTCACACAGCTAGTAAGTGGTTAAGTGTCTGAGGCTGGATTTGAACTCAGGTACTCCTGACTCCAGGGCCAGTGCTCTATCCACTGCGCCACCTTGCTGCCCCATAACTAGATGTTTTAAACTGATTTCTAGTGTGAAACTTTTTCAGTGATGTGGACTCTAAAAAAGTTATTAGTAGGGATGAGATTTTCTTGCCTGGATTCAGACGTTTTAGAGGGAATATGTAATCAGTAGTACTTTTGATTCAGAATGAAATACAGACTAGATTATAAGATGTGAATATTCAAGGAATGGCTAAAAAGGCCCAGAATTTCTACTTAGATTGACAGAAGTGGATTATATGTTAAGGTAGAGAAGAAGTGAGGTTTCTACCTGCTAAAGTTTCATCTTTGGCAGATTATGGGAAAAAATAAGAATTGCCTTAAATCTATAATCTAATTTAAAAACTTCTGGGCCCCCAAACTCCATTTAAGAAAATTGACCTGAGACCAGAGGAAATCAGGGAAGTTTTAGTTTCCCAAGCACCAATAGTAGCTGAGGAGGCAGAGAAGACAGTCTGAGGAACAAACTCTCAAAGGCTGGTCAGGGATGGAGTATGGGATAGAAGAGAGGCTGCCTGACTCTGGCTATGCTTGACCTCTATGTTTTTGAAGAGGATTGTGGGTTGTGGAGGAGGAATGTTCTATCCCAAAGAGAATAAGAAACAAATTTTGTGAAAAATATCTCGCCTAGAAGAAAGGGAAGGGAAGGTGGGAAAGACCAATGGTCTTCAAATGTGTGAATTTGGGATTTGGGTCCCAACCCTGCCCCTAACTTGATTTTTATCTTAGGCAAGTATGTTGGCTTCATGATACATTAGAAAGAGGACTGGGTTCCAGATTCAGAGGACTTGGGCTTAAATCTGACCTTTGATATACTTTAACTACTCTGTGTGGCCCTGAGAAATTCAGTTAATTGCCCCAAGTCCAGGACTATTTTTGGTAAAATGAGGAGGCAATACTGGATAGACTTTAAATTCCCTTCTAACTTGGATGCTATGAGTACCCTGAAATGGATACAAAGAAAGAGAAAATATAAATCCTGGAAAGTATGCCATCTCTTCTAACCCATTTGATTGTTTTCTGATAGTAAATTTATGAAAACAAAATATAGTATTTTATACTATGATCTTTATTAATGGAGGAATTGCTTTATAGAACTGACTAATACAAATGATTCAGGCTTTATCAATAAATTCAAGTTTAGTTTCAAAATACGACAGGATCACTTCAGAGTTGAAGGGGAATTTAAAGATCACTCTGTCTTATAACAGGGATGTGCTGGAGCTAGGTGTTTTAGGTTTGTAAGAACCAATTCTTAAATTTTCATTGTGAGAATTTATACTTCAGAAATTGGCAAATGTGACAAATCAAGGCTTGATTTACTATTTTATTAATTATCTATATAAGTAAAAGTGGTGCTACAATCTCTGAAAACTGTCTTCTCCTTGTCTGTTCCAGTGTTGCCAACTCTGCATTGGCTCAACTTTCCATCCAAGTAAGCAATAATGTGTTTAATCAGGGAGAAGCACTCTAATTTGTTGATATTAAGACTTCTGATGGTCTTCTTTCCATGGAGCTGTCACTTTTGTTGAATGTGAAAGTTTAGCTTAGGTAGGCTAAGTCTATTATTGGTCCAGCACTCTGTATCACGCATCACTTTCAGTGCTCTCACATCCTATCTCTCTCTTTTTATAATACATAGTATATTAAATGCCACTGTTTGTTGTAAGGGAGAATCAGTAAAGTTATTGCATTTAGGTAAACATAAGATAGTGTTGTTGATGATAAGATCATAAGATGTACAAGTCTTCAGTAATAAATCTCTCTTGCTATTGTTTTCAACTCCATTCCTCCCAAAGGACTCCCTGCCATATAGGTTCGTGTATGCCTGCTTTAGGATTAAAAGTTCTCCAGAATTACAAATTGTCCTCTTTTGACATATTGATGATTGAAGGTCTCCAGGTCTTCATAATTTTTTTTCTTTGACCCCGTCACCGTTGATTGTAGAGGGAACATACACACTGATAATTGTGAAATGGTAATTTTCTGCATGTGGAAATTGTATTATCCTGAGCCTATCATTCACTCCTTTTCAGTGGCATACAAGCTTGTTGACTACAATAGATTTGGTTGTGAAACCTATGCCAGCTTCACAGTGCTTCTCATCATAGATCCACTTCAGATGAACATCAAGATTGGTTTAATGAAATGATGGGGTAATTCACAAGTTAATAAATGAAAAAAATAAGAACTTCACAGGATTTACTAACAGAATAGTTCATCTGTCTTTAAAAAGGCATAATTTAATTATATCAAAAATTATAGAGCAAGGGAAAATTAGAGAGATCAGTATTCTCGGCTCAGTAGGAAGGCAGATGAAATTCACGGGTTATGCTGATAGTAACAATTCAAAGAACTTTATGATGCCCTGAAGATTATATATGAACCAAACACCTATGGTGCATCTCAACTACTCAAAACTATAATAAAGCCACATTTATTAGTGATAAGGACATGATCCTGTAAAGATGGGCTGCATACTTTCACAGTGTTCTCAACAGACTATCATCAATCAATGCTGAAAGCCACTGACCATATATCTTAATCCCCTCTAGCCAAACATCCAACTAAAGAAGAAGAAAGAGGTTTTGAATGCCATTAGGCTCCTCTCATGTAGTAAAGTATCTGGTGCTGATTCTATTCCAACTGAGATATGCAAGGCTTATACAAAAGGCAGTCTGAAATCTATCAGGTAATATGGCAAGATGAAGTTATCCCCCAAGAGATCAAGGATCCCTCCATTGTCCATTTATATAAAGGAAAAAGGTAACAGATAGTCCCCATGACAATTACAGGGAGGGAGGAGTCTCTCTTTTAGCCCCTTGCTAATCAAGATTCTTTCCAAATGGGGTGGAGGAGTGGCAGGAGATGCCCTCATACTTCCTGACACAATTACTCAGAAAATAACAAACTCCAAACACAGACAGAAAACAATTCCTGGAACAGCAGAACTAATAAAAGATGGCTGAGATTATTTTCCAGCCAAAGACACCTTGGAATTTTGGCATTAAGGGGAGTCTGGCTAGTAGTGGAGTCCAGACCCATGACTGCCCTAACACAGATAAAGCCCCAGGCAGGGCTATGTGGGAGAAACTTACCCCCCTGAGCCTCCAAATCAGCTGCAGTGCCCAGCATCTTCTCAAACTAAGCCCATGGTTTGGTGAGAGGTCTGAACTGCTGGCCAGGGGCAGTCTATGGGGGTGTATGCAGCATCTAAAGGGGGATTTGGAAGTCCTACCCCAGTGGGGAAACAGGAAGAAACCTTGAGTGGTGGTGGCCCAGGTTGGGGAGGGGTTGTTGTAGGCTCATTGCAGCAAGCAACCATGGCACATAAAGTTTTTCTTTCTGGTTGATTGGCAAGTGGCCTGGGGATATCTATGGATCAGAGAAGGGCCAGGCAAGTGAAGAAACCGTCCCTCATTAAATCTTAACAACTGGGAACCCCTGAAGCTTGGGGCAGTGTATCCTGGAAGCAGGACCCCATACTAAGAAGGAGTTAAAAAATCAAGTGAAAGTTGGGCAGGATGAGCAGGCAGAGAAAGTTGCAACACCATAGATAGTTTCTTTAGTGACAAGGTTCACCCACAGAAGAGGATAGTAAACATCAGGGCCCCTACAATCTACAGCTTCCAAAAAAATATGAATTGGACTCAGACCATGGAGGTGCTCAAAAAGGACTTTGCAGATAAAGTTAGAGAGGTAGAGGAAAAATGGAAATGAGAAATGAGGGTGATGTAGGAAAGACATGAGAAAAACAACAGCTTGAAAAGCCAAATGGAAGAGCTCTCTGATGAAAATAATTGCCCTAAGAATAGGATTGAATAAATGGAAGCAGTGACTTTATGAGAAATCAAGACACAGTAAAGCAAATATAAAAGAATAAAAAAATAGAGGGCAATGTGAAATACTCTTCTGGGGAAAACTGCTGACCTGGAAATAGGGTCCAGGAGAGATAATTTGAAAATCACTGACTACCTAAAAACCATGACCAAAATAAGAGCTTAGACATCATCTTCTAAGAGATTGTCAGGGAAAATTGCCCTGATTACTCTAGAAGCAGAAGGTAAAATAGAAATTGAAAAAAATCCACCATTCACCTCCTGAAGAGATCCCAAAAGGAAAACTTCCAGGAATATTATAGCCAAATTCCAGAGCTCCCAGGTCAAGGAGAAATATTGCAAGCAGCCAGAAATAAGCAATTCAAATACTGTGGAGCCATGGTAAGGATAGCACAGGACCTAGCAGCTTCTACATTAAAGGAATGGAAGTCATGGATATGATATTCCAGAGGGAAAGGAATTGAGTTTCCAACCAAAAATCACCTATACTCAAATCTGAAAATAATCTTTCAGGGGGAAAATGGACTTTAATGAAAAAGAAGACTGTCAGGTATTCGTGATGAAAAGACCTGAAATGAATAGAAAATTTGACTTCAAATGCAAGACCCTAGAGAAGCATAAAAAGATAAATAGGAGAAAAGAAATCATGAGAGATATTAAAAGGTTATTAAACTGTTTACATTTCTACATGGGAAAGATCATATGTCTAAATCTTTTCTTTTTGGGGGGCAGGGCAATGAGGGTTAAGTGACTTGCCCAGGGTCACACAGCTAGTAAGTGTATCAAGTGTCTGAAGTCAGATTTGAACTCAGGTCCTTCTGAATCCAGGGGTCAGTGCTTTATCCTCTGCACCATCTGCTGCCCCCTTATATGTCTAAATCTTAAGAGCCTTCTGAGTATTAGGGCAGATGATAGGAATAAATTTAGACAGAGGGCACAGGTAGGAAATGATTATGAAGTATGATACCTGTGAAGCATTTATCTTTTTGTATCTCTTTTTTTTTTTTGGTGGGGGGGAGTCAGGATTAATGGGTATCTTGTGTCCAAGGCTGAATTTGGGCTGGTCATCCTGAGTCCAGGGAGGGTGCTTTGTCCACCGTGTCACCTAGCTGCCCCATGATGACATCTTTGGGGTAAAATTGAGGTGGGGGGAGGATTATATGGGGGGAGGGGATAGGGATTGGCAGAATGGGTGAAATCTCACATGAAAGAAACAGGAAAGAGCATATGGAGTGGGGGGGAGAGATGGGGAAAGTGTAGGGAAGTAAAGGAGCCTTAGACCTCAGAATTAGCTCAAAGGACTTAATCTTATCAGAGTTGTTAGCTCAAGGAAGGAATAACATACACAACCAATTGGTGGAGTGATCCATCCAACCATGCAGGAAAGTAGGAGGCAAGGAGATAAGGAGATAAGGGTGAAAGAAGGGAGGTCATAGTGAGGGAGGGGGCAGTCAGAAGAAATATACTTTTGAGGAAGAATAGAGTAAAAGAAGACAGAAAATGGAGTAAATATCTTGGGAAGGGAATGGGTGGAATGAACAGTTTATGATAATTGATTATAATGGCAAAACATATGGTACTTTGCTGGGCTATTGTGCAGAAAATTCTTTGTCAAGTTTAAAGTACTATATAAAAGTTATGATGAGCAGGCTGCTATCAGAAATACCTAGAAAGACATACATGAGCATGAAGCAGAGTGAAATGTATCGTATACAAATAACAGCAATAGTATAAGATGTTCTACTATGAAGGACATGGTTATTTTCAGCAATGCAATGATCCAATATAACTCTGAAGGACTTATGAAAATTGTAATCTGTCTAAAGAGAAAGAACTGATGGTATCTATAAACAGATTGAAGCTTATTTTTTTTTGATAGTTCCTTAATCTGAAGTTTTGTTTTTGTCTGTTTTCTTTCACATTCTGGCTAATGTGGAGATATTTTGCATGACTACTCATGTATAAGTTATATTGAATTGCTTCAGTTTCTTGGGGTTGGGGCGGGGAGGTTGAGAAGAAGAGCAGTTGGAACACAAAGTTTTAAAAAAAATGATTGTCAAAATTTGTTTTTACATGTAATTTGGAAAATGAAATTCTAAATAGAAAAAAAACCCAATTCTTGCCAAAGACCCCTTTATAATAAGCTGATCCTTTACCTGGAAGATAGTCGTCTACTTGAGAGCCAGTGTTGCTTTAGAAAGGGCTGAGGAACAGCTGATATAATGTTTGCTGCCTGAAAACTGCAGGAGAAATGCCAGGAGCAGAACAGAAATCTGCATATAATGTACATTGATTTTACCAAGGCTATTGTTACTGTCAGTCATGAGGTCCTATGGAAGACCTTGGCAAAATTTGCTTGCCCAGAGTTCATCAGTTTTTTATGCCAATTTCATATCAACATGTTTGCATGGGTTCTGTGTAATGATGCGCTACTGCTCTTGCCCTTTCCCAGACTCCAATGGAGTGAAGCAGGGCTATGTGCTTAGTCCCATGCTTTTCTAGCATGAGGTTTTTAGTCATATGTTGGATTCTTCAACAAGGATGAAAATTACACCAAGGTTAATTATTTCACTGAATGTAAATTATTTAACTTTAAAAGAGTACAAACCAGGGCTAAAATTTCGGGAGAGTTGGTATACAATCTTTTGTTTGCTGATAATTGTGCACTCAATATAGTCTCTGAAGCTGAGATGCAACAGAGTATGAATTGATTCTCTGCTACTTGTGCTGATTTTGAACTGACAATTAACACGAAGAAAACAGAGAGGTTCTCTACAAGCCAGCACTGTACTCTCCATGCATGGAAATATTGGTTATAGCAAGTGGGGAAATTGTGAATGCTTTGGATAATTTCACTTACCTTGATAGTATACTTTCCAAAGATTTACATATACATGATGTTGTTGATTCACACATTGGCAAAGCTCAGTCAGTGCTTAGGCAGTTCAAAAGGAAAATATGGGAGACAAGTCTTAGGCAGCCTATCCAACTGACAATTTACAGAGCCATAGTTGTTTACGTCATTGTTTTATGCCTGTGAAAACTGGACAGAATATAAACAGCTTCCAGAAAATTGAATCACTTGCATTTGAATTATTTTAGGAGGATTCTGAAGATCATCTGGCAAGATAAGGTACCAGACACCGAGGTCCTGTCTCAAGCTGAATTGCAAAGCATTCAAACCCTACTACAGAGAGTACAACTCCAATGGGCTGTTCACATTGCTTGAATGCCAGGCATACATTTACTTAAAAGACTATTTCATGGAGAAATTCACACAAGGTAGATGCGCACATGGTGGTCAGAAGAAGAGCCACATAAAAGACACTCTAAAAGGTCTCTCTTTTTTCTTTTTTCTTTCTTTCTTTTTTTTTTAGTGAGCAATTGGGGTTAAGTTGACTTGCCAGGGTCACACAGCTAGCAAGTGTTAAGTGTCTGAGGCTGGATTTGAACTCAAGTACTCCTGAATCCAGGGCCGGTGCTCCATCCACTGCACCACCTAGCTGCCCCTAAAGGTCTCTCTTAAGAACCTTTGGAAATTGATTGTGAAACATGGAAGACACTGGCACAGGCCTACACAGCAAGGTATGCCCACAACAAAGAAGGCGTTGTTCTCTATGAGCAAACAGAATTAGAAGTAGCTCAAAAGAAACATTAGATGTACAAATTTAAAAACATTCCCATTCCAAATGTTCATATAGACTACTTGTGCTCAACCTGTGGTAGAGTCTTCTGAGTTTATATTGGTCTGATGAGCAACAGTCAGACACACTGTACGTTCACCTTAACATAGTGATGTCATTTGGTCCTCTTCAAATATGAAAGACAACAACAAACTATTGATCTTCAAAGTAATTGAGAAATAATGATGATGATGATAACAATGGTAATACTAATAATACACATTATACTTAAAAGTATATGACAGACATATTTTTAAAAGGAAAGGTAGTTGTTTAACATTTATCAGCACATTCCTAGTTTCCACAAGCTTTGTCATTACAAATAAGAAAAAGTAAACTTAGCAAGGTTAAGCCACTTGCGGTCTTTTTCCCACTATATCATTTTTGCTGATACTTTTGATTGTTTGGTTTTAGTTGCCTTGATAGAACCAAGGCTGAATATAGAGACATTTTTTTAAAACCATTCTTTGAAATGCCATAATTTTATAGAATCAAACTAGATTTTAATTTGTTGTCTTGATAAGTTTGCAAATGTGACTTATACTTTTTAAAAAATTACCTTCTTTCTGGAGTAAGGCCTGGAAGTGCCTAGCATTCTTGGAGAATCTTTTTCTTATGTTTCAATTTGAAGTCAGAATGTTCAGATTAGATTTCCATCTCAATTCACAACTAATTTTAGAGATTTAACTTCAGCTTTGAATAAGATGTAAGAATATTACACTTGCAGAGTTGAAAAAGAAAACAGTGCTGTATATATTACAAATCTTGCCCATGCAATGGAACAATACCTGCTTCCCTTTTCTGATGACCACCAGGAGACAGCCACTTGTGCTGTAATAGATATTACAATAGACACATGAGCCTTTATTGTTCCTATTTCACTTACTCTATGAGGACTTTAACTCTGAGGATTATAATTTCCATGGGTGGTTCAATATTAACAAAACAATATTATACTGGAAAGATACTTAAACATTTTATTGTTGTATTTAGGTTTTTATATCACCTTCACTTTTCATAAAAATCCCTCCCATGTTCTCCTACATAGAATGCAATCTTGAAAGAGAATAAGAAAGAAAAAAAACAGTTCAGGAAATCTAATGGACACATCAAGTAAGTCTGATAGTATATGCCATATTCTCACTACATAGTCTATCACCTCTATAAAGAAAGGAGGGACATTCATTTTATTGTCTCTTGTTAAGGTTTGGATGGTCATTATAATTACATACCATTCATTTTGTTGTTCTTATTGCTTACATTATTATATTCCTATCATTGTATGTTTGCCTGGTTGTGTTTACTTCCCTTTGCTTTGTTTTTATGTCTTCATTCTTTTCTGTAGTGATTCGGTTAGCATTTTTTCAGCAGTTTCTCTGTGCTGTTCTAGGGTCACAAAGAAAAATAAAAGATAATCCTTCCTTTCAAGTCTCCATATTCATCATGTCTTATGATATGATAATAATTCTATTCCATTTACACACTACAACTGTTGTGAAAATTTCTAAGTTCAATGAAGAAAAAGAAATTGTGAAGTCTCCAAGGTGTAGAAAATAGGTTTATTAGAGAGGGATCCTGTCTCACAATAAAGTTGGTCTCAGGTCTAGGTCCCAAATCTCCAAGCAGAGCCAGAAACTGGTATTTAATCACCATATAGACAAACTCCTCCCACAATGAATACACCCCAAGTGGTAGATGTACATAATTTTACATCAGAACTTGCTAGCCCCCTTGCATTTTTCCCTTTTCTACTTAAACAAATTCTTCCTTTTAGTTCCTAAAATCTGCCAACTTGGATTGCTGACAACTAATTGCTGACCACTGAGGTGGAACCAGATGTTTGTCTAGAGGAATAGATGAATGTCATTTAGATGGTTTCTAGACTTGATGATCATAAAGAATTTGAATTGGCTCTACTAGGTATCTGTCTTACTCCATTCTTATTTGATTAAACTACTGAAGAATACCTTAATATGCGAAATCAGAATCCTTTAGTCTATATGCTGATTATTACTATAATTAAATCACTTATATCTAAGACTGGGGGAAAATCTCACTCACACAACTTATTAAGCCTTGCCCAAGTTTATGGGCATCTAATTAGTTTAGAATTCTTTGCAGTTGGGAAATATTTTGGTATGTATAGTGATTTAGAGTGATGATTTTTTTTTAAGTCTTAATTTTCTTTGCAATTTTTTTCTCTGGAATTCTCATGCTGATGGCATTGTCTTTTGGGTGCTTTAATATTTCATGGAGACAAGTGCAACACTTTGGTTATGCATCTCCTATTGTGTCTCACAGGACTGTCCCATTTCCTTTTTTAGTCATATTTTAGTCACTTCTTGTGCACTTCATTGGCACTATGCTGGCAATACCTGTGGGTATACATCATGCTCTTACCATTGTCCTTTGGGTCACCTGCATTTTGGATTCTTTGGAGATTATTGTGTTCAATTACTTTTACCCATATGAACCATTGAAAAACTATTTAAAAAGAAAAAAAGCCTGGGCTTTGGGATCAGGAAAGGTGCCATACAATACCCAACAGCAATTGAACTTCTTCTGCTCCAATCCAAATATGAAACCAGCTCAGTATGTTTATTATCAGGGTCTGAATATAATATATCTGCTTATAGAGTAAACTAACAGTGGGCTGTTTTTCCGAGAATAAATCATCATCTGCAGAGTATTTAAAAAAGCAACAATTTAACATTTTTCCTATGTGGATGACTAAACCAGTCTTTCTGAGTAGCCATAGAGGACATCTTATGGCATTTCTATACCTGTCAAAGGTAGTGCAAGATTTCCCAAAATTGGAACTTCTAAGTGAATCTCCTTGCTATGAGTCCAATCTCTAATTTCTCTTTGAACTTTCAACTCTGGAGCTTGAAAGTTATATTTCTGGTTAAATTAAATCATGAACTCACCTCTGATGAGGCCTTTATTCTGTTTAATTTCCCGTCTACATCTTGGTTTAAACTGCTTATTACAGTTTTCATTAATAATTTCTTGAAATATATTATTTCAGTTTTGTTTCTATTTCATCATATTTTCCCCCCAGAGGGCACCTTGATCCTTAGGCTGTATTGCTTTATGCTATATTGCAAAGAAATTGTTTTTATTTATAGTTATCTCATATCTCCTCCAATTTTGGTGTACTTTGGAATTCCTTTAATATTATGCTTATATCAAGATTTTAGACTTCTGATTTTTTTTTCTCCAGAGGAACTCCTCCTTTCCTAATTTTCAAACTTTTAAAGTTATCTATTCTTTGGGGTTTTTTTTCTTTCAGAGCTCCAGAAATTTAAAACTCATTTGCCAGTTGTTTTTGGTTTTTTGGGTTTTTTTTGGTTTTTGTGGGTCAATGGGGGTTAAATGACTTGCCCAGGGTCACACAGCTAGTAAGTGTCAAGTGTCTGAGGCCGGATTTGAACTCAGGTACTCCTGAATCCAGGGCCAGTGATTTATCCACTGCGCCACCTAGCCACCCCTTTACCAGTTGTTTTTAAAGGCAATTATAAGGATCTTTTGAATAATGGTGACATTTTTGAAATATGTCAGCAGGCTCTCAGACTGATTACCTTGAAAAGCAGTACTAATTTGGATATATAATTTCCAGGATGTTTATTTTTAAAGACTAAACATTTAATTGGTTATTACTTTATAGTCTGTCATATCTTATAATGTTATATTTTTGTTTTCTTTATTTTGGATAGAGATCTTGGGTTTCATTGGTACAGGGAGTTCTCATGAGGAACTCCCTTTCCAGTGTAGAATACTTTCTTTAACTTTTGGCCTCAGGGATTTGTTGAGGGTACTAAGAGGTTACCTGAATGACTTAACCTGTGTTACTATATACTTCAGAGGCACATCTTGAATTCAAGGCCCTTCTGGCTCTGAGCCTGCTTTCGTTCCTCAGTATGTAAGTATTCCTTTCCCCCAATATTCCAGGGTTTTATATGTTGTCTTCTTCAGTTGAATCTAAATCCCTGGAGATCAGAGACATAGGTACTTAATATATTCTTATTAACTGCATTCAGATATTTGTAAAATATTCTAACCATTCTTCCATTATTGTTTCTTGGGTTCCTGTGGTTACTGAAGAATTTTTCTCTTTGTTTAGAGTAGTTCCTACTATTCTTTATACTGATAGTTTTATTACATTGCATTTTTTATTTTTGATTTTTTGATTGATAGAGTAAAATAAGATCAACTTGCTTCCTGGGAGGGATGACTTTGAGTTCATATTTACATATGAATCCAGAGTTATAAGCAGGGGTGATTAAAAGGATACTGTTGTCATTTGCAGAAAGCAGTGAATACTGGAGGATATACATATTAAAGCAGAAAAATGAAAAGGTCCATTTTGGATATATTGAGTTTGACAAAGTAATGGTAATTCAAGTGGAAGTGTCCAGTAGTCAAATGTACATGCATGATTGGGAATTCAATAGATTCAGATTGGATATATAGACTTGGCTCCCATCTATATCCAATGAGTGATTCATAACATAGAAGCAAAGTAGACTAGTAAAAATAAGCAAGTAGAAAGAGTAAAAAAATAAGTCTCATGATAGAGAAATTGGAAGCTACCTATGCCTGTGAGCTGGTGAAGTATAAGAGGTATCTGTTTTTTGTAGGCTCAGTTGGTTCCCTTTTAAGGGGGCAGAGAGGCCTTCCTTAGAATTTAGTGGACTAGGGGAATAATGTTTGAATCATTAGTATTACTTCTATGCTACCTAAGCCATAGAAAACTTAACCAATGGGGAATTGTTATCTGAAGATTTTTAGGGGAGCTCCTATTGCTTTGTGGGAGTATACACATATGTGTATATATATATATATATATATATGTAGTACTATATCTATGTATATACATACATATCTATGTAACATTTATAATTTAAATTAATATTTAAATAACACATATTACAAAAAACTATGTGAAATATAGCATATTTTCCCAAAAAGGTATGTGTGTGTGTGCCCCTAGCATCCCCCCAATTTGGGTTAAATATGTTATATTTCAGTCACATATAGATTAAAGAGATTTATGTTGGGTTGCCTGGTAACATAACAATGTAAAAATCATTTCTATGGAAAAATACATTGTGAGTTCCAAATAATGACCTATGACTTTTGGAACTCGATCAATTTATACATTGGAAAAGTTGTATGTAATAGCATGTAAGAGTTGAACTACTAACCCTATTTGGTTTGATACTTTAACTAGAAGAGACCTTTTGAGGCTCTGTCAAAAGTGTTAACACCTAATGTGAAGAGCTTTGAAAGCCATGTGTTAGAGTGAACTGCTGCCAGTCAAGAAGTCTCTTCTAATTGGTTGGGGGTTTTATTATGCCCTCTGGACCCTTTATAAAAGCATTAAATTAGCTGGCACAGAAGAATTCAGTCACTCTGTAGCCAATGAGCATTTATTAAACACCTACTATGTGGTAGGTACTGTGAAAAGTGATGAAGATACAAAAATAAAAGACAGTATCTTCCTTTAAGGAGCTAGCAATCTAATGGGGGAAATAGTTAAATAAGTAAGTACCAGCAAGTTATATATACAGGATAATACAAATCAATCCAAAGAGGGAATGCACCAGAATTAAGATGGTAAGGGCTTCCTATAGAAGATGGAATTTAACTGATATTTGAAGGAAACCAGGAAATTCAGGAGGTGATGAGGTGAGAGACCATTCCAGGCGTGGGGACAGTCTGTGAAAATTCCTGAAGTGGAAGATTTAGTATCTGTTTCTATTTAATTATAGAAGGTCAGTGCCACTGGATTGAAGAATACGTTGTAGGTAGGGAGTATAGAAGGTGAGGAGTAGTTTAGAAACAATTTGAATGATAGCGGATTTTGAATTTGATCCTGGCAATGATAAGGAGTCTTGGAGTTTATTGAGTAGGAGGGTAACATAATATGACCTGCACTTAGTGAAAATAGCTCTGTTAGTTGAAAGGAGGTTGGGACTAGAGTGGGAAGAGATTTATAGGAGTAGAATAAGCTACAGTCTATTTCAATAATCCAGGTTTGAAGAGGTGAGGGCCTGGACCAAGATGCTGGTAGTATCACAAGAGACAATGGGTATATCTGAGAGATGTTTCAAAGATGAAAGTGACAGGCTTACCAAAATATTAGACATTAGGGGTGGGGGGTGTTAAGAGATAATGAAGTTGAGAATGGAATGTAGATTGTGAGCTTGGGGTATTGGGAAAGATAATGAGTTCAGTTTTGGACATGTTTACTTTATAATGTCTACAGGACATCCAGTTCAAGATATCTAAGATGAATTTGGAAATACAAAACTGGAGGTCAACAGAAATATTAGCATTGGAAAAGGCATATTTGAGAATCAACAAGTTAAGGGATAATAATTGAATCAATAATTGACGAGATCAGTAAGTGAACTATGGCAGAAGGAAAAGAGAGGAAAACCTGAGACAGAGCCTTGTGGGAAGCACTCAGTAGAAGTGATCAGGATAAAGATATAGCAATGGAGTCAAAAAAGGACCCTAAAAGAAGTAGGAGATAGATAGGAGAACAGAAAAAAATAAAATCCCCAAAATCTAGAAAAAAGAGAGTATTCATCAATAGTGTCAAATGATGCTGAGAGGTCAAGATGGATAAAGACTGAGAAAAAACAATGGATTTGACAATTAAGAGATTACTATGACTTGGAGAAAGTGGCTTTGGATAATGATGAGATCAGAAGCCAAACTATAGAGAGAGTCAAGAATAGAGTGAGAGGAGAGGAAGTAGAGTTTTCTATAGACAACTGTATTCTCAAGGAGTTTTGTTACAAATAGTAGGAAAAATGTGGTACAATAGCATAATGAAAGGATTAAATGAGGGTTTTTTGAGGATAGGGGAATCTTTAGGGAAGTGAACCAATAGGAGATTTAAAATAAGTGATGAGAATGGGATTGAAAGTATGGACCATTAGCTAAAGGAGATGGGGTTGAATGGGAATCACATATGAAAGCCCTAGCAGTTTGCTTTAGCAAGGAGAAAGGCCACAGTTTTGTGTTGAGAAATCAGTGAAGGAAGAGATAGTGACAGAAAGCATTGAATGGAATGAGATGAGGAGAGAATTACCTCAAATTTTTCAGTAAAATATGAAGCAAGATTCTCAGCTAAGAGGTGGGGGAGAGACAGGGAACCTCCCGAAGAGGTTTGAGGTGGAATGACAAGTTATGGAAGAGCCTTAGTTGATTATATAGGAGTGAGTTATTGTAGAAGGATTACCTAGTATCTATGAGGGCCGAATTGAGGTTATGTCATATAAATTTGTAGTGGACTCAGTCATATGAGCTATAATTTGAGAAACTAGAGTGAACATGGTGCTCTACATGAGAAGGAACTTCCTGGAAGAAAAGGGAGGCCTCAACTTCAGTCTTGTCTCCTTCCTCTCCTCCCCTTTTAATTGGAGAAGGATCTTCCAGTTTCAAAGAACCTGGAGGATGAGTTCTAAATAGCATCCCGGTCTTAACTGGTGGCATTGTCTAAATAGTGTAGCAAAGTCAGGCTAACTTCATAACTACATGAAAACCAGAAAAAGAAGCTACTTTATGTATAAAGACAACTTCTTGAGTACCTCCAACATGGGAGTGAAGGACTTCCAGCAATTAGGAGATAGTTATTAATGCCTTCATCACATATGCTCTGTGTACCTGAGGAAGAGTTTATCACTAACACTGGGACAATGTTTCATACTTATCCTTGTACTAACTCCATAAATGCTCCTTTCCAAAAGCTACTTAAATCTGTCTAAGTGGTTGTTAATTATAATCTTCAGGAGAAGCACGCTGGTGGGAATTTAAGCCAATGACATTAGATAATCTATCCCTTACCATTCAAGGTTACCCCTAGAACCTTAAGATGGACATGTAGCTAAGTTTTTCAACCCAACTAATCAGTTGGCATGGGAATTGGGAAAAAAGGACTGCCTTAGTACTTATATGAGCTGCAAGGAAGACGTGACTTCAAAAGACAATAGAATTGAATTTGGAGAGTCATTTAATCCAATATTCAAACTTTAAAGATGAGGAAACAGGCTTAAATAACTGAAATTCCTTGATTGGTGTAATAAAGTTAGTAAGGACAAGAGCAAGGAATCAAGTCCAGCTCTACTGATTCCACACCCAGAACTAGATTGTATATTTATGCATTTCTGATAGAATACTATAGTAAGATGTAAACATAATATCCTTCATAGTTCCAAAAATCTTTGTTCTGAATTTTCATTAAGAATCATAGACTCGAAAAATTAAACACAACAGAAGATGGCTGAGGAAAGGCAGTGAGCTCCCAAACTCATGACATGATCACTCCAAAAAACATCCAAATAACACCATAGGAAAATGCCCAGAGCAGCAAAACTCACAGAAGAATGTGCTGAAATCATCTAACAAAGAATGGTTGGAAGGTTGGAAGGAGGGAGCTGCTGTGCTGAGACAGGAGTTCGGACCCCAACCCTACAGTCTCCCTGATACAGATCCAGTCCCAGGAAGACCTCACCAGAAAAGCAGACCCTCAGAACCTCTGAATCAGCTGAAGCACCAGTGTTGTCTGGAACTAATCTCACAGTGTGGTGAGTGGGCTGAGCCCTGGGCAGGGTGGAGACTACAGGGATCTATGCTGGTACTAAGGCAGAACTTGGATTTTACACCCCTGCTGAGAACCAGGAGGTAGGCTTGAGTAGCAGTGGCCCAGGTGGGGGAGGGGCACAGGCTCGTCAGAGCTAACAACCACAAACACACAAAGCTGGTTGATTAGCAAGTTGGTCTGGGGTCATCTATGGACCAGGGAACAGGCCAGTTGAGTGAAGAACTTCATTCTCCTTAAATCATACCACCTGGGACTTCTGAAGCTTGGGACTGCAGCCTGGAAACAGTGCCCCATTTGAGGAGCTAAAAGTCTAGTAAAGAAAGGCTAGATGAGCTGACAGAGAAAGTTGAGGACCATAGAAAGTTTCTTCAGTAACAAGGAAGACCAAGGGGCACCCTCAGAGGAAGATGTCAACATCAGGGCCCCTATATCTAAAGCTTCCAAGAAAAATCCGAATTGGTCTCAGGCCATAGAGGTGCTCACAAAGGACATTGAAGATTAAGTTAGAGAGGTAAGGAAAAAATGGAAAGAGAAATGAGGGTGATGCAGGAAAGACATGAGAAAAAAAGTCAACAGCTTGAAAAGTCAAATTGGCCAAATGGAAAAAGGAGGTACAAAAAGTCTCTATTGAAAATAATTGCCTAAGAATTAGGATTGAACAAATGGAAGGCAGTGACTTTATGAGAAACCAAGACACAATAAAGCAAATCCAAATGAATAAAAAAAAAATAGAGGGCAATGTGAAATATCTTCTGGGGAAAACTGCTGACCTGGAAAATTGGTCCAGGAGAGATAATTTGAAAATTATTTGTCTACCTGAAAACTATGATCAGGGAAAGAGCTTAGACATCATCTTCCAAGATATTCTCAGGGAAATTGCCCTGAAATTCTAGAAGCAGAAGCTAAAATAGAAATTGAAAGAATTCACCGATCACCTCCAGAAAGAGATCCCAAAAGGAAAAATTCCTAGGAATATTAATAACCAAATCTCAGAGCTCTCAGGTCAAGGAGAAAATATTGCAAGGCTGCAAATAGAAAGAATTCAAGTACTGTGGAGCCCCAGTCGGGATAGCACAAGGTCTAGCAGCTTCTACATTAAAGTACCAGAGGGTATGGAATATGATATTCCAAAGGGCAAAGGAATGGGAATACAACCAAGAATCACCTACCCAGCAAAACTCAGCATTATCTTTCAGCGGAAGAAATGGGACTTTAATGAAAACGAAGACTTTCAGTTTATTGTGATGAAAAGACCTGAACTGAATGGCAAATTTCACTTTCAATACAAGAACCTAGAGAACCATAAAAAATTGGAGCTGGGGGACATACCTGGGGTCATACAGTGGCGACTGTCTTGTGTCTGAGGCCAGGTTTTGATGGTAGCCCCCCCCTGGGTCCAGGTGAATGCTTTGTCCACTGTGTCACTTAGCTATTGATAATATCTTTAGGGTTAAATTGAGGGGTGAAGGGAATTCACTGGGGGAGGGGGAAGGACAGAAGTGAAATCCTACATGAAAGTAACAGGAAAAAGGCTTATGGAGTGGAGAAAGAGATGGGAGAGGAGCAGGGCAGTAAATTATTTTACACTTATCAGAAAAGGCTCAAGGACCTTAAACTCATCAGAGCTGCCCCAAGAGGGACTAACAGACACACCCAACTGGGTGTAGTAATCTGTTTAATCTGGGCAGTAAATGAGACCTAACACTCATCAGAATTGGCTCAAAGACCTCAATCTCATTAGAATTGGCTCAAGGAGGGAATAATGTACACACTCAAATTGGGTGGAGTAATCTCTCTAACCCTGCAGGAAAAAAGGAGGGGAAGGAATAAGAGAGAGGGGCAAAAGAAGGAAGGGGGGAGGGGACAGACAGAAGCAAATCCCTTTTGATAGTGATAGGATGAAAAGAAGATGGATAATAGAATAAATATCATGGGGAAGGGAATAGGATGGAAGGAAACAGTTAACAATAGTAATCATGAAAAAGAGAAAAGGGGGAAATTGTACAAAAATATTTATAGCAACTCTTGGTGGAGACTAAGAATTGAGAAGCAATGGAATGTCCATCAATTGAAGGAATGGTGGAAAAAGCTGTGTTATATGATTGTAGTGGAATGGTCCTTGTGCTATAGGAAATGACAAACAGGATAATCCTAGCAAAACCTGGAAAGACTCATGAACATGGATGTATAGTGAAGTGAGCAGAGCTAGGAGGCATGGTGCATATTGACAGCAGTATTGTTCAATGAGAAATTGTGAATGACTTAACTACTCTCAGCAGTGCAATGATCCAAGACAATCCCAAGGAAGTAATGAGGAAGCTTACTATGCACCCCCTATAGAAAGAACTGATGGATTGTACATATATAACCTGATTGAGATCTTGTGGAGGGGGGAGGAAAGGGAGGGAGGAGGGAGAAAAATTTGAACTCTAAACCTTATGAAAATGAATGTTGAAAACTGACCCTTACATGTAACTGGAAAATAAAATAAATGTTTGTTGCGAAAAAAAAAAAGAATCACAGACGCAAATAAAAGAAAGAAAAGAGTCATGGGACACCTAATCTAGAGAAGTAAAATTGTCTCATGGGCAATTTATGTACCTATTGACAATACTTTGATTCCATCTTTCCCTACACAGCAGGGTTCAAGGCATTGAAGTTCAAATACTTATAACTTTGTATATTGCGATAAGTTCATAGCCCAGAAACAATGATCCCTGATAGTTCTCACGATGAGCAATAAACAATTCTCCAATGGAACCTAAAATTTTCTAGGCTTCTTTGAGAACTCCTTGTCTCTAGAAAACCTCTATTCTGCCTTGGTATTCTCTAAAGTGATGAATCCTCGAGTAGAAGAAATGGTATTTTATCCACCAAGCTATAGAGCTTCCCTAAATTAATTACATTTAAGCACCCAGCCAGACACTTTTGTTTCAGATAATGCTTTACTGTAATCCAGCAAAGTCCAGTGCATGGGTTTTATAGTCCACTTCTGTCTCAGTTCAATTCATTGTTCAGAATTATGACCTCAGAAACACCACTGAGTTTCCCGATCGAAGATGACTTAGCTAAAATTAAAACAAGAAAGAAACTTGTTAAATGGTATCAGCGTTTATAATTTTAAAATGGCTCTGTTATTAGATATTGTAAAAGCACAAAAGTTTGATCTTGTTCAGGGGTTATAACCTTTGGCCCCATCTATACCAATTACAGTATAACGTGTGGGTGAATTTTTAATCTCATATAATTAAACACTGAATTAATTTTATAAAACTAAAAAGGCTTTTTAAATCTTTATTAATCATCTTTTCAGAAGAAGAAAATAAATATATATTTCTCACTAGTTATGTTGTTACTGTCTATTCATAGAATGAATCAAATCTACAGAAACGGCGGGATTTGATTCATTCTATGAATTAGACAGTGAGCTTAAAATATTTTTTCTAAGTTAGGTAGAATAGTAGAGTAAGAATTTTTTAGTATTAGAAAGATCATGTGAATTTGCTATTTACATTGATAATATATTAACATTTAGAAAAATTAATTAAACAAATATTGGAATGTGTCCTGTTTGGGAGGCGGGGACTTAACCTGTTTCTGCCTTCCCCCTGCTTTTAAGACCATCGTACATTTCCTAAACTTCTCAAAGAAAAATCCTCCACATCTTATCATGAAACAATCATATAAACAGATTTGAGGTTCAATGGACCTTACATAGGATTTTAATCCAACATTTTCTTTGTAGATACAGAAACTGATGCCCAGGGAGGTTAAAGTACTGGCTTATAATAATGTTATTAGTGATAACATCCAGAATACTAATCTACTTCCTCTAATTTTAAATCTGGCACATTTTCCAATGCATTAGCTATTTTCCCCAATGACAGGTCCCTGCAATGCATTTAGAACTCAGGTCCTTCTGAATTCAGGCCAGTGCTTTATCCACTGTGCCACCTAGCTGTCTCCTGGTGAGTGTAGTTTTACCAGAAAAATTTGAGACTTGAGGCTTTCAGATCCACACAAGAGAATCCATATCCTGGGATGTGGAAGCACTCTTTGGAGAGGAGTAATGTCTTATAGGTATACACATCAAAAAGTGAAGGATAGATTAACTGTAACTATGAAGAATTGGAAGTGGAGAAGAGAGGACACATGAATTTATAAAGGGTCTACTATGTGCCAGCACTGTGCTACGCACTTTGCAAAATTCATCTCATTTGACCCTTACAACAACCCTTTGAGATGGATGACTGTGCACAGTTGAGAAAACTGAGGCAGTCAGAGATTAGTGACTTGCCCCAGGGTCCTGATTTGAACTCAGACCTTTCTGACTTTAGGCCCAGTATTAAATCCACGTTTAACCTAGTGACCATAGCTGGAACCCTACCTTTCTCAAATTTAAATCTACTTAGGAATGATCTGCTTAGACAAAACCTGGCCTGATTGTGCTTCCTCCTGGTGTTGCTCACAACGTGGTGAATTTTTTCCACTTTTTATCCAACTCCTTCTTCCATCCCTCATAGCTGCCTGCAGTATCTGCCTTTTTAGAATTTCTTGCTCTCTTAAGTCCTCTTTATTGCGTTTGTACTTTGATGAATGATTTTCACTCCAATAAAGAAAAGCTACTATTTGTTGCATCGTGAGAAAGTGTGGTGCATAAAAGGTATGGATATTAAAGGGAAATAAAATGACTGTTGGGGATCTTTCACAGTGTATGATAGAGCATAGAGGCCAGTCTCAGCTCATTGAGAGGGAAAGAAAATATTTCTTATTTAATCCAGGGGCTTCAGACTTTTACTTTCTATAAAACTGTATAACTAAGCTCCTTAAATATCAGGAGAAGAGTACAATGTTTAATCCACTGAACTAATTGCCCTGGATTTTGAGAGAGAGAAAAAAAAACCACTAGATGCCTATATTCATATTTTGGATGACATTGTAGGGTCTCCATATATAAAGCACGTTATAAACTAAAAATACTATATAAATGCTGATTTTGTTATTTATTATTAGCATTATCTTTATCATCATCATCATCATTATTTTATTATTACCTTCTCTGCAATTTTTTAGTGTAAGAAAATTTCCCAGAGGATTAGAGTTTAAGTTTCTCCCCAGGGTTACACAGAGAGTAATGGTGGAGGCCTGACTTGAACCCAGAGTTTCCTGACACTAAGGTCAACTCTCCATACTACAATGCTCCAAAGAACTCTCTAGAGGGACTGAGGTTGCTCAACAATAGTACAATGATAGAGGGAAATTCTTTGTAAGAATTCCCTATACTGATAAAACCACAGATTCGGACAAAAGCTGTACACAAATATATGTATGTAGGTAGCCATGTATGTATATTCTGTCATGAATATATGTTTTTTGTTTAGTTTCTTGGCAGAGATATTGGTATAATTTGTATCTCCATTTCCTTTTCCAGCTCATTTTATGGATGAGGAAACTGAGGCAAACAGGTTATGTAACTTACCCAGATCACACAGTAAGTGAAGCTGGATTGAATTCAAGAAGATAAGTCTTCCTTTGCTAGGCTTGGCCATATAGACTGTCCACTTAACTGCCCAAATATGTAATATGTGTAATCACACACACCACACACACACACACACACACACACATATATACAGATGTGGTACTATGTATATTTATTGGTCTTATGTCATATTTTCATTGGTAAAGGGACCTTGTGAAAAGCAAATTTCTACTTTAACAATATCAGCAACTCTTAAGAAATTATAGTCAGAGGAATTATTTGGGGTCCATGAATCATTAAGTGACTTACCCAGGTTCCATAACCAGTAAATGTCAGAGACAGGATTTTAATCTAAGCCTCCTGATTAAAGCCCAGATATCTTCTATTCACAAGCACCTTGGTGACACATGGATAGAACACTGGCCCTAGAGTCAAGAAAGACCCGAGTTCAAATTCAGCCTCAGACACATAGTAGCTGTGCAACCTTGGGCAAGTCACTTAACTTCAGTTGCCTCAGTTTCCTCTTGTACAAAATAGGGGAAATAACAGTAGCATTATAGTGAAGATGAAATGAGACAACATTTTAAATGATTTTTTTAGATAACATTTGTAAAGCACTTTGCAAACAATAAAGTGTTCTATAAATGCTAGCTGTTAAGGCATGTTTTCCCTAATTTTTTATTACAGGAAAATTTTTTTCCCTTAAAAATTTCAGTGGAAAAAAACCAATGAAATATTGAAGCATTATTCTTTTCAACAATCTGGTGTGTCTACCTCTCTCTACTCCCTCATTTGGTTGTAAATAGAAGCAAGTGAAGTAGGTAATCCACAAATTATTTTCAGATATTGAAGTGATTCATAGAACAGAAAGGTTAAAGACCTCTTGCTTCAGAAAATGGCTCTCTATGAAAATAATGTTCAATAAACATTAATTAACTGCCTGTATATGTAAGGCAATGTATTAGGCCCTGGAAGAAAAGCAAAAACAATGAAGCAATCTCTACTATACTGAGCTCACATCCTGATGGGGAGATAGCAAGTGTGTGTGTGCGGTGTGTGTGTGCGTGTGTGTATACATACACACACACATACATATGTATATATAAGCATAAATAAAACATAGATAAATATAAATATATCAAAAATCAGTTACATATAAAGTAGCTTTAAAGGAAAGATGCCAACAGTCGGGAGATCAGGAAATAATTCAGGAGGAAGCTAGTGCTTGTTCTGAATCTTAAAGGAAGAGAACAATTTGGTTGAGGTAGGCAAAGTGGGAGTACATTCCAGGAATGGGGGATGGTCACTGCAAAGGAATAAAGAGTACGAGGTTGAGAATCAGCTGTGAGGACCATAAAGAAGGACTATTTGGATAGATCACAGAATGTGGGAAGGAGAATAATGTTCAACGAGGCTAGAAAGACAAAAGATGTAGGCTGTGGCCATATTGTGAAGGACTTTATAAGCTAAATTGCAGGATTTCTATCTTATATTAGAGGCAATAGGAACCATTGGCATCATGGAAATGGAGAGACACATGGTCAGATCCGATTTGAGGAAAATTG
Organism: Dromiciops gliroides; assembly: GCF_019393635.1. Taxonomy (NCBI): domain Eukaryota; kingdom Metazoa; phylum Chordata; class Mammalia; order Microbiotheria; family Microbiotheriidae; genus Dromiciops; species Dromiciops gliroides. Next base: position 133,169,241 of record NC_057862.1, read on the forward strand.
CTTTGGTGGCTGTGTTAAGTTGACTGGAGTGGGGAAAGAGATGGATATGTTATTGAAATAATCTAGTTGAAAGGTGATGAAGACTACAACCAAAGTGTGAGAGCAGTGTGATTGGAGAGAAGGGGTCAGATGTAAGAGATTATTTGGAGGTGTTAATGGCAAGATTTTGGCAACTGATTGGATAAGTAGTATAAAGGAGACTGAGGAGTTCAAGATGGTACTCAGATTATGAAACCAGGACACTAAAAGGATGTTAGTGCCTTTGATATCAGTAGGGAAGTCTAAAAGATATCTAATTTTCTCTTTTTTTAAAATAAATTTTTCTATTAACAAGTATCTGCACTGTCCCCCCTCCTTCTTCTCTCCCCCTATAAAAAGAAAAAAAAAATATCCCTGCAATGAATATACACTTGCGGGTAAAAAAAAACAAAAAACCACCTTTCAGACATCAAAGAAACTCCAAAATGATTACCTCACTTGGACTATCTAGTTCATTATCTCTTGGTCATGAGATGGCAACATTTAAATTATTGGTCTTCTAAAATACTGATCATTGCATTGATGAAAGTTGTCATTCAAAATTGTTTATTTAATAATATGTATATTACACATTCTTCTAGTTCGGCTCACTTCACTCTATATCAATTTCAATGTGCAAAGGTGCCCACTCAGCCCTCCATACCGTTATCATTTTAAACACTTTTACTTATACCACCAGATTATATGATATGTCTTCCCCAATTCTTTTTCTTCTTCATTTCCTTTTTTACTCCCCATTCCTTTCTCATTTTATATAAAACATAACAAAAGTCATTTTCTGGGATCTCAGGGACAGGCTTGGAATTTGAAAACCTTATGTTCCCAAGGGGGTCTGTCCAGGGCAAAGTATAATGCCATCTCACTGGTCTGATATCCACAAGTTCCGACATGGGTTTGGATCTATGTCTGTAAAAGCACTGAATTCTGTTAGACTGCACTATAAACCAGCTGGGTAGCTCTAATCATTCAAAGTGGCCTTGGCTATTTTTCTATAGGATGGGCTAGATGGTAGAATTGAGATGCTGTTTTGAGTTTGGTACATTAACCAAGGCCTCCTTACCTGGAAAAATCAAGCTGTTTTTAGGTCCCCTTCTCACTTTGTCCTGGATCTGCAATCCAGGAATAGGGGTAGTGGGCAACAAAATTGAAAGTTGACATGGGCTCCTGATGAAGGATACTAGTATTGGGTCTGAGAGTGCCTCACTATAGGTCTACACCCTCCTTTTGTGTTAAAGTGCAGTCTGTTCCTGGACACTAGAAAGCTTCGTCCCGCCAGGTGTTCCTGCCCTGATCCTGTCCCCAGTGTCTGGAGATCTGTCTTCCTATGCTGACCTAGCCTGTGCCAAATTAGCTGGATATAAAGATATATTGCAACTTTTCTGGAATTTTATACAGGATTAAATCTAATATATTTTATAGATGGGTTTGGAGGAGTTGCTAATGAGAACTCAGCTGTATGCTTCTTTCAACTCCACCATCTTGACTCACAAATTACCTCCATTTTTAAACTTCCCTATGACCCTCTGCTTATTTCATATGCCTTAGGAAATGTTGTATCATGTCTGGCCCCCACTCTATTAGAATAAAAATGCTTCATCTTTATTAAATTTAAAGTATGATTTTATAGTTTGATGCATACATTTCTTTATGTTTCTCTTTTACTCCAAAGTTTATAATTCAAAATCTCTATTCAACTCTAGTCTTTTCATCATAATCTTGGAAGTCCTCTTTTTCATTAAAAGTCAATTCTGAAAAATCCCTTATAGAATTGTTTTCATTTTTATGTGAAAATTATTCTTGGTTATAAGTGTTTCATCTAGAACACCTGTTCCTAGAAGAAACAAAGGGGGTAATGTGATGAAATAATGGGACTTTAGCAGCTACTCAAAGACCCACCTGGAGATTAATCTATACTGATTGAATCAAGTGAGGGTGATTGACTGCTGGATTAAGCCTACTTCGAGTTTAAATTGGATTGTAAGCACACCTGCTATCCCTTAAGAAGGTATTGTTCTCAGAAACTAGACTGAACTCAACTTGAGAACACCTTCAAAGCCAATGGATTTGGATGACCCACCAACCACCTTGAAGCAGTGTGTAAGGACCGCCTCTATTCCAGATCTATAAAAAGCTTCCACAAACAGCTTTTTAGAGAGTTCCTGATTAAAGCAGGCTCATGGAGGAGGACTTTAGGAGAACCCAACCAGGCTGGAACTCTAAGCTAGGTAGGACTTCTTTTTCTTAAACTCCTTGTGAATACCTCTATGCTTTAATAAATGTTTAATGCCTAAAGACTGGTGCTGAAGCTTCTGATTTAGGGCGACCACAATTTAGATTTAAACATCACATAAGCCAATAACTTTTGGTTTTTTGAATATCATATTCCATGTTCTTTGTCTCATTATGGTAGCAGCTACTACATCTGGTTAGATCTTGACCATGTCTCCTAGCACATGAACACTTTCTTTCTGGATGCTTTCAGTACTTTTCTTTTACCTAGAATCTAGACTTTGTCTATTATGTTCTTAGGAGATTTAATTTTGAGAATTTTTTCAGAAGGTGACCAAGGAATTTCTTTCTAGTTTCATACTGTCGACTTGATCTAAGAGATTGGGCAGTTTTTTAAATATAATTTATTGAAATAATATATCTAGCCCTTTTAAAGTTATGGATTTAAGGCCAGCTAGGTGGTACAGTGGTTAGAGCACTGGCCCTGCAGTCAGGAGGGACATGCATTAAAATCTGACCTCAGATACTTATTAGCTGTGTGACCCTAGACAAGTCACTTAATGTGATTGCCTCTCCAAAACAAAGAAAACAAATAGACAAACAAACAAATAAATATTAGCGATTTTAAATGTTATGGCTTTCAAGGAGTACAATGATTCTTGAAAATAAACTTCTCCTTGATCTATTCTCTACATCAATTGTTTTTGATATGAGATCTTTTTTTTAAATGGAGACTTTCTTATAGGTATTTTTGGAGTTCTGTTTTCCGGTTTGTGTTGAACATACCCTGGCCTCATAATCTTTTATTTTTAAAAAATCTTCATCTTTTTTATTTAGTAATTTTCTAGTAATGTGCGCTGGGCAATATAGTTTGGTGGGCCCAAATTGGGAGATCTGAGTTTTGAGTGGTGTAATTCATGATCCTTTACAATGTGACTATGAATCTGCTTTCCTGGTGAGGAACTGATTCAAAGTATCAACTCTATTTGATATGCACTGATTCCCTGCTTCTGGCCTCTGAACTGCTGGCCTGGCTGGGGCTGAGTTGCAAGATCAGTTTTTGGACATCCTTGTGATGCAGGGCTAGCTCAATGCTCTTGGCATTGGTCCAAGCTTCTGACCTTCCTGAGAGTCTAATATCTCACCATCTAATCCTTTACCAACAAGGAGAGCTGCAAAGTTTAGCCACTGATCACATGTAGAAAAATTAGTGGTTATGTGTATGTATACATGCACAGATTTTCAAAAATAGTTTGAACATACACATTATAAATGTGAAACTTCCATTATTCTATGTCCTCCCACATCCCTCCATGCCTCCACCCCAGCAAATTAGTATTCTCTCTATTGGAAATGAACTTAGCTCAATACCTTGGCAATAGAAAGTGCTTAAATAAATAATATTTGTTGAACTAAATTGAATTGAACTGAATTGATCTGGATTATTTATTAAGAGTCTCTTTTGAAATAAAAAGGAATCTAAATTTATCAATGAATTTCAACAGATAAACATCTAAGCATGTGCTTTTTGTTTTGTTTTGTTTGTTTTGCGAGGCAATGAGGTTAGTGACTTGACCAGGATCACACAGCTAGTAAGTGTCAAGTGTAGGAGGCTGGATTTGAACTCAGGTCCTCCTGAATCCAGGGCTGGTGCTTTATCCATTGTGCTACATAGCTGCCCTCTAAACATCTAAGCATGTGAACTGTACCCTAATCCATTCCTAAGAGAATAAATCCAGGAACTGAGCTAGAAGTGAACATTTTTCTGAATGTTACATGCCAAGTGTGAGGCATGCCACTGATAATTTACCTGGAAAAAAATGGGCCATATAAGCTGGCTAGCAAATCATAGGTTGAAGGGGAGAATAAGCACATTAAGAAACATTTTTTTTTCCTTTTACTGCTCTGAGTTGTTTTCCTTTTATTTCTATGTTTTCCCATTTCCCTATTGATTTTAATTAATCTCACCCTAAAATCATGAGCTCTGTGAACTTGGAGAATATTTTTTAATTTAAATAAATAAAAAGAGCCTACAAGCTTTTTTTTTCCCCCCAGATTGCCTGGCTTTAATAATAAATTACTGTTTTCTAGCAGGATCATATGCAGAACTCTGATTTTGTTTCTTCCTCTGTTCATATCCTGATAATTGAGGCTGAATTCCCTTGTCTTTAATATGCTATATATTCTCCACCTGGCAAAGGACTCAGACAGATACAGATAAATACCCCGTAGACATACAGACAGAGAAACTGCTGTAATTGCTTTCATAATGACTCTCAGACATCAAAGGAAGGCAAATAATGGTATTTAACACTGTTTCCATTCTTTAGCTGAAATGTAATTTTATAGAGTTATTGTCAGGCAGTACAGTGAACGTACAAGTACAACTGTCATATTCTGCTCATATTAATTAGCTGCCCATGAGAGGTCCAGGCTCGTAATGGCAAAGTTCTCCTCATTTCAGATGGTCTGATATTCAGACAGAACCATACATACAATAGCTTGATTAACATAGTTGCTTAGATCAGGTTTTCCCTGGGAGTGTGTCAATTGGCATTTTGAAGAATCAATTAATTAGCACTCCAAATAATCCATTCTTGGGTTAATGAAAGTGTTTTGTGCAGCTGCAAAAAGAAAAAAAAAATCTTACTTGAAGAAAAACTAAAGCTTTCCAAAATGGCAAGAAAAAAATTTAACATTTGGGCAGCTATGTTGGCCATTTCAACATTCCAATGAAAGCCTATAAAAATAAATCCATATAATTTACATATGTCAATTAACCCCAAAATGTTTGGGTTTTTTGGTTTAGATTGATTAAGGAGTGGCTTCTATGAGGTTATGGAAATTAGAACTTTTATTTACTATTTTAGCTTGTGAGAGAAGTGGATAGAGGATCTTGAAGTGAGGAAAATGTTTGTTCAAGTCTTGCAACTGATATGTACCAGCTGTGTGACCCTAAGAAAGTAACATGACATCTAAGTACTCCAGGCAACTGAACTTTCTGAGACTTTAAATTGGACTTGCCAATTTTCAATTGTGAAGTTTCAATGATGAGAATTCTCTTTACTGATGAAAACATGTATATAGACTCTATGTCTCTACATCCCTAGTGAATAGCAATGCTATGATTTAAATAAGGTAAGAGATAGCTTATTTTACACTATTGGCCATAGTTTCTAACAATTAGACTTTGAGGTAATTTATTTGGTTACTTTTCCCCCAAAATAGTCTTACATAATATTACATATTATGTATTCAGGCTGTTCTGGGTTTAATATTTGATTTTCATATAAGTGAATTACAAATGGAAGATACAAATATATTTTAAGATTACATTAAAGATATAATACATTTTAAAAAAATGAACTGTTTCTAGCAGAGTAGAATAAATGATATTTGCAAACCACTTTCAATAGGTACAATAGTTCTTACACCTAAAAGAAAATGTTTCTACAGTGGTAACAACTAATCATTTCCTTTTCTTCTTTAATTTGAGATCCATTTTATGTTTGAAATTAGGGAGGATTGTACGCACCCTTTTTTAACTTCAAAATATTCCTGAGCAACTTCATAAAACTCTAAGATGGCACAGCAGATAAAGCACTGGACTTAGAGTTAGGGAGACAAGTTCCAGTCTTGCCTTAGCTTCTTATTACCTGTGTGATCCTGGGCAAATCATTTGACTTTTGTCTGCCTGTTTTCTTTTTTCTTTTTTTTTTTTTTTTTGGTGGGGCAATGGGGGTTAAGTGACTTTCCTAGGGTCACACAGCTAGTAAATGTCAAGTGTCTGAGGCCAGATTTGAACTCAGGTCCTCCTGAATCCATGGCCTGTGCTTATCCATTGTGCCTCCTAGCTGCCCCCTGTCTGCCTGTTGTCTTAACTATAAAATAAGGATAGCAATGGCACTTAACTTTTATGATTATTGTATCTGGGCCAAATTTAGTATGGGGAGTTAATGGGCCTCTCACCATAATTTTGGGGTTCAGAAATAATGGGGGGAACCTCTAGGTCCAGAGTTCCCCTTCTCCAAACTGTCTCTTTTCCAGTTATGTCTCCCAGACTAATATGAAAGGAGATTAACAGCCTCTTTTCCACAAACAAATCAGGTTTTATTAATGGTAACAAAATTTACAACACAAGTGTAGTTAATAAAGCTAGGGACAATGAGAAAGGGGATAGAGAAAGTTAGAATCTAAATCTTTCTCAAACAAAAATTGACTCAATCCCCAAACTTGTTTCTAGCTCAGCTGGCTTAAGGAGCCAAACTCGTTGGAAGGAACACAAACTCACCACCACCTGGAATCTGCAGTTCTAAGGAAAAATCAGCTTTGCAGTGTCCCTTAGTTAGGTCTAAAGATTAAAACACCACTAGCTCTTTTCTCTCTCTCTCTCTCTCTCTCTCTCTCTCTCTCTCTCTCTCTCTCTCTCTCTCTCTCTCTCTCTCTCTCATTAAGGGTGGTTCTATAGCAATGCTGAGTCTCCAATTGATTTAACATATCCCCGAGCTGTCCCCATTATAATTTTGCCAGGCCCATACGGGCATGGGGGAAGTCCTAAGTGGGGCTTAGGTACTTAGTTTGATACTTTGACTCAAAAAATGTTCTTTGTGTTGTTTGTTCCATAATCTCTTAAAGTACACACCCATCTTCTCCTAGGCTTTTAAAGCTTGCATCTTTTCTATCTGACTGTGATGAAGCAAAGATGGGGTTATAAAAACTCCAAATACCAATTAATTCCTTACAATTTTAAGGATCAATGAGATAATATTTGTAACATGTTTGTCATAGTACCTGGCACATAGTAGGTGCTATATAAATGTTTATTCTTTCTCCTCTTTTCCCTTCCCTTCTCATCACAACAGTGTTTCTCATATGAACCTGTCCTCTGTTTAACATTTTGAGCACAAATTGAGACTGTTTTTATATGAATCTTTCCTCTTCAGGAATTTCATTAAATCAAACCAAATTGATTTTTGTTCTGTTTTTTTACTTCAGAATTCTGCGGCATTAAAATAGAAAATTTGTTTGTTAGAAGTTAAAATATAGAGGAAACATAACTTTCATATAATGAAATCAGTTGTTCTTAGAGGTATACTGGATCCAGCTCTAACTTGCGTGTGAGAAACCATTGTTAAATTTTAATTGTAGAAGAAGGGAAAGAAAATGGCAGCCTCATACTCTAGTAACCAAAGTTAAGCTGTGGCCAAGCAGGGCTATGGTGTTATGCAGCCAGACCAACTCAAGTATATTCATAGACCATCTAGGTGTATGGTCAATAAAATTATGGAACCTATGAGCAGCCTACTCATGTCAGCCATATATAGGAGAAACAAGTGCAACATATGGAGAGACTATAGATGCAGCCTCTTATGCATAGCTTCCAACAAGTTATACTGTACCAACTTTACCTCAGATTTAGAATCAGCCTGTTCAAGGATATGTTAAAGGAGCTACAATATCTCCACTTGTTGCTCTTGTTTATCCTTTGTTCTTGAAGAGGACCATGATATCAGGGTGATGCCATGACTTGCAGTGAATTGGATTTGAGTGAGGGAGGCTGTGCAAAGTCACCAGCCTCACTCTCTCTCCAGAGCCCCACATACAGATACACACATATACATTGATATACACACATATATGTATATATGAGCATATATATGTATTAAATGAGTGCATTATGAGTATATGTATATACACATACATACAAATATATGTGTGTATATGTATGTATATATAAATATGGTATGGTATAGTATGATAATGATATGATATGATATGATATGATATGATATGATATGATATGATATATATGATATATGTGTATATACACACATAATCAGGATGACTAGAAATGGCCCAGATATTTAAGGAAATTGGCCTTAAGTCCCACAGCTAGTAAGTGTTTGATGTCAGATTAGAACTCAGGTCCTCCCAACTTCAGAGTCAGTGCCTCTATCCACTGCCCCACCTAGCTGCCCCTAATGCCTCCACTGCTCCAGTTACAACCACTCAGACATCATTTGCAGTACAGTCTGCATATGGCACCCAATTTGCTTAACTAATCTATGATAGCAACCACTATACCCACAAGAACCCAGGATGGTAGCAAGTCTGCTGAGACTAGGCAGGCTTCATCTTTTACAGCCAACCCAGCCTTGAATACAGAAAGAGCAACTACAGTTACCACAGGTGCTAGGCAGCTACCCAATACAGTCAGTTACCATACCTCCATCTGTCCTTCAACCAGCTATTTTTTCTACCCAGCAGAATATTTATGATCAGAGCAACTACTCCCAGCAGAATATCAATGGGCAACAGAGTAAACTAGACAGTAGAGTAGCTATTTTCAATAGAGGGGCTATGGGCAACACACCCTCCCACCCCCACCCCCCACCCCACCACACACTGGTTATTTACTCCCCATTGTATCCTACAGATAGGTTCTAAGTCAATGTAGCCAACAACGCAGCAGCTATGAGCAGCAGAGTGTATTCTGGCAGGACTATCCCAGGAGCATGGGTGTGTATAGGCAGAATTCTGGAGACTTTTTTGTACCTGGAGAAAACTGGAACATGAGTGGCCCTGATAACTGGGGTGGGGAGGAGAGAGCTTTGATTGTGGTGGTGTGCAGGTAGAAGGAGGAGGAATAAGATATGGTGGAATGGGTGCTGGAGAGTGAGGTGGCTTCGATAGGTCTAGTGGACCTATGAAAGAAGGACCAGACATTGGCTTAGGCCCACCTGTAGATCCAGATAAAGACTCAGAAAATAGTGCAATGTGTATGCAGGGACTCAAGGAAAATGTGACTGTTGATGAACTGGCAGACTTTTTCAAACTGCTTGGAGCTGTCAAGATGAACAAAAGGAATGGGCAGTTGATGATAAGTATTTGCTTAGACAGGGAAACTTGAAAACTACAAGTAGCCTATGATGATCCACTTGCAGTAGAATGGATTGATAGGAGAGACTTCCAACGTAGCAAACACAAAGTTTCTTTTGCTTGGAAGAAACCTCCAATGAACAGCTTGTGAAGTGACTGCTCTGTGAAGGCAGAAGGATGCTTCCCACTCTCCAAGAAGGTTCTGAAGCGCCAAAGGGGCCAGGATGTCCCATGGGTAGAATGGGAAGCAGAGGAGGAGACAGGGGAAGTTTTATACCAACAAGGATCAGGGGATCCTGAGGAAACCCCTCAGGAAGAGGAAATATCCAGCATAGAGCAGGGGATTGGCAGTATTCTAATGCAGGGTTTGGAAACTGGAATTTTACCTGAAGAACAGAGTGCAATCTGTGTAAAGCCCCTAAAACTGAGGCATTTCTTCTAGTACCGTGTCTGCCTCCTGTTGGTGATAGTGGTAGAGGTGTCCCTAGTGGTATGAGGGGTAGAAGAAGTGGTCTTGTGGACCATGGTGGGTCTGGTGGTATGTTCAGAAGATTCTAAAGTAGAGACACAAGGGGTTCAGGGAGGCTGGGGAATATAGAAAGGGGACTTTGGTGGAGGAGGAAGAGGAGGACCTGGAGGTCCTCCTAGACCTCTAATGGAGCAAATGGAAGAAAGAAGAAGAGCTCATGGAGAACACAGAAAAAATAGATAAAGGCAAGCATAATCAGGAATGCAAACAGGCCCTTCTAGGTGCAGAAACCCCGCAGAGCTGCATGTATTACCAGCTTTATTTTTTGTACCAGAAAATGTTTTAAACTTAAAATTGTACATTTATAATTTTGACCACAACAATATGATTATTCCTTGTCTGTACTTTAGTATTTTTTCAGCTTTTGTATAGAAAAATTAAAATAAGTTAAATGGTAGTTCCCTGAGTGTCTTTCCCTTCTTTTAAGATGATTGTTTAACAAAGACTAAATGAATGAGAAACCACTGTTGTAAGAATGCTCAAATATCATTGTGTGGAGACCCAGGAGGAGAGTTAACTGTAACAATGTTAAATGTTGTTACTGCTGTTTTAAAAATAAAATTGGAGAAAAAAATAGTTGTAAGTATACCTCAGAAACTGGCAATTCATACAAATCAGGGCTTGATTTATCATTTTGATGATTGTGTAAACTTAAGAAAGTGTTATTCATATATATTAAATTTACAATTTCTGGAGAGCCAACGTGTTAAACATTTAGCATCACACTCCTTTATTAGTCTATAAACATTGCTTGAGCTCAGCAGGACTGCAGTAGAATGCTCAAGGAATGAATTCATCACCAGACTAGAAAAATTTAATAATAATAATAACTGTATAATAATATATTTATTTAATAGACATTTAAATAATAGTTATATATTAATAATAGGCACTTATATAATGCTTTAATGTTTGCAAAGTGCTTTAAATCCATTATCTCACTTGAGTCTCAAAACAACCCTGAGTGTTTCTTATGTTTGATTCTATAAACAAAGATTTCAGGGATTGTGAAATTGGATGGGAAAATACCTTTATTTGTACAAATCTCAAAATGATATTTAGCCTTTCATTTAATGATGTATATAGGCAACAAATGTTATTCTGAGAAAGCATTTATCAGACTACCAAAGGGGTCCATGGCACACAAAAATTTAAGAACTCCTGCAATAAATAAATTATATTTTGTCTTTATCACTCACAATAAAATAAATTTGCTTAGTTAAAAGGAAGCATGATGTTATATATATAGAATGCTTACTAGACTCAGGAATATAGTTGAAAGAGTACCCAGTTTTGAGATAGAGTAGTTCAGGTGAAATTCCACCTTATCTCCTTAGTGGCTAGTAAGTAGACTTTGTGACCATAAGCAAGTTACTATACCTCTCTGAGCTTCACTTATTTGTAAAACAAATTAGTTAGAAGAATGACAGTTAAGGAATCTTTCAACTTTAAAACTGTGTCCTAAGACCAATCATCCTATCTTGCATTTGTCATATGTGATCATGGAAAAATCAGTCTTTTTTTCAGTGTCCTAGGAAACTAGCTCAATTGATAAATTTTGAATGTATTTGATAATCTAAATCACTGGAGTGAGCTTCTATACTAGGAATGCACCTGAATTATGAAATCACAAATTTAGACTCAACCCTACTCCTCCCGAGTGCAGCTAGAGTATCCAAAACAGACTAAAACAAATCTTTTTAAAAATATATTAAAAGGGTTTTCTTTTTCTTCCTCCTCCTTCCCCCTCCTCTCCCTCTGCCACCTCCTCCTCCTCCTCCTCTTCTTCCTCTTCTTCTTCCTCTTCTTCTTCTTCTCTAATTAATAATAAATATCGTTGGGATATGAATTAATCAGGAAATGCTTTTTATTAGGTATTAACTTCAGGCCAAAGTTTATTAATTTACTAGATAGCAAATATAACACAGTTTTAAAAGTGAAAAATAATTTTTATAGAATTACATAATTCATGCTATTTCTAAAATGAAATATCCTCTAAATTTATAATATGCATTTGAAATCTCTAATCATAGTCTTCAACTTGAATTCATTCTATTGAAAAGATCTTTGGTTTGCTGTGTTGTAGGCTATACACTACATCTTAAATCTTCTACCCTCTTTGGAAGGATCCTCTTTAGGAGAACATCTTTCTCTTGTACTGATTTTCTAGTGAGTGAGAGCGAAGTTCCCATGCAGTCTATTTATTGCTTCTATTCTTTATTTGTAAAGTCTTTCAAAAACGCAAAATGGTCAAATTTCATTGTCATTGCTTGTTATGGATGTAAGCCAGAAATAAGATCTCTTCCTTATTCCAAAATCAGCGTCCACCATATCTGCATGCTCATTTTCTGATCGCTGATGAGGCGACAAGGTCATTGGACGTACAAGTGCTGATTTAAAAACAGACATGAGAGTGAGATCGAGGTTAGTTGGGTCTATCAGAGCTGTCAATCAATTAATGAAAATTATTGAGCAAGGACACTGTGGGGGAAGCGAACAGAAGGAATGAAAATGACCATGGAGACACAACATAGGGAAAACGACAGAACTGACTAAATGTGCTCACGTGAGTGCTAAAAACAGACATGCTCACATCACAAGTGAAAGACAGCTCTGAGAAACAGTGACTGGAATATGTTGGCGCCCACAGGCTCACAGGCTGACAGCTCTTGCCTTTTGCCCAAAGGTACACCACTGAACACTGCAATTTCTGAGTCAATAGAGAGAGAAGCAGAATGCATGCAGAATATTTTATTAAAGTGCTAGTGACCTGGGACAAAGTTTTCAGGTGTTTTAAAGAGGTAATTGTATAGGCTAAAGTTTAGAGTCAATAAAGGCCAAGAGTCCAAAATTCCAAATTAATCAAGGGGGAAAATATTAACATTCTTACCTCTAAACAAATGGCAGATATAAATAAGAAAATAGGACAGTACTAAAGGAGCCCACAAAAGCCCCTTAAAGCTACATCCTATCACCATGGTACACCAAATACTGCACAAGACAAGAGTATATGGTTAATCAGTACAAAAAAGAAATAATTTATAACTTGATCCTTGGAGGGGGGGGAAGAGAATTTTTTTTAAAAGACAAAAAAAAATGAGAAGAGAAAAAAATGTCAATATGTTTGTGTGAATGAAAGATAGTGAGGGAGTAAAATGAAAAGACAGCAAAGTCAGAAGCAGTGAGATTACTGACACCAAATCTCTGCAAAGCGTTCAAAATTCTCCAGCTGCCACGCTTTTAATTTGCTACCGTTCTAATTAAAATGCAAATAAATTTATAATTAGCATCAGCGCTTTCTAAAGAACCTCCTTGTGTGCAGCACAAACATATGGGACGATGCTATAGTGTAAAGTTGTAAAACAGAAGTATCGGCTCAAATGGGAGCAGGAGGACATTTTTTTTTGCTGGGAAATAAGTTTAGGGGGCTGGAATGTGGCACAGGGGGAATCAAGCCTGGTTGGCTTAATCGACTTGAGGTGGGTTGTTCTTAAGGGAGGGAAGTTGGCCAAGTCTGGTTGTGACAAAAGGACTGCTGAATATGAAAGATCTGTCTGGGAGTTACTTCTTGTTGCATCAGGTGTCAAGGGTCATCCTGCATGTCTTGGTATTGTATAGATGAATGCCAAAAAGGCAAAAAGGGTCAGAGTCTAATCAAAAAGTCTATGGCCAAAATTAACCGCTGCTTGCTTTCAGATAATTAATTTAAAAATTGATGGGAAACAAAGTACTAAAATCACGTCATGCTCTGTACATGTAACACATTTTAAAGGTAAGCTGGTTACGCAGTGGTACTCACAACAGAAGGGTGGGTCAGGGTTAAAGAAAGGAGAGGTAGCCAAATGCTAAGTTTTTGGGGCACCAAGTTTATAGAAGCCTCTAAATACTGCAAATTACTGATTTCTTCATTGCAACACCTTTCAAAGCACAGAGCTTTGTAACACCTGCCTCAGCCCTCGCAGTTGTGTCTGTTGAGGCACACATTGCAAAAGCAGTCTGGATACCAGTGGTTCCATCTGCAGGTAGCATACATGTAAATGGTTTGATGACAATGACTATGGGACAAAAGTGCCTTTCATTTTCACAGTGTTTTGTTGAAGGGACAGTTTTATGCATTAAAAAATAAAATCTGTGATCTACAGTATAATAATTGCTTTACTTTCTAGTTCAGAGTCTGCACAGACCCAAGTGCTTTTAATATTCCAGGGATTCTGCTTTAATCTATTAACCAGGCTCTTCATCAGATATTTTAAAAATTGAATGTAACAGGAATGAATATTCATGGATGTGTGGTTAAGCTGTTATTAAACTATAATGTAAGGCAGGATTGTAGGAATATTTTTAGAAGACCAAAAGTCAATTAAAATGATAAGCCTGTAATATCACTATTGTGGAGCAATACCAAAATTCATTTCATATGCATGGAAGGTTTTCAACTACCTTGCATTTGGGTGTGAAGAAGGACTGTTACATATTCAGAGGACTGTGTACTTCAATTATCATTAGTAACACTTAGGTCAATTTAGGCAGAGATTAAATGCAAAGATGGTGGAAAAAATTTACCCTGACTTGCATATTTTTTAGGTGGATATAACAAGACAACATCATTCTATTCTAAAGGGGATGGGCCTTACCTTAAGGTACCATTGTCAACCAGAAAGAAAAAAAAATATTCCCTGGAAATTAAGGGTGCCTATATAATCATAATAAAGTTGACACCATTTTTTTTTGCATACCATAATTGGCATGTATAAAAGATTGGGAGTGTATTGGAAAATAAGAGTTGGAGTAAAAATGAGAAACTATTAATGAACTATTTATAAACCATAATTTAATATATTATATTAGAAGATGGCATTTATACATATTTTTTTCATTTCTTTAAGAATGTAGCTATATTGCATTATACTTGTACTTGTCAAAACTAAATTTGGTGTGTGGAGTGCTATGTGGTTTTTTTTTCCTTTTCCTTAAGAAAGCAAATGATATTGTAAAAAATTTTGGTTGATTTCTCCTCTGGATTTCAATGTAAGCAAAAGAACCACTTGGATGATTTACCAAATTAAAATGATTTCCTTCTGTCAGTGGCCACTGTCAAAAAATGAAGTTTTAAAAGTTGATCATGTTGACAGACCTTGGTTAGACCTAATTAATCAAGACTTTGCAAAGAAAAGAAAGAAAGAAACATAGGTTGACCAATATTATGCTGAAAATTATCTTCTGATTCACACCAGATAGAAGCTCCTTATTTCTTCCCAGTGCAATATCCATGTTGGAATGCCAGCAGCTAAATAAGTCTTCTGTGCACTGGACAAAAGCCTGAACACTATGGCATAAAAGCATTGCTTTGTTTCACTTCTAATTGTTGTCCTTCTCTTATTCAGAAAATGAATTCACCTTTGTCGTAGTTTCATGAACCGCTGGGTAATCAAAATTATATGCTGCCACCTGTTGTCTGTTAATATTCTGAGGAGGTACTCATAAATCATAACACCGGACAATCAATCAGACTGTCAGAGTCCAGGTCCAAAGGGCATGCATGGAAAGTATAGGTCACCCACAGGGTGTGAAAGATCAGGGTTTTAGGCATCACTCATTGTCAAAGGAATGTGAGAGAAGTGCCATCCAGACAAAAGACAACTAAGTACAGAAGAATTCAGGCTTTAGGATAGGCTTTGGCCTCTCAAACAAAGGAAATCAAATTGACATGTCATTACATTGCAGATCTGACACCCAGCAAGATTGTCTCCCAATGGCATAACTCAGACACTTTGTATGGAAACCAGGGGTCTTTTTGGAATGTTCTACAGGGCTATGGATTTGGAACATAAAGTCAGCTCAATGCATTCATCAAGGGAAACACAACATGTCACCCTGCAGTTGATTGTAAGGGTTCTTCGGAATGTCTTATTTCCTAAATTAATTTGGTTTCAAGGATGCATTTTCTTTGTAGTACGACAAGAACTTGAACTGCATTAAACATCTCTCAACTCATTCATAGTGAGGCTCCTGTATCTGAAATAATATAATCATGCTGAAACTAGCATGTATTGATGGAAATCACTGATTTAAAACCTGGCTAGGGGTAAATTATTTCTGATGTTGCAGAAGCATCTTTAGTATAAAACATAATAAAAATATAATAAGGAGAAGGCTGTAGGAGACAAACATGAATACTCCAGTTTGAGAGATGTACTTACTGCTTGCCTGCCTGCTGTTTGAAATTAACTTGCTATTAGATGATCTTCCATAAAATTTATTGTTAATGGCCCTGGAAATGTAAAAAAAAAAATTAGTTCTACTAATTTGCTATTTTCTGATGGCTGAATTCAAAGGATTTGGTTATTTCTGGGACCAATCATAGTAATAAATTTGCTGGACACAATCAATATGGGTACCTCGTATCTTTCTGCTACCTTATGTAAACTCTGATTTCTGATTATGCAGACTTCTTCTAGCCTGCATACCATGACTCTGTATGGGAAAACATTATAAGAAATAAGATACAGAATTTAAGTTTTATTTTTCAGGGAATGTTTCTCTAAAAATGTTCACATGACTCGCCGATTCTAGAAACAGAAGGGACTCAAAAGATGATTTGGGTCAAGTGAACTGATTTCATCAGGTAAGGTGTATCATCACAAAAATGGGGCAATAGAGTCCTTAAGTTGTTAATATTTATTCTCCTAAGATCACAAGAATGAATGGGAGGTCAGGGTATATCTAGTCATAGTAGTGGTATCAGGAGGAGGAGGAAAAGAAAGAGGAAGAGGAAGAGGAAAATGAGGAGGTAAGAAGAGGATGAAGTTAAGGAAAAGTAGGAACAAGAGGAAAATTATTATAACAGTTCATTTCTTCAAAAGATCTGTGATCTCAGTGATGTGGCTAACTTGTCTATACCTTCTTATTCTATATGATTCTTTTCATAATCTCTCTTAGATCCTCATTGAGAAACTACCCAATATGCCATGGGCTTCTTTTAGGGATTATTATATACTTCATGAAACCCAGTGAAGCTCTTGACTATGGCAACTCTTAAAACAAAGGAAAAAAATGCTTCTCACTCCAGTGTGGGTGGCTTACTTCCACTTCAACAGGGACAATAGTTAGGGGCAGAAAAAGACTGTAGATGCTAACAACACATTTATATAGCACTTTAAAGTTTCCAAAATGATTTCTTCAAAGCAGCCTTATGAGTTATAGATAACTTTCATCACTCACAAATAAGTTTGAAATAGAGATTAAAGATTCTTTGTCTGTGAAAGAAAACATTCTATAATGATTTAATTGGATTTTATTATACAAGTATTCTTATATTATTTTACAGATGAGGAAAAAGACTCAGAGAGGTTAGGTGAGTTAGCAGAGTTATACTTCAGCACGCATACCATTTAGGAAAAACCATTGTTGGATAAAAGTATCAATGCCTTTTATAATTTATTTAATAAAGCCTCCATCTGGCTCATTGTACTCAGTGTACATTGTACTTAGTACAGTGTCTGACAGAAAGTGCTTAATAAAATGCTTGATTTAATCTAAACTATTTGCATTCAGGGGAGTTTCATGTCATGACTACTGGACTTGCTTAGAGAGAAATCATTCTAGATTTCTGGTGGAAACCTGAATAAATTAGAATATGAAAGACTAGAGGTTTACCTAAGTGCACAAACATATTTGGACATAACTGTACATTTGTATGTATATATATATATATATGTTATATATAAGTATGTAATTAATATATATATATATATACATACAAATCACTCTGTTCTTCAACTAGATGTATAGTCAGTCTTTGTCCCCATAATTTTTTTTTTTTTTTTGGTGAGGCAACTGGGGTTAAGGGACTTGCCCAGGGTCACACAGTTAGTGTAAAGTGTCTGAGGCCAGATTTGAACTCAGGTCCTCTGAATCCAGGGCCAGTGCTCTATCCACTGTGCCACCTAGCTGCCCCTCCCATATATCTTAAAATTAGTTGTTTCAATCATATAACTTTTCTTCAAATGGATTATATTACTATAAATATAGAGGACTTACTATATATTGTACATAATGGAATATCAGGTATGTAGAGTCTAATCTTGACTCTGTCATTAGCTTTATATTTGACTGGCTAACTCACTAACTCTCTCTAGGCTTCAAAAAGAATGGTGAGGTCACACTAAAGGTTACCTCCAAGATTTTAATTCTGTAATTCTGTAATTCTATAGGTCAAAAAGTAGAGTGGCTTTGATATATCTACTCAAATGAATCTAGGTTATACATAAGATCATAGATTTATGCTGACAAAGGTCCCTGAGGTTTGTGAAGACCAGCACCCTCATTTACAGATGAGCAAACTGAGGCCCACAGATATTTAATCACTTAGTCACATTAGCTAATGATGTTCTGAAGGCAGGATTGAATCCATTGTGTTTGTGATTACAGGTAGAAAACTACTAGAATTTATTAATCTTTCTCATGTCATGGACTGCTTTTTTTGGTTTGGTAAAGCCTATGGACCCCTTTTCATGATGATGTTTTAAAATATATAACATAAAAATTTAAAAAGTACAAAAGAGACAAATTATATTGAAATAGGGTTATGTATCCATCTATCCATCCATCCATCCATCCATCCATCCATCCCATCCATCTATCTCATCCATCCATCAATCTAATCCATCCTTCTATCTATCTTCTATCTATCTATCTATCTATCTAATCTATCTATCTATCTATCTATCTATCTATCTATCTATCTATCTATCTACCTATCTATATCTATCTATCTATCTATCTATCTATCTATCTACCTACCTATCTATCCATATTTAAAAATCAGGTGCAAAGACTTTCGGTTAAGAACTCTTGAATGAGTTGTATTATAATACTGTATAATATAATAATATATATAGTACCTAGTGTGCTAATTACTACCCCAGAATCTAAAAATAACATTTCAGGTTTCAGAGGAACCCAGCCAAAAGACAGGTTAGCTTAGGTGTTGGGAAGGCACACCTCAGTGTTAACAGTAGATATCATTTACATCAATGGTAGAAAATGCAAATAGAAATGGGGATCACTAATCAGTACATAAGGATTCCTACAGGCCATATGTTGACCTTGTTTTTTAAATATATTATTATCTATTTTTTATCATTTTTTTAGGTTTATATTATTACTTTCCAATTACATTTTAATCTGGCTCTCTCCAAACTTAGGTTATGGGCCTACACATAACTTACTTTGTTTTTAACAGCTCTGATTTATATAAACTTTTACAACATTATGTTTATCTCTTCCTCAAAAAAGCCTTGTGAGTTAAATTCTAATACTATAATCATCTCCAGGTTTACAGTTGAGGAAGCCAAAGCATAGAAGCCGCCAAGGAAAGTGATCAAGGTTACAAATCTCATGGCAAAGATGAGATTAAACCATATTCACCTGATTCTGAGTCAGCTAACACATCACTTCTCAATATAACTGTGCAGCATGATTTTGTTGAAGACAATTTCTAATACACATAAGAAAAGTCAGTTCAAACTAGTATGAAGGCATCATTATTTTCTGTGAGGACATTAGTATCTATTTGAAAATCTACTTGTGAATGATAAAGCTATTTTAAACAAGTTTTAGACAAGATAGAGGAGGAATGCAGCTATCTTTTGAAAATTACAATTTGAATTCTTTTTACTCATGTTTAGTGTTCCTAGTGATTCATTGGAAACATATAAACACCAAGAGGCATTAACACTTCAGGAAATAAAGCTATAAATTGGAAAAATCACTTTTCATCAGAATATAGGAGTTTGAATCCTCACTAAATTGCTAAATGTGGGGAAGTCAGTGAATCTCTGAGTCTTATTTGTTAAATGGTGACAATGCTATTTGGAAGACCTATGTCAAAACCTATCTATGGCACTTACAATCTGTGTGACTTTGGGCAAATTAGAACCTATCTGGGACTTAGCTTTCTCACCTTCAAAATGAGGGATTTGGATTAGATGACTCCTAAGGTCCTTTCTAGCTCTAAATCTATGATCATGTAAATAGACACTGTCACAGACTATTAGCATTTCTGCTAAACTAATGTAAATCAATTACTATAGAGAGGAGACTAAAAGAACCTAGAAAGATACCTTAGTCAAAAACTGATCTCTCTGCTAGATAAAGAGATATGGTAAGCAATGTTGACACTACCTAAGGATATAAATCCATATTAAAAATCTTATAGAATATTATGCTAAAACTGTGAGAATGATGAAAGAAAATTAAATTTATGAGAAGGTTGATAAGATCAAATTAATCTAGATCATCCAGAGAGAATTTAAGAATGAAATTGAAAAGATGACATTCATCAGACAAAAACTAGAAAAAAAAACATATCAATATTTCCATAACAAACTCTTTTCTCCTTTAGTTGGGCCACCACATTGTGATGCTAACATCATAGTCCTTAATATACTACAATAAGGAAATGGAAAAAAACACTAAAGAAACAAAGATGAAAAGAATGGCCATATTGTTCTTTCTACATAAAGAATATAGGGGCAGATTGGGGGGTGAGCCAAGATGGTGGAGGAAAGATATTAAACGCACAGAGCTCTTTATACAACCATCCAAAAACATCAATACAAGAACCCTGGAGCAGAAAAACATACAAAAATATGGATTGAGATTATTCTCCCAGCTATAATAGATTATAGGGGGCCATGAGTAAAGTCCAGCCCTGCGATCTCGCCAACATAGACCCCATCCACACTGCCGGAGCAATTTACCCCAGAGCCTCTGAATCAGCTACAGCACCATTGCCTTCTAGAACTGAGAATTTATTTGCTCAGGTGAAAGGGCTAAATGGCTGGCCAGGGGGAGAAGTGCAGGGGTAACATCAGGACCTAAGGAGAAATTTGGCTGTCCCACTCCAGTGGGGAACCAAGAAGAAATCCTGAGCAGCAGGAGGCTGAGGTGGGAGGGGTGCAGGCTCATGGAAACTAAGAACCACCCCCACAGAAAGCTTTGCTGGTTGGTTGTTTAGTAAGTAGGCTTGAGGTTATCTTCAGACCAGAGAACAGGCCATGTGAGAATAAAATCTGCCCTCCCTCAAACCAAAACACCTGGGACCCTCTGAATCTGGGAATAGTAGTGGAAAAGAAAAACAGCCCCTCCCCCCCCAGTGGAGAGTTTCAAAGTCACATAAAAGATAAGCAATCACAGAAAGTTCAGAATTATAGAAAGCTTCTTCAGTGACAAGCAAGATCAAGGTGCAGCTCAGATGAGGAAATCAACCACAGGACCCCTACATCCAAAGATTCCAAGAAAAATATGAACTGGTCCTGAAGGCCATGGAAGGTTTCAAAAGGGATTTTAAGAGAAAGTAGGAGAGATAGAAGGAAGATGTAGAGAGAGGGAGGAAAGAATGGAAAAGAAAGGGAGAATGATGCAGCAGAGTCAATGAGAAAAAAGTCATCAACTTGAGAATCCAAATGGAAAAGGAGATAAACTGTGTGATGAAAATAATTGCCTAAGAATTAGGATTGAACAAATGGAAGCTGGTGACCTTATGAGAAACCAAGACACAGTAAAGCAAATCAAATTGAATGAAAAAAATAGAGGGCATTGTGAAATATCTCCTTGGAAAAACAGCTGACCTGGAAAATAAATCCAGGAGAAATAATTGAAAATCATTGGACTACCTGAAAACCATAACCAAAACAAGAGCTTAGACACCATCCTCCAACAGATTGTGAGGGAAAATTGTCCTGATATTCTAGAAGCAGAAGCTAAAATAGAAATTGAAAGAATCCACTGATCACCTCCTGAAAGAGATCCCAAAAGGAAAACCTCCAGGAATATTATAGCCAAATTCCAGAACTCCTAGGTCAAAGAGAAAATATTGCAAGCAGCTAGAAAAAAGGAATTCAAATACTGTGGAGCTCCAATAAGGATAAAGCAACTTCTACATTAAAGGACTGGAGGGCATGGAATATGATATTCCAGTGGGCAAAGGAACTGGGACTATGGCCAAAAATCACCTACCCAGCAAAACTGTGTAAAATCTTTCAGAGAAAAAAAATGGGACTTCAATGAAAAAGAGGACTTTCAGGCATTTGTAATGAAAAGACCTGAACTGAATAGAAAATTTGACTTTCAAATACAATACCCTGGAGAATCATAAAAAGGTAAACGGGGGAAAAAGAAATCACGAGGAACATTAAAAGGTTAAAGTGTTTACAGTTATACATGAGAAAATAATACTTCCAACTCATAAGAACTTTTTCAGTAAGGAATACACAGAGGACACAGGTCTGAAGTGAATATGAAAGGTTGCTTTTTGTAAAGAATGTTTTTGTGTGTATCTTGTCCTTTTGGGGAGCAAACTGGGTGGGTTGTCCGGTGCCTGGGGCTGGATTTGGGTTCTGGGCCTCCCTGGGCCCAGAGCTGGTGCATTGTCCCACTTATGCCATCTAGGCTAACCCATGATGACATCTTTAAAATAGGAGTGAGGGATAGAGTCAATAGACTGGGGGAGGGGAGAGGGGGGAGGGGAGCGGGGGAATGAGGAGAGGTAGATCACATGAAGGAAACAAGAATAAAGCTTATGGAGGGGAGGGGGAAGAGGGGGGGAAGGAGAGGGGGAGGTAGTAAACCTCATTATCATCAGAATTGGGTCAAAGAGGGAATAACATACATACTCAAATGCATATAGTAATATATTTTTGCCCTGAGGAAAAGTGGAAAGAGAAGGAAATGGGGGGGATCAGGAGAAGAGGGGAAGGAGGGAAGGGAAGTTTGTGGGAGGGAGCTGTAAAAAGAATAAACACTTTCAAGGAAGGTGAAGATGTTCTGCATCACACCACATGTATGAAATATATTGAATTTCATGATTTCATAGGGAGAATTGAGGAGGGAGGGAGGAAGAAAAATTTAGAAAACAGAATTAGCTCAAAGGCCTTAACCTCATCAGAGTGGGCTCAAGGAGGGAATAACACTCATACCCCATTGGGAAGAGTAATCTATTTAACCCTACAGGAAAGTAGGAGGGGAAGAGGATAAGGAGGAAGGGTGAATGAAGGGACAGTAGAGTGGGGGATGGGGGCAGTCAGTAGCAAAACACTTTTGAGGAGGGTTAGGGCAAAATAAGATAGACAACTGAGTAAATATCATTGGAAGGGAATGGGATGGAGGGGAAATAGTTATGATGATTGACTACAAAGTCAAAACCTATGGTACCTACTCTGTTGGGCTCTTGTGAAGAAAATTCTCCGTCAAGTTCAAGGTGCTATAATAAAATTATGATGAACAGGTTGCTATCAGAAAAACCTGGAAAGACCCAAATGAACTGAAAACAGAGAGAAATGTACTGTATACAAAATAACAGCATAGTATAGATGATCTGCTGGGAAGGATATGGTTATTTTCAGCAATGCAATGATCCAATATAACTCTGAAGAACTTATGAAATTGCAGTCCATCTACAGAGAAAGAACTGATGGTATCTGAAAACAGACTGAAACACACTTTTTTTGACAATTCCTTAATCTGAAGTTTGTTTCTATCTGTTTTCCTCTCACAACCTAGATAATGTAGAATTGTTTTCCATGACTACTCATGTATAATTTATGTTGAATTGTTTGAGTTTCTTGGGATGGGGTAGGATGGGAAGGAGCAAGAGAAGTTGGGAACACAAAATTAAAAAAAAATTTATTTCAAAATTTGTTTTTACATGTAATTTGGAAAATTAAAGTCTAAAAAATTGAAAAAAAAAAGAATACAGGAGCAGCTAGGTTGTACAGTGGATTAGAGCACTGGCCCTGGATTCAGGAGGTCCTGAGTTCAAATCTGGTCTCAGACCGTTGACACTTAGTACCTGTGTGACCATGGGCAAGTCACTTGACCCCAGTTGCCCCCCACACAAAAAAGAATACATAAATACCAGAATATTTGACAGCATAACTACAAAGATAACTTTTAAGATGACACTCTGATTATTGGTATCAAATGAGATATAAATGAGGGACATTTACCAAAAATCTGCAGCTGTCAATGAGGGATTCCAGCACAGGCTACAAATTGAGGATGTTGAGATTTTGTGCTGCTCAGCTGTTTTCATTAATGTCTGATTTTATGACCCCATTTAGGATTTCTTGGCAAAGAAACTGCTATTTTCTTCTGCAGATTCATTTTGTAGATGAGGAAAACTTGAGGCAAAACAGGATTGACTTGTTCAATTAATTGACCATTTTCACACAGCTAGTAAGTATCTAAGGCCAGATTTGAAACTCAGGAAGAAAAGTCCTCTTGAATGAGATCTAGTACTGTAAGGGCCAAATTAGTATGGGGAGAGTTAATTGGGCGGCTCACCATAATGTTGGGGTTCAGAAAATAATGAGAGACCTCTAAGTCCAAAATTCCTCCCTTCCAAACTGCCTTTTTTAGTTATTTCTCCCAGACTAATAATAAAGGAGATTTACCACCCTCTTTTCCACAAACAAACCAAGTTTGATTAATGGGAACAAAATTTACAACACAGGTGAAGTTAATAAAGCCAGGACAAGGTGAAAGGGAATAGGGGAAGAGAAAAATATGACCCACTTTCCAGATGATTAGAATATAAATCTCTGAAGTAAAAGACCCCAGGCACCCAGGTACTTTGAATAATCTCCCTGGCTATAGCAAAGACTGCCTCGAACCCCAAACTTGCTTCCAGCTCAGCTAGCCCAAAGAGCTGGCCTCACTTCCACAACACAAACACTCCACCACCTGGAATCCATAGTTACAATGAGAGTCAGCTGTGTAGTTTCTCCCAGTTGGGTCCCAAGGTCAACCACCACCCAGCTCCTCTCTCCTTTTACTTCTCCTTCCTTCTGGAGTTCTCTCTTCCCCCTACCTGATTCTCCCACAGAAAGGGGAGGTTCTTAGCCATGCTGAATCTTCAATTGGCTTAACATACCTCCTGGGCTGTCCCTATTATAATTTGGCCAGGCCCACGTGGGCATAGGGGAACTACTAGAGGAGGCTTAGATACTTAGTTTAATACTTTGACTCAATAAGTGTTCTTTTCTATAATCCCTTCAAGTACACACCCATCTTTTCTTAGGTTTTTCAAGACTACATCTTTTCAGTCTGACCAAAATGAAGCAAAGATGTGGTCATGGAAACCCCAAATTACAATTAATTCCTTACAGTACTCTACTGTACCACCCAAGTACCCTAGTGAGGTTCTGTAGATAATTTATTTATGAATAACATTGTCTAGAACATTTAAAACTGAATAAACTAGTATACATAATTGTGTATTAAATTATTAGGGAACTCACTTGTTTTTAGCTAAATTATTGGGGGACAGACTGGGTTTTCTAAAATGTTGTAACTTGTAAATTAATGGTATTATATAATAACGGTCATTGCACCAGTTTAGCAGTAAGCATTTATTATTAACGTAAATTAAATATTAGTAAAGAATTGACCACATGACATTTAACCACAAGCAGAAAACTCCAGTGCCATTTTTGTCTCTACATTACCTATACTGTCCTAAGAGGAGAGCTGTCACCAATGGGACAGCCTTCCTGGGCTAAAAGGAAATCAAAAATGGCACTGACCTCATGGTTTGAGTCTTTTTCCTCTTTCAAAAAAAGGTGGCTTCTTATACACTTATCAAAGCTAATTGGCTAGCATCATTCAATTCCATTGGTTAACATGAACTGAGGATGGTCCATGTTAAAATGAGCTCTATCTACTGTGATGACTTCAGGGTCTAATGTGAGACTGAACCCCTGAGGGCAAAGGCAAAGTTAACATAGGTGCAGCTTAATTCCCTCGGTTCACTGAGCTAGTCAAAGAATCTATTCTCCATTTCTATTGTACCACCATGCACAGACTTAGAATTTGAAAGAGATTAGCACTTTCTCAAAAAATGGGCATTCTTAAGTGGGGGAGGAGGGATAGAAAGCCTAAAAAATGGGTCCCTCCTGGGTCCCCCCAAGAAATACATTATTTTTTTTTAGTAAGGCAATTGGGGTTAAGTGACTTGCCCAGGGTCACACAGTTAGCAAGTGTCAAGTGTCAGAGGCTGGATTTGAACTCAGGTCCTCCTGAATACAGGGCCAGTGCTCTATCCACTGTGCCATCTAGCTGCCCCAGAAATACATTATTAATAATTATTTTCTCACAAAATCACTCGAAAAAAAAGGTTGGCTTAATCATCCATACAAGAAAAAACAGATGGATGAAAAACATCTATTGTTTAATTATGCCATGTGATGAGGTAGACACTTGTAAAGCTGGTACATTAGTGTATGTATGTATGCATGAATATATGAATACATACATAAGCTACTAAAGCTTAAAACTGCACTAAGACTTTGGAGAGCAAATATATATAATATTAAACACATATGTATATGCATATATTTGTCAGATGCTATATAAAATACAAATGAAATGTGTTCAAAATTTAATGAGAGAATAGGACAGGAGAGCTCTATTTCTTCTGAAACATTTCAAAGGGCTTGTAATGATATCAAGTTTCACCCTGACACTAAGACCCATCTCTTAAAAGCAATGTTCTTCTGCTGGTGATATGATGGTGAAACAGTGAATACTAATGTGTCTAAAGAATTAAACTTGAAGGTCACCCAAAGAGCAGTGGAAATCTCTTGTCCCTCACTCACAGTGTGCAAGAACAATGGTATATTGCTAATGACATTTTTTACAGAGGAAGCTGTGTAAATTATGTGATAGAAATCAATGACTGTAAAATGAAGTGAGCCAGATATGTAGCTAGAGGAAAGGAGAGCCAACAGATAGCCCACACATTTTGTTCATACCCATATAATATCAATAGTTATAGAGGAAGAACCCTAGTATGTTGAGAAGAACTTTTGTGGAGAACATATGGGATTATATAAATTGTAATTGAATTGGAAGTGATGGCATAGATGGGATGTATTTTGTACCATTGGCAGAGGCCCCCATAATCACAAGAGAGTAGAGTCCCTGTAGCATTATATTACCACCATCATCACAATAATCACCCCTGCTACTATAAAATTAGTTATGTCCATATTTACAGTTAGAAAATATTTCAACCTAAATCCACAAAAATATGTATAGCAGCTCTTTTTGTGGTGGCTAACAATTGGAAATCAAAGGGATGCCCATCAATTGAGGAATAGCTAAAAAAGCTGTGGTATATGATTGTAATAGAATATTATTGTGTCTATAAGAAATGACAAGCAGGATGATTTCAGAAGGGCTTGGAAAGACTTTATATGAACTGAGTATAGTGAAGTGAGCAGAACCAAAAATGTTGTACACAGTGACAGCAATATTTTGTTAAAGAACTGTGAATGAACCAAGACAATCTCAAATGACCCTATGATGAAACATACTTTCCACCTCAAAGGAAAGAACTGATATTGATTGAACACAGACAGAAGCATTCTATTTTAAAATATTTTTTCATTTTTTCTTTTATTTGAATATATACAAAATGACTAATATGGTAATGGATTTACATATTACACATGCATAACCTATATATAATTGCTTACTACCTCAGGGAGGTGGGAAGGAATAGAATTTGGAACTCAAACTTTAAATAAAAATGTTTATTTTTTAAAAAGACAATATTTCCACATGTTACTTCTGAGGATTTAGGCTAACCAGGACTACTATAATCACAGTCAATGTTGTGCCCTCAAAGGCTGATGTATTATAGGCTGGAATAACAAAATCACTAATTCTAGAACAATGGAGGTAATAGTTTCATTTTATTTTTAGTAAGACAACATCTGAAGTACTGTGTTTATTTCTGGGTGTTGTCTTCCTGACTCTATGTGCCATGCTCCATTATGCCACAGATGAGATCCCTTAGGCCCAATTATAAAATGTGATTATATTTTTGGCTCCTAATATTTCTTAGATCCAAGATTAAGTGAACAAAGGCAGTTACTTATGTTCTACAAACATAGTATTCCAGTCAAACTACAGAAGAAAAGAAACCTACAATAATATAATTTTAGAGTGGACAAGGTTTTTAGACATCATCTGGTCAGCTTTCCTTATTTTGTAAAGAGGGAAAATGGAATTGCCCACCAAAGTTAAGTGATTTTAAATTAAGAAAAAGAACATAAGAAAGTTATAATTAAACTTAATCCATGAGTTTTGTTAAGTCCATTGCCTGTTTTTCCTTAGACCCTCCTTAATTACTTTTAAGACTAGGTATATGTTAAGAGGGGAAAGGATAATTATATGAAATATAATTTTCATTTTTATTCTGTTTGGTTTTTAGGATTGATTTAAGTTACAATAAGTTAAAGTTATACTCAGTGAAGCTTACTGTCATATTTGAAAACATCTGCTCCTCTCATAAAAGGTGAATGTACTTCAAACTAGCATATATCATATATGAAATAAATATTCATATGGTAAAAGAGGGTTTGATTACATTTTTTACAAAAAAAGTTCATAGTAAGATTACTTTAAAAACACAAACTCTCCTAATGAGTTGAAGTATAACTTAATTGATCAAAAATCCATGTACACTCAAATTGGTGATGGAGTTTTTTATGTAAAGTGAAGTATGTCACAGGTGATTCATTTTGTCAACCTTTCTTGTCTCACAGATAATCCACAACATTCTGTGATTGTATGACCCTTAGACTCATATCACCCAGAGATAATGAAATCTGTTGGAACTTAAGGTCCTTTGGCAGCTGCTAAATGCCACGCTACCATTTTGGATTGTGTAATAAGCTACTAGAGCTTAACAAGTCATTCTCTGCAGGTGTTGCTATGAGGCATGATTAGAAAAGTGCCAAGAATAGTATCAAGGGAAGTTTTCTTTAGTTTTTCAATTTGTAAGATTCAAATGAATATTCTTCCAAGGCCAATGAATTTGATGCAGTTTTAGTCTAATATATTGATGTATTTCAATTATATGTGTGTGTGTGTGTGTGTGTGTGTATGGGCAGCTAGGTGTACAGTGGATAGAGCACTAGCCCTGACTCAGGAAGACTGAGTCCAAATCCGGCCTCAGACACTTAACACTTACTAACTGTGTGACCCTGGGCAAGTCACTTAACCCAATTGCCTCACCAAAATATATATATATATATCTATATATATATATATATATTTGTTTGTGGGTGTTTGGGGGTTGACTATTTTTTAAATACTGAGTATAGTTTTCTGTATGTAAACCATAAGTACTCATTTCCTACTTTATATTTTATTATAATTTGTAAAGATTATTTAATTCTTTTTGGAGCTAGGTGTAGAATCATGAATTAAACCTGATCTCAGGCAAGAGGAACTACTATTCCAATTATGACAATGAATCTAACCTATAGAGAGATAATATACTAAGGATGAATAAAGAGTGTGATTATGATTTTTTCTTTCAACTTGTGAAGGTGAAAATGCTCATTGAGTAAATCCTGTCAGTTATCTAATATTTGACTAAAGTATCAGGTTTATTTTATTGAATATAAAAGTTTAAGAGTGATGTTTTAGTGAATGGAATTACCTTCAATTAACATTAAAGTTATTTCAAATTTGAATTTTTGATGTCATAAATGTTATGCTCTCTTGCACCAGTGCATTTTCACATAAAAATTAAAATGATACCAGTTTATTAACTGCAGATATTCATCATTAGTTTCATGCCATTCCCATGTTTTTTAACCGAGTAAGCATCATATCCAAATATTTAAATGGATCCACAATCTCATTAATCAGAGTCTTCCTTCCAGTGCTTGACTGTTTGTGTACCTCTTGTCCACATCTTCCCATAATTTTGTCAAACATGCTAGAGACCTTCTGGCTTTCTACTGACATTATGATGGCACCAGTGGAGAGTACTCTGGCTCTTCACCTTTCATTCTTTTACCTTGCCACATGACCGGGTCATCTTTTCTTGCTACCATACATTTTCTTGATGGCATCTTTTATTACTGTTCTTCTGTGAATTTTCTCATTGACTATATGTTTCAGCTTCTTACTCCCACCATTTACCTTTCTGTTATTCTCTATATAATATCACTCTTTAGTTTTCCAGAAATTATTTTATTCCATGTCTTGATGACAATAGAATGCAAATAGATATTGTTACTAAAATGATGGGCCTGTTGGGACTAAAATGATGGGCCTCTATTTACTTGGGAAGCTTAGGGTCATTAAACAGTTTTCCAGAGCCAATATGCCTGTCCTTTTTCCTCTATTGAATTATTTTTAAGAAGAATGACATATGATTATGAGGAGCACTGTCTGATAAAGCAGCTTAAAAACAACTTGGCAAGATATCCAACTAAGTAAAGCCATCCTGAGAGAGTGAAAATGAAGGACAAGAAATAACAAAAAGTTTTAACCAAGATGGGAAAAGAAACTAACCAGGCCATTTATATGAACCATCCAATCAATCAACAAATATTTATTAAGCTTCTATTATGCACCAGGTACTATGCTAGGCATAGGAAATACAAATACAAAGAACGAAAAGTCCCTACCCATGATGAATTTATATAATAATGGGAGAGGCAATGACTACATATATATACACATATATATATATATATTTATGTGTTTATATATGAATATATATGTATGTTGTACAAATACATGATATATGTGTACATATAACATAAATACATATAAAATATAAACACAACGTAGTTTTGGAGGGAGAGTATCAGCATTTGGGGGCATTAGAAAAGGTTCAGTGTCAAAGGTAATTCTTATAATGTCTTAAAGAAAGAGAACAAGTATGAGGTGAAGATTAGAAGAAAATCCATTCCAATAATGTGATGGGATGACCATGACAAAGGCACAGATACCTGAGAGCCCCTGTGTGTGGAACTGAGAGGAAGAGAGCTTGGCCAAATCACAAATAAAGGAACAAGAAGAGTAATGCCTGATGGGGCTAGAGAGGTAGATGAGGTTCAAGTTCTAAAGTTCTTAAAAGTCGAATGGAGGAATTTATACTTTATCTTAGACACAGTAGAAAGTCATTGGAATTGACTGATTAGAAGAATCACATGGTTAAATGTGTGTTAGAGAAAATTACTTTGGTAGTAGTTTATAGGATAGAGTGGTGTGGAGAGTGACTAGAAGTAGGAAGATCAGTTAGGAGCATTTAGTTGCAAGGTGATAAAGACCTAAATTAAAGTGTAGCTATGTGACTAGAGATAAGGGGTCATATGTATGAGATGCAAAGCTAGAAATAACAATATTTAGCAACTTACTAGATATGAAGGGTAAGGGAGAGTGAAGAGACTAAGACAATGCCAAATGTTATGATCTTAAGAACCCAAAAGGATTTTGGATACCTTTGATAAAAATTGGGAAGTTTTGAAGAGGAAATAGTTTCTGGGAAAATTTAATAAGTTTATCTTTGGAAATCATCCATTTAAGATGTCTATATTATATCCCATTTGAACTATAACAACAGACAATAGGTGATATGAGACTAAAGTTCAGGGGACAGACTGGTTGATGGGTACATAGAATATATGGAGTCAACTGAATAAAATGTAGCTAATCTCATGGGAGATTATGAGGTTTCCAATAGAAAGAACATGAATGAAAAGGGGCTAGGACAGAACCTTGGGGAATATACCTAGTTAGGCTCCAGGATATGGACAATGATTTAGCAAAGGAGACTGAGAAAGGCAAATTGGAGAGATAAGACATGAATGTGGATAAAGTAATACCAAGAAAATCCAAAGAAAATAAGATAGCCAAGAAGAGTGTGATCAACAGTGTCAAATGAACCAGAGAAGATGAGGATTAGGCCTAAGAAATACAAAAACAAATATATCAGATTGGGCAATCAATACATTATTTGTAACTTAAGAGAAAGACTTTTCAGTTCAGGGATAAGATCAGAAAAAGATTCAAAGGAGTTGAGGAGTAAGAGGAAAAGATAGCAGTAAGGATAGACAGATTTTTTCAAGGAGTTTGTGTGAAACAGAAAGAAAAGGTGTAAAATGATAGCTTGAGGAGATAGTAGGGTCTAGTAAAAGAGACTTGGCAACATATAAAGGAAAGTTAGTAGGAAGAGATTGAAAATTTGAGAAGAGGGATGGCAGTGAATCTAATTTACTAGATAATAATCAGAAGGATGGGATAAAACATATATGTAGACAAGTTGAGGAAGGAAAAGGTCATATCATTGTTACATAGTTGGAGAAAGGAGGAGGGTGGAAGCTAATGTCAAGGAGCTTTGAGATATAAAGAATGGTAGATAAGGGAGTTCCTTGTGGGAGGAAGAATTCACAAGAAATGGTCTCAGTATGCTTGGTAAAGTAAGAAGCAAGATCCTCACCTGACAGAGTGAGGTGAGTCCAAGGGAAACTTGAGGAACAAAGAGAAGGTCTGGAGTAACTTCTATAGGGAAAGGCCATTATTATTATTATCCAAAAGAAGCACACCTATAAAGTAAAAACAAAACTCATTATAAAGGATTTTTCTTTACCAATGTTTTTGATCTGAACTCACCAATGATGTGTAATATCTCACTCTTTCATGTAGATGCCCAATATACAAGTGTTATACTTTTCTAGGTCTTAACTTAAAAATTAGGAAGGTGGGAAAGCTTTTCAAAGGCACCTTTCCTTTACTATTGCCTGGTAACATCACTAAATTTTCTTCCCTGCTTCTCCCAAATTTATCCAAAGGTTATATCTTAATACTATTCTACATCATGCAATCTCTGGATTTCTTTCCTAACTATTTTCCTTCCCCTTTGTGTGCTAAATATTATCTCCTAATCAAAGTTTAACTATCCTTAAAGCATTTCTTTCTGGGCCTTGTACTCTTCTACTTTCCAAGGTTAGAGCTAGATAATCCGATTAACTAATAAATGCTGATGTGATCCTAGAAAAAGATTAGATTTCCTTCACCACAAAAGTTTAGCTTGGTTACCTCCTCATACAAACATAATAATGTTTAAAAAATAACTCCAAGTCACCAAATATTTTATGTGTTTTATTTTGATTTGTTTTAGTTTTTCATGCAAATCTGGCAAGTTTTCGAAAGGAAAATACCTAAGTTACACAATTAGGAAATAAAATAAACTATTTTTTCTTCTTGTGCATGCTGCTGGACAGTATTCTACCCTTAGAGTTAGGGAAGACCTGTGTTCTAAACTTGCCTCTGCCACACACATTAGCAGCGTGGCCATGAATAATTAATTTAACCTCTTGGTGCCTTAAGACAACTAAAGACCCTAAGTTACTAATAAGGGAAATTACCTTCACTTAAGCCTGGAAAATATGAAATGTACTTAATCAGAAGCCTGGGAAAATATGGAATTTATTTAATAAGGCAGACATACAATGGAGACATTTTTCTTTCTGCAAAGGATAGTATTATCAGAAATTAAGAAATATTTTTTAAGAAAAAAAATGTAGGAATAAAAGCAGAACCATAAAACACTAACCTTTAAAATAATTATGTGAAGAGACCATTGTGTCCTTATATTCACCCTTAACTGTTCTAAATACAATTTTGTTTTAAAAAAATGAAATGTTAACTTCTTCAGGGGAGGGAAAGTTTTACTTTTTGTCTTTAATCTTCAGCACCTAGCATAGTGTCTTTTACACAACAGTTAATTGCATAATTGTTTAATTGAAATGTAATAATTTTTGCTAATTCTTCTAAATTTGTGCTAATGTCAATGCAAAATACTTGTGTGCAAGAAATTTTGGGAAATTCTCCTAATAACTATTCATGGTTATTTCTACCACTTACTGGGACTATGGCTTTCTTTTTGGTAATCTTAAAAAAAAGAAGATATCATTTGTGATTTTTTAAAAAATGAGAACTTTAAAAAAAAAAAGTTGTTAGCCAAATGTCATTTACTCTTGATGGTAGGGCAATGAGGCAGAACATTTTGCATGTTTGCAAAATAAGCTTCATTTTGATGCATTTGGCTTTACTGATTATATTAATTAACTTAACAGCAAGGGTGAAGATTATTTATGATGCATTAAAAATGATTGGACCTTAATTGCTTCCCTGGTAGAACAAGGAAGTTTTCTGGGTGATTTTCTTATTGTAACAAAATTCAGCTCCATACTATTCAGTAAGTCTTTTGGAGGTATCCTTTAAAACTGAGAGGTTCAATAAAACAAACAGTTAAAGTGAAATTAGTGGCACTGAATGATAGGGGAAAGAATATGCTTTGTAGTACAAATAATTTGATTTAAATCCTGCCTGACACTTCCTCTGTGTCACTTAACCTTTATAAATATGCTTAATCTTCTTTTGCCTCAGGTTCCTCATGTGTCAAGCAATAGGACTATATGATGGACCAAGTACCTTCAACTCAGTCAATCAACTAGCATTTATTAAGCACCTACTATGTGATAAGCACTGTGCTAAGCATTGAATAAACTAAGGAAGACGAGACAGTACTTGCTTTGAAGGAGCTCACAATCAATTGGGAAGATAGTTATGTAAAAACAGTGTATATGTAGGATAAATTGGAGATAAATCAACAGAGATAATCCCTTGAGGGAGAGGAATAACTCTAAGAAGTTTGATGTAGAAGAATAGTTACACTGACTGTCATCATAAACCAGAATTGAATTAAACTACATATCTTTCATTTTGCCCTTACAATCCAACTGTCAGCCTTCCTAACAGTTGATTTTTGTCTTTGTAAAAGATGTTGACAAATTTTACGTGCTATTTAAATCTTTTAATATTTTTATTTCTCTCTTTTTGTGACTTTTTCTATCTCTTCTCTGTCTCTCTTCCCTCCCTTTTCATCTTTTCTTCTTTCCCTTTCCCTCTCTCTCCCTCTTCTTCTCCCTCCCCATATGGCCTATTCTTTGAAGATTATTGTTAATTGATGTTTGTTTGAATATTATTATATCTGGTTTATCCCTGAATTTCCAGGTCTGATTTGAAATATGCATTGGTTAAAAAAAATCTAAATGTTTCTAGTCTTTTAATTCCATGATAATAGTATGCTTAGTTACCAGCAGTGAATTTTCCCTTTGGAAATAAAATAATGGTCAAAGTTTAAATAAGTGTATTCTACAGAAAATCATAAACACACATACCTCTGTTAAGGGCTAAAATTCTAGCTAGTCTGTCTAAAATATCTAATGAGTGGTCGCCAATAAATTATAAGCTTTAGCAAGAGTTAGGCTTTTAAGCATTTATTAAGGAAAACAAGAATTTGGTAAAGAGAGAGAGAAAGGCCTAGATTTCTATCTATTAAAGGGAGAGCACATTTTTAGCTCCCTTCTCCGCCAGCGTCCCCCGGAAAGAGAGCGAGACTGAGCACCAGTCTCTTCCTTCCTCCTCCCACTAGCCCACGTCACTTCCTGACTCCTGGTCTTGCCCTCAAAGACCTTCCCTTCATGGGCAGAACTCTTCTACAGTAAGTATCCAGCAGGTGGCGTTATTCCAATCGTTACACCACATTCAGATGAGATAATTCAAACTTTATCATTTAAGGCAGTTATTTTCAGGATCTATATCCTCCTATCTCTGCCATGTTGATAGAAAGTTGGAAAATCTTGATTCTAGCTTGTTGGGTGGACTCTTTGGTAAACTTAGGAAAGGACATGTACAAGTGCCAAAGAGGACAGGCACAAGTGAATAGGATGCAATTTGCTTCATTGGAGATAATATTACCATTAAGATCATGGATTCATTTAGCATTTTTTTTTTTGCCTCATGTAATTTGGTAGAGATCTGGGCTTTTTTTTTCTGAATCTAAAGATTTTCTTTAAGATATTCTTCACTTTGCACTGAATTCTACAGAGATGAACTTGGCCCAGGTTTAATAAGATGATGATGATGGTGGTAGATAAAGTAATTAATAATACTAATAATAACTGGCATTTATATATCACTTAAAAGTTTATAAAATACTTTACAAATATTATCACATTTGATCTTCACAACATGCCTGGGAAGTACTAGGGTACACAGAGTATAAATGACTTGGCCAAGACTGTACAATTATTAAGTGTCTGAGGTTAAATTTGAATTCAGGTCTTTCCTAACTCTAGTTCCAACTCTCCATCCACTCTATCCATTGTATATCCTAGTTGCTTCTAATCTATATTGCTTTAAGGTTTGCAAAGCATTGTATATAAATTACTCTTTTTTTTTTTTTTGGTGAGGCAATTGGGGTTAAGTGACTTGCCCAGGGTCACACAGCTAGTAAGTGTTAAGTGTCTGAGGCCGGATTTGAACTCAGGTCCTCCTGACTCCAGGGCTGGTGCTCTATCCACTGCATCACCTAGCTGCCCCTATAAATTACTCCTGATGCATTTGATGTCACAACAATCCTATGAGTAAGTGCTACAGATAACATTATCTAAATTTTAATGATGAAAAAACTGAGTTTGAGTGAGGTTATGGTCTCACAGCTGGTAAGCATCTGAGACAGGATGAGATCAATGCTCAACTATGTCAGGCTAATTTTACAGTATATTGGTCAACATGTTTTAGCCAACAGAGTTACTTTAGACCATAATTATTAAAAATACACACACACACACACACACACACAGGTTTACTGATGCTTTTTTTTTGGCTTCATGTCTCTAAAATTGTATTTGAGTTTGTGTCATCTTTATACAAGTGTACATGTAATGTCTGTTTGATAAGTGTCTTCTCACACCCTGAGGTCTTTTATAGGCAATTTGCATTCCACAATGCGAGAAATCAGCTGGAGAGGGTTTATTGTTTTGTATAATAGAGAGGAGTGTGAAAATATTCTAGTCCTACAGATGGTATTGCTCGTTAGCCCTAAACATATACATGTAGAAGTACTGTTTTATCTTAACAAATTCAGCCACACACACCCTCATACCCCAAACCTCTTTCTCAAGGTGAAGTCAGTTAGATGGGCTTCCCAAGCATCAGTTGGGTTGCTTTAAAGATAGGACAGGAGAGAATATTTCTTTGAGCTTTTATGTCCCGAATGGTATCATGTTATTAAGAAGGATATTCTCCCCTTTATTAGACTCTTAAAATAGGGAATTGTAGGAGGCCTCTAATGAAATCAGCATTTTTTTTCTTTTTTCAGAAGTAAACAATTTATAAAGAATTATGGAATCAGTCAACACCCTGGCTAATAACACTTCACCTCTTTCGTGGGAACACAAGTTCATAGGAGCCAGGGCTATGATTATGCAGTCAGAAGTTGGAAGATAGAGGCTTTGGCAGAGGGGGAAAAACACCACATGCACATAAACACACATTCACACATATGAAAAAATCTTGAGCGTAAACTTCAGAATCCCTGAAATTTCTAAACTTAGCTTGATTTTTGTACCTTCCTGTCTTCGTGGTTGCGTATTTGCTTCTAAAAGTAGCCCGTGGATATGTGAAAAGGCTCTCACTGATCAGCAATGAAAATTCATGTGGAATAAATGCCACTTCCCAATTTAAATTGCTGTTTATTTATATTTGTACAGGCAGTCTGAAAGGCAGAATGAAGCACTTCAAAATCCTTTTGGCTGATGGCAGAAGAAACCCAAATTTCTTTCAAAGCTGTTGTTTTTGATGGCTGTAAGTTGGTATTTTTCTTTTTCTTGAATATATCAGATGAGGTTGAGTAATTATGAGTAAAAATTTCTTTATATGATTATAATTTATAGATTCTTACAATTTATATTTTTAAAAATTCATTCATTTTCTTCATTGGTAATATGTTGAATTTTCATAATTCAAAAAGCATTTCTCCTTGCATTTACTTTTTTTTTTCCAAAATGGTTGGTTACTATTCCCATTGTTTGCTGTGAAATAGTTTTAGACAAGCAACAGTAATTCTTTTTTTTTTTTTTTTGGTGAGGCAACTGGGGTCAAATGACTTGCCCAGGGTCACACAGTTAGTAAGTGTTAAGTGTCTGAGGCCAGATTTGAACTCCGGTCCTCCCGACTCCAGGGCCAGTGCCCTATCCACTGTACCACCTAGCTGCCCCAACAGTAATTCTTAAATGAAATTCTATTGAGATTCTAATGAGAGCTTAGTGTCCACCTTAGAAAGACTTACAAAACTAGAGTATCTATAGTTTATGCAATATTTTCCCTATTTTAATGTCTACTCAAGGATCAGTGATTTCATTGCTATAACTTATTTTGATATTCAGGAAGGCAGGCCAATTGATCTATAGACCAGGAAGGCAGTCATCACTGCCAATAACCCTGAAAAGGGAACTAGCCTCTCTCCCTCTCTGAGATTTTCCATAGCCAATCTATACAAATAAACTTTCCCCAGATTCTAAGTCATTGTTTCCAGCCTAATACTTATAATGCAAAGTTTATTGGACTGTCAGGAGGGAAAACAAATGAGTCAGAGAACTGGTGTGTGGGGGGGTGCCTTTGTGGGATAGAGAAATGTAGCTCTGGGGAGTATGGTTACCTGGGTGGCTTTCCCTGCGTGTCTGTGTTCTACTGTTGTGTGAGTGCCCCTGAGGAGACTCATGGAGAGGCCTGCAGGCTGCTAAAGAATATAGCAACTCCAAAAGGATAGAATGGTTATCCCACACTCCACTTTAATTCAATTAGCCACTTTTAAACAACTACTATGATCCAAGTTTCTTGTAGGGTATTGAGGACACAAAGAAAAATTACATAGTCTCTCACACCAAAGAGTTTAACAGAGGAAGAAAAATGTCTACTAATAAGTACACCAATTAAGATGTGATATGGGGCAGTGCACACATGGCCCTCCTGAATGTGATCAGAATCAGATAAAAATGGAATTGGAAAATATTTTTTTAAAAGTGAACATAAATAATGTTAACATGATTTCCTAAGTAAGGGATCTTTGTGTACATCCAGTAGTTCCCATTTCTATTTGAATTTGTCACCATTAATGTAATGGATATAGTACTAGATTTAGACTAAGAAAGTCCTAGGTGCAAATCCTACCCCCAACACTTAATAGCTGTGTGACCATGGACTAATACTTAAACTTTATTTGGAATTTTTTCTATACAGTGGAAAATCCATTTCTAAGCTGTTGTTGTTGTTGTTGTTGTTGTTGTTGTTGTTGTTGTTGTTGTTACTGAATTTCTTTTCCTCCCTTCGGCTTCCCAATATTTTTTGTTAAATAGGGAACCCTTTGTTCTTGAGCTTCTAAAAGTTTGGAATACTGATTTAAATTTGTTTGATTCTTTCTATCTAGCCATTTCCATGGGTCACTTTTCAATTTGTTTGTTAAATAGGAACAGATAATGTGATAATTACTTTATAATACAATTTGAAATCTTGAATTATTATTTCTCCCTCATTAAAATCTCTGCCATTATTTTCCTTAATATTGCATACCTTTTATTCCTTCAAATGATATATTTTGCCTAGATCTATCAAGTAACCCCTTGTTATCTTACTTGGTACAGTGACAAATCTATAAACAAATGTAGTCAATATTTTCATTTTTGTAATATTGACCTGGCTCAACCATGAGCAATAAATATCCCTCTGAATATTTCTTTTCTTTTGTGCCCACTGAGATTTCTGCAATTGTTTTTTTTTAATAAAAATCTTTCAGTTTCTCTTTGTAGAATAACGAATAGAGTTGCTTATATATTCTATAGTTGTTTTTAATGTGATTTCCCTTTGTATTATTTTTCCTGGTTTTGTTATTGCTATATAGAAATACTATTTTGGGGGTGTAGGGTGTAAGGGGCTAAAATTCTAGCTAGTCTGTCTAAAATATCTAATGAGTGGTCGCCAATAAATTATAAGCTTTAGCAAGAGTTAGACTTTTAAGCATTTATTAAGGAGAATAAGAATTTGATGAAGAGAGAAAGGCCTAGATTCATCTATTTATCTTGGGGAACTACTGTTCTCCTGCTCCGCTCCCCACAAGAGTCCTGGCAAAAGACACAGAGCATCAGCCTCACCCCTGCTTCCTCCCACAAGCCTTGCCCTTAGAGGCCTTGTCCTCATGGTGGAGCTTTCCTACAGTAAGTCTCCAACAGGTGGCATCATTCCAATCATTATAAGTTGTAGATTTGTTTTGCATATTGAAAGTTTACTGAAGGCATTATCTCACTGTCTTTGCTGATTATTTGAGGTCTTCCAAGTAAGCCATCATATTTTCCACAAATAAGGATACTTTGCCTT
This sequence comes from Dromiciops gliroides, assembly GCF_019393635.1. Taxonomy (NCBI): domain Eukaryota; kingdom Metazoa; phylum Chordata; class Mammalia; order Microbiotheria; family Microbiotheriidae; genus Dromiciops; species Dromiciops gliroides. Next base: position 133,209,010 of record NC_057862.1, read on the forward strand.
ACTTTTATCCGTGTTTATGCCTTTAATTTCTTTTGTCTTCTTGTTATTATGACACTTTTAAAAAAAGATGCCTACTAATATTGAGTACAAAGGCTATATTCTTTCTTTACTTTTTATTATTAAGAAAAATTATAGTCTCTATTGCAACTAATCCTAGTTTTGGGAGGTAGATATAAAATGGAGTCATATTTACTTTTAACTTATCCTAACTCAATTTTGCATAGTTAGAGAGAGAGAAAGAGAGAGAGAAAGAAAGAGAGAAAGAGAGAATATAACCAAATCTGAGCTAGTGAATCTGCTTACTATTTCACTCATGAAATGTATACCTTGGGCATGAAGTGAATGGACTGTTTCCTCAACTGGTCTCAATCCCATGTACTTTTGGTAATGTCCATCACTCACCATAATGAGTTAAATAGTGGATCCCTTTTTTGAAACATGCAAAGATTTTATTAATTTCCTTAGGATGTTAAAAGAAATAAAAGAAGTAAACTTTCTAGCATTCCTTCTCGGCTAGAAGGTCCCTGCTATTTTGTTTTTGTATGCTTTGTTAGGTTACATGCCTCAGAATTAAATTCAGAGTTCAGTTAATGACCTCCTTTATACTAGTTTTATTTCTTCATAATTTCTTATGTGAATTATTCTATATTCTGCTCACACTTTCTATGTGGCATTGATCATTGTGTAGTAATCAATGTTGATTCTTTGATTTCTGTAGTGTTTCATGTCTTGAAGCCAGACAAGATCTTAAAAAAAAAATTGGTGTTAAAACAAAAGATGGGCCTATGTTTAAGGAACAAGCATGGAATCATAAAAACAACTTACAACATCCTAAAGGCAGTCCAGCCCAGAGCAGCTGGATGGTACAGTGGATATAATATTATAATCAGAGGAAGGAAACTTTAGTTGGAATCCTACCTCTGAAGAATGATCATAGGCAAGCCACTTAACTTTTCTGAGCCTTAGTTTCCCATCTGAAAAAAGAGAATAATAATACTAATAATGTGAGGATCAAATAAGATAATGTATTTATAGAGCTTTGCAAATTATAAACTTATTTATTATTATTCTTAGATCCTATTCAACTTTGGATCACAATGTTGTGAATTTGTAATGTCTGTTCAAGATGTAGATTTATTGATAGTATAATTATTTGTCTATTTGACTACATATAATAGCCTTCATAAAAGGCATTCTTCATCAACTTGCTTTTTCTTTGTGGATCATTAGGGCAAGTTATTTGGTTTTGAATTTCATTTAGGAGACACTGTAATGTCTGGATTATAAAGAGTGTTATGCTTAATATATATATATATATATGTGGAATCTATCTTGTTATGCTTCATTTTTGCCATGGCAAGAATATTTGGTTGGCATATACTTTCCTGTTTTATGCCTTATTTGTACTAATGACCAATTATTGAGCAAAGTTTTAGCTTTTGTCTTTTAAGAATTCCTGTATAATTTGGACATATGCTTGGAATATACCTTTTTGAGGGAGAGAGTTTTAGAGAAAAAATTGCTTTAATTAATCAAATGCTTTTAAAATTTTATTTAAGAAGCAACAACAGCATCAGATCATATATAATTTATATCATCTAGTCAGTTATGCAAAGAAAAATGTTGTCTTCTGTGGATTATTTCTTGTGAGAGTCTACCTGTTCCCTTTTATGGTCTGATCAAGTATGCCCTTAATCTGTACATTGATTGTTCTCTTGTTTGTCTTTTTGGCAATAATAATGTCGGATACTTCCACAATAGTGTTTCCTTTATCTTTTTTTAATAAGTAAAGTTTTCACACTCCTTTTAATTCATTTATGATATTACCTTTCATGTCTAAATCATTTATCCATTCTGATCTTAATTTGGTATGACAAAGTGAGATGCTAGTTTATGCCTAGTTTCTGCCAAACTGCTTTCCTGTTTTCCCAGCAACTTTGTCAAATAGTGATTTTTTTGCCCTCAAAGCTTAAATCTTTGGGTTTCTCAAACACTACATTACTACTATCATTAATTGTTTTGTATTATGTAACTAATCTATTTTAATAATCTACCACTCTATTTCTTAGCCAGTACCAGATTGTTTTGATGATTACTGCTTTGTAATATAGTTTAAAATCTTTTACTACTAAGGTTCAACTTTTCTTTTTAACAGATTCCCTTGATAGTCTTTACCTTTGGTAGTTTGATTGATATGGCACTGAATAATTAAATTAATTTAGGTAGAATTGTCATTTTTATTATATTGGATGGACCTACCCATGAGCACTTAGTATTTTTCTAATTGCTTAGATTTGTCCTTATTTGTGTGAAAAGAGTTTTGTAATTGTGTTCAGTATTCATCTTGGCAGGTTGACTCCCATGTATTTTGTAATTCTAAAGTTATTTTTTAAAGTAATAAACATTTTTATTTGTAGTTTGGGGTTCTTATTTTTATCCCTTCTTCCCTCCCTCCCCTTCCTCTTCTCCCCCTCCCTGAGGTACCAAGCAATCAGATATAGATTATATATGTATAATTATATAAAACATCCTATTAGTAATTTTATATAAGAAAATGTGAATTAAAAAATCAAAGAAAGTGGAAAATAACATGCTTCAGTCTGTTCCATCAATATCTGTTCTTTCTTTGGAGGTGGATAGTATATTTTATTGATAGTCCTTTGGGATTGTCTTGGATCATTGTATTGTTGAGAATAAACAAATCTTTCACAGTTCTTCATCAAACAATATTGCTGTCTCTGTGCATAATGTTCTCTTGGTTCTACTCACTTCACTATATATTAGTTTATACATATCTTTCCAGGTCATCCTGCTTGTCATTTCTTATAGCACACTAATATTCCATCACTATCATATACCACAGTTTGTTTAGCCATTCCCAAATTGATTGGCATTCCTTTGATTTCCAATTCTTAGCCACCACAAAAAGAGCTGCTATAAATATTTTTGTACAAATAGGTCTTTTTCTCTTTTTGGTGGTGTCTTTGGGATGTAAACCTAGCAGTGGTATTGTTGGATCAAAGGGTATGCACAGTTTTATAGTCCTTTGAGTATAGTTCCAAATTGCTCTCCAGTGGTTGGATCTTTTCACAACTCCACCAATAGAGGATTAGTGTCTCAGTTTTCCCACATCCCCTCCAACATCCAATAATTTCAATTTTTTGTGATATTTGCTACTCTGATAGGTATGAGGTGATACCTCAGAGTTGTTTTAATTTTCATTTTTCTGATCAATAGCAATCTTGAACATTTTTTCATATGATAATTGATAGCTTTGATTTCTTTGTCTGAAAACTCTCTGTTCATATCTTTTGATCATTTGTCAATTGGGGAATGATTTGTACTTTTATAAATTTGACTCAATTCTCTATATGCTTGAGAAATGAGGCCTTTATTAGAGATATTTGTTTAAAAAACTTTCTCAGTTTTCTGCTTCCCTTTTAATCTTGGTTACATTAGTTTTGTTTGTGCAAAAGCTTTTTAATTCTACATAATCAAAATGATTAATTTTACATTTTGTTTTATTCTCTATGTCTTCTTTGGTTTTAAATACTTCCTCTTCCCATCAATCTGAAAGAGAAACAATTCCATACTCAATAATTGGCTTATGGTATCATCCTTTATGTGTAAATCATGTACCCATTTTGACCTTATTTTGCAGTTATTTTAAATGGTATTTCTCTTTGTATTTTGCTGCTGAGTTTTGTTGGCAAGCTGCCAGTCCCAGAAGCCCTAGCACAGAAAGCCAGTGACCAGGATCCTGGTCTTCTGAGTAAGAAGCTTGCAGCAGCTGCCCCTGTACCTTAGAACCAGAGATCAACTTTAAAAAATAAGCAAAAGGGGGCAGCTAGGTAGTGCACTGGATAAAGCACCAGCCCTGGATTCAGTAGCACCTGAGTTCAAATCCGACCTCAGACATTTGACACTAGCTGTGTGACCCTGGGCAAGTCACTTAAGCCTCATTGCCCTGCAAAAACAAACAAACAAACAAACAAAATAAGCAAAAAACAAAAAGAGCCCTGGCCATGGAAAGTTACTAAGGCTATAGGAAAAATGAAAATACAATCTCAGAAAAGTACAATATCAAAATGCCTACATGTGGAGCCTCAAAGGAGGAATATGAATTGGTCTCAAGACCAAACAGTCCTCTTGGAAGACCTCAACAAGGATTTGGAAAATCAAGTAAGAGAAGTAGAAGAAAACTGGGGGGAAATGAGTTATGCAAGAGAAGTATAAAAATGTCAATAGATTGGAAAAGGATGCACAAAAATTGACTCAAGAAAATAATTCTTTAAAATAGACCTGTCCAGTTTAATGTTATATATATAACACCTATATCAGATTACCTGCTGTCTAGGGTAGGGGGGAGGAAGGGGAGGGAGGGAGAAAAATTTGAAATTAGAAATCTTATCTAAACAAATGTTGAAAACTAAAATAGATGAATAATTTAAAAAAATACATAAGAAAAAAATAGAATTGTCCAAATGAGGAGAAATCCACTGAAGGAAACAACTTCTTCACAAGTATAATTTGCCAAGTGGAAAAATAAGTACAAAAGGTAACCAAATACAATAAATCCTTAAAAGTTTGAATACGGCAAATGGAAGCTAATGACTCTATGAGACATCAAGAATCAATCAAACAAAATCAAGAGAATGAAGAAAAAAATGTAAAATACCTCAATGGAAAAACAACTGAACTTGAAAATAGATCCAGGAGAGATAATTTAAGCGTTATTGGAGTACCAGAAAGCCATGATCAAAAAAGAAAAAGAAAAGATTCTGGACAGCACCTTTTAAAAAATTATCTAGGAAAACTGTCCTGTTATCCAGACCTAAAAGATAAAATAGTCATTAAAAGAATTCACCCTTCACCTTCTGAAAGAGATCCCAAAATAAAAACTGCAATGAATATTTTAGCCAAATTCTAGAATTATTAGGTCAAGGAGAAAATACTGCAAGCAGCCAGAAAGAAATACTTCAAGTATCAAGGAGCCACAGTGAGTATCACACAGGACTTAGCAGCTTCTAAACTAAAGGATTTGGAGGGCTTAGAATATGATATTCCAGAAGGCAAAGGAGCTTGGATTATAACCAAGAACCAATTACCTAGCAAAACGATCATAATCTTTCAGGGGAAAAGATTGATATTAAATAAAAGAGAGGACTTTCAAACTTTCCTGATGAAAAGACCAGAGCTGATCAGAAAATTTGATCTTCAAATACACAACTCAAAAAAAGCATATAAAGGTAAAAGAAAAAACAACAACATGCTATTCAATAAGACTAAACTGTTTGCATCTCTACTTATTATATTTGTAACTCTTGAGGACTGTTTTTCTATTAGGGCAGTTAGAAGGAGTATATTTACACAGAGGATATGGGAATAAGTTGACTAATGTTATATAAAAATTAATTAAAGGGTGAAAAAAGTATGTAGGAGAAGAGGAAATGGAAGAATGGGATAAGTTATAACACATGAAGAGGCATGAAAGATCTATTATGAGAGGGAAGGAGGAAGGGGTTGAGCATTGTTTGAGTATTACTCTTTTAAAATTTGACTCAAAGAGGGAATAACATATACACTCAATTGGGTAAAGAATTCTGTCTTACACTATAGTGAAGTTGGAGGGAAAGGGGGAAAGAAAAAGGCATGGGGTCTGATAGAAGGGAGGGAAGATTGAGGAAGTTGATAGTCAAAAGCAAAACACTGGTGAGGAGAGACGGTGAAAAAAGATAGAAACGTATAAAAAGGGGGAAACTAGGATGGAAATACACAGTAATCATAAATGTTAATGTGAAAGGGATGAACTCTCCCATAAGAAAAAAAGTGGGGGCAGCTAAGTGGCGCAGTGGATAGAGCACTGGCCCTGGAGTCAGGAGTACCTGAGTTCAAATCCAGCCTCAGACACTTAACACTTACTAGCTGTGTGACCTTGGGCAAGTCACTTAATCCCACTAAATCCTCACTAAAAAAGAAAAAAGAAAAAAAAAAGAAAAGAAGTGGATAGCAGAGTCCATTAAAACCCAGAATCCTACAATATATTGTTTCAAGAAACACACTTGAAGCAGAGAGACAGACAAAGAATAAAGGTTGAAGGCTGAAGTAGAATTTAATATGCTTCAGCTAAAGTAAAAAAAAAAGAACAGGGGTAGCAATCCTGATCTAAGACAAAGCAAAAAAAAAAAATAGATCTAATTTAAAGAAACTAGGATGGAAGCTACATCTTGCTAAAAGGTACCATAGGCAATGAAGTAATAGCAATACTAAACATATATACAAGTGATAGAGTATCCAAGTACTTAGAGAAGTCAAGTGAGGTACAAGAAAAAATAAACAGTAAAGCTATATGAGTTGGGGATTTCAATCTCTCCCTCTTAGAAGTAGATAAATCTAACCATAAAATAAAAGAATTAAAGAGGTGAATAGAATTTTAGAAAAGTTAGATATGATAGTAATCTGGAGGAAACTGAATGGAGATAGAAAGGAATATAACTTTTTTCTCAGTGTTACATGGCAGCTATGTAAAAATTGATCATGTATTAGGGCATAAAAACCTCACAATCAAGTACAGAAAGGCAGAAATATTAAACGAATCATTTTAAGATCATGATGCAATGAAATTACATGTAATAAAGGGCCATGGAAAGATAGACTAAAATTCAATGAAAACTAAATAATCACATCCTAAATAATGAGTGGATCAATAAACAAATAATAGAAAAAGATCAATAATTTCATCAAAGGGAATGAAAATAATGAGACAGCATGCCAAAACTTATGGAATGAAACCAAAAGTTCTGAGGGGAAATTTTATATCTATAAATACTTACATGAATAAAATAAACAGCAGATCAATGAATTGGGAATGTAAATTTAAAAAAACTACAAAAAGAACAAATTAAATATTCCCAGTTAAATACCACGTCAGAAATTGTGAAATTCAAAGGAGAGGTTAGTAAAATTGAAAGTAAGAAAGCAATTTAACTAATAAATAAAACTGAGAAGTGTGTTTTTGGGTAAAACATATGTAGATAAGCCTTTGATAAAAAAGAAAGAATAAAAACAAATTACCATTATCAAAAAAAAAAGTGTAACTTCACCACCAATGAAGAAGAAATTAAAACAATAATTAGGAGCTAGCTTGCCCAACTGTATGCCAATAAATCTTACAATCTAATGAAATGGATGAATATTTTTTAAAAATATAAATCCCCCAGATTAACAGAAGAGGAAAAAATACTTAAATAAGCCAATTTTAGAAAAAAATAAATTGAATAAGCCATCAATGAACTCCCTAAGGAAAAATTCTCCAGGGCCAGACGGACTTAAAAGTAATTCTACCAAAGATCAATTAATTTCAATACTATATAAACTATTTGAAAAAATAGGTAAAGAAGGAATCCTACTAAATTCTTTTTATGAGACAAATATGATGTTGATACCTAAACCAGGAATGGCCAAAACAGAGAAAGAAAATTATAGACCAATTCCCCATAATGAATATTGATGTAAGAATTTTAAATAACATATTAGCAAAGAGATTGCAGCAGTTTACCACTAGGATAATACACCAAGACCAGGTGGAATTTATACCAAGAATGCAGGGCTGATTAAATACTGGCTAAACTATTAGTATACTTGACCATAATAATAAAAGTAATGGAAATCATATAATTATCTCAATAAATGCAGAAAAGGATTTTGATATAGTACAGCAATTGTTCCTATTAAAATAACACTAGAGAACATAGGAATAAATGTAGTTTGATAAGTAGTATCAATCTGAAACATCATGAAGAATTATTTTTACCACAATTATCTAGTATTATACTAGATTTTTTTTTACTTTAACTTTGGCAGTAACAGAAGAAAAAGAAATTGGAGGAATGAGAATAGACAAAGAGGAAACTATCACTCTTTGCAGATGGCATACTTAGAGAATCTTTGAGAATAAATTAAATTTACTTGAAATAATTAACAATTTCAGCAATGTTGCAGGATATAAAATAAACCCACATAAATCATCAGCATTTCTATATATTACCAACAAAAAACTACAAGAAGAGATAGAAAGAGAAATTCCATTTAAAATAATTGTAGGCAATATAAAATATTTGGGAGTATACTTGCCAAGGCAAACTCAGAAACTATTTGAACACAATTCCAAAACACTTTTTCCACAAATAGAGTCATCTAAACAATAGGAAAAATACCAATTGCTCATGGATAGGTTGAGCTAATATAATAAAAATGGCAATTCTACCTAAATTAATCTAACTTATTCAGTGCCATACCAATAAAATGACCAAAATATTTTATAGACCTAGAAAAAACAATAACTAAATTCATCCGGGAAAACAAAAGGTCAAAAAGGAAGATACCCTAGCTGTACCAGATAGAAAATGATTTTATAAAGCAACAGTCATAAAAACTATTTGGTACTGGTTAAGAAATAGAGTGGTGGATCAGTGGGATATGTTAGGTACACAAGACTCAGTAGTAAATTACTACAATAATCTACTGTGTGATAAACCCAAAGATTCCAGCTTCTGGAATAGGAATTCAGTATTTGAGAAAAACTGCTGGGAAAACTGGAAGATAGTATAGCAGAAACTAGGCATAGACCAATATCTCACAGCATAGAACAAGATAAGGTCAAAATGGGCACATCACTTAAGTGTGATTTTACATGTCCATCAATTGGGGAATGACTAAAGAAGTTATAATATATGAATGCAATGGAATATTATTATGCTATAAAAATGATGAGCGGACAGATTTCAGAAAAAAACCTTTAAAGGCTTACATGAGGGGCAGCTAGGTGGCACAGTAGATAAAGCACCAGACCTGGATTCAGGAGGACCTGAGTTCAAATCCAGCTTCAGACACTTGACACTTACTAGCTGTTTGACCCTGGGCAAGTCACATAAACCTCATTGCCCTGAAAAAAACACACAAACAAAAGACTTACATGAACTGATGCTTAGTAAAGTGAACAGAACCAGGAGAACATTGTACACAATAATAGCAACATTGTGTGTTGATCAACTACAACTGACTTAACTCAATACAATAATCCAAGACAATGCCAAAAGACCCATGATGGAAAATGCTATCCACACCCAGAGAAAGAACTACTGAGTCTGAATGCAAATTGAAGCATACTATTTTCATGTTGTTGTTGTTTTTTGTGGCTTTTCCCTTTTGTTCTGTTTCTTCTTTCAGAACATGACTAATGTGGAAATATTTTACTTGATTGTACACGTATAACCTATATGAGATTGTCTACCATGCTGGGGAAGACGGATGGAAGAGAGGAAGGGAGAAAAATTTTGAAATTTAAAATCTTATAAAATAAATGTTGAAAATTATATTTAGACAGAGCCATGATGGCGGAGAAGAAGTAGCAAGCTGCCTGAGCTCTCCTTCTGTTCCCTCAAAAAGAACATTAAATCAAGCCTCTGGACAGATTCTGAAACTACAGAACCTGCAAAGAGACAGAGAGACACAGCCTTCCAACCAGAGATAATTTAGAAGACTTCAGGAAAAGGTCGGTCAGACTCGGACAAAAGGGAGGCCCAGCGCAGGGCAGCAGCCCAGCACTGAGGGGGTCAGGGCAAGTCAGCAGGAGCTGCGGGCCACAGCCGAACAACTGAGGCCCCTGGAACCTGGCTCAAAGATCTGGTAGCCAAGAAGGACAGTTGAAAAACCTACCTGCACCAGCCGGGAGGGTAGGTTGCCAGCGGGACAGGCGGTTTTCGGCGTCGGGCCGAGCGTGCTTAGACAGGATGTGCAGGGGGAGTGAACTGTACACACTATAAAGGCCTCAGAGTAAAAAGCCAGTCATACAGCACCTATATCCCTGCACTAAAAGCCCAAAACAGGGACCCTGGTGCCCCCAGAGCAGACCTTAACTTAAAAAATAAATAAACAAGCTGCAGTAATGAGTAAGAAGCAAAAAAGAGCCCTCTCCTTTGAGAGCTTCTGTATCAATAGGGAAGAAGCCAACACAAACTCAGATGCGGACAATAGCCTCAGATTGCCTACATGTGAAGCCTCACAAGGGAAGGTGAATTGGTCTCAAGAACAAAAAGCCTTCCTGGAAGAGCTCAAAAAGGATTTTAAAAATCAATTGAGAGGTAGAAGAAAAAATGGGGAGAGAAATGAAAGCAAAACAAGAAAACTATGAAAAAAGAATCAGCAGCTTGGAAAAGGAAGCACAAAGATTGACTGCAGAAAACAATTCCTTGAAAAATTCATTTGACCAAATAGAAAAAAAGGTGCATAATCTCACTGAAGAAAACAATACCTTAAAAAATTCACTTGGACAAATGGAAAAAAGGTGTATAATCTCACTGAAGAAAACAATGCCTTAAAAATTAAAATGGGACAGTTGGAAGATAAGGAATCTATGAGACACCAGGAATCAGTCAAGAATAATCAAAAGAATGAAAAAATAGAAGAAAATGTGAAATACCTCATTGGAAAGACAACTGATCTGGAAAACAGATTGAGGAGAGACAATTTGAGAATCATTGGACTGCCTGAAAGCCATGACCAGAAAAAGAATCTAGACACCATATTCCAGGAAATTATTAAGGAGAACTGCCCTGATATCATAGAATCAGAGGATAAAATCATCATTGAAAGAATCCACCGATCACCTCCTGAAAGGGACCCCAAAAGGAAAACTCCAAGGAATATTGTAGCCAAATTCCAGAATTATCAGGTGAAGGAGAAAATACTCCAAGCAGCCAGAAAGAAGCAATTTAAATGTCATGGAGCCACAGTCAGGATTGCTCAGGACCTGGCAGCTTCAACATTAAAGGACCACAAGGCTTGGAATATGATATTCTGGAAGGTAAAGGAGGTTGGATTGCAGCCAAGAATCTATTACCCAGCAAAAATGAGCATTCTCTTTCAGGGGAAAAGATGGACATTTAATGACATTGGGGACTTTCAATCTTTCCTGGTGAAAAGAACAGAACTGAATAGAAAATTCGATCTGAACATACAAGACTCAAGAGAAGTTTAAAAAGGTAAACAGAGGGAAAAAAAGGTTACCCAATTAGGTTAAACTGTTTATATCTCTACACGGGAAGATAATACTCATAACTCTTAAGAACCGTAAATGTATTTGGGCAGAGAGAAGTTTACACAGAGGGTATAAATATAAATTGTCTTTGATGTGATGATACAAAAAACAATTAAGGGGTTAAAAAGGGAGTCTGTGGGGAAGAGAGGAAAGGGGAGGTGGAATGGGATGAATTATATTATATGAAGAGGTGAAAAAAAAACTATTACAATAGAGGGAAAGAAAGGAGGGGTGAACATTGTTTCAACCCTACTCTCATTAGATTTGATTCAAAGAGGGAATAACATATACATTCATTGGGATAAAGAAACTTAGCTCATTCTTTAGGGAAGCAAAAGGGGAAGGGAAAGGGAGGGACTGATAGAAGGGAAGACAAAAGCAAGGGAGAAAAGGGTAAAGAAAAGAGGGGGGGGTGATAAAAAGGGAGGGCAGATTGGGGGAAGCAGGGGTAAGAAGTAAAACATCAGTGAGGAGGAATAGGGTGAAAGAAGGGGGGGAAAGTACAAAGGGGGTAAATAGAATGGAGGGAAATAGACAGTCAGTAATAATAACTGTGAATGGGAATGGGATAAACTCTGCTATAAAATGGAAGCGAATTGCAGAGTGGATTAAAAACCAGAATCCTACAATATGCTATTTACAAGAAACACATTTGAAGCAGAGAGATACACACAGAGTAAAGGTAAAAGGCTGGAGCAGAATATATTATGCTTCAGCTAAAGTAAAAAAAGCAGGGGTAGCAATCCTTATCTCAGACAAAGTGCAGGCAAAAATAGATCTCATTAAAAGAGATAAGGAAGGAAATTACATCTTACTTAAAGGTACTATAGATAATGAAGTAATATCAATATTAAATATGTATGCGCCAAGTGGTATAGCATCCAAGTTCTTAGAGGAGAAGTTAAATGAGTTACAAGAGGAATTAGACAGTAATACTATACTAGTGGGGGACCTGAATCTCCCCCTCTCAGAATTAGATAAATCTAGCCGAAAAATTAATAAGAAAGAAGTGAAAGAGGTGAATAGATTACTAGAAAAGTTAGACATGATAGATGTCTGGTGAAAATTGAATGGGGATAGAAAGGAATATACCTTTTTCTCAGCAGTACATGGCACATTTTCAAAAATTGACCATGTATTAGGGCACAAAAACATCATAGTCAAATGTAGAAAGGCAGAAATAGTAAATGCATCCTTCTCAGATCATGATGCATTAAAAATTACATGTAAGAAAGAGCCAGGGAAAAGTAGAATGAAAATCAATTGGAAACTAAATAATATCTTTCTAAAGAATGAATGGGCCAAACAAGAAATCATAGAAACAATCAATAACTATATCCAAAATCTATAGGATGCAGCCAAAGCAGTGCTTAGGGGAAAATTTATAACTCTAAATGCTTACATGAATAAAAAAGAGAAAGAGGAGATTAATGAATTGGGCATGCAACTTAAAAAGTTAGAAAAAGAACAAATTAGAAATCCCCAATTGGATACTAAACTAGAGATCTTGAAAATTAAAGGAGAAATTAATAAGATTGAAAGCAAATAAAAACTATAGAATTAATCAATAAAACTAAGAGCTGGTTTTATGAAAAAAACAATAAAATAAATAAAATATTGGTTAATTTGATTAAAAAAAGAAAGAAGAAAACCAAATTACCAGTATCAAAAATGAAAAGGGTGATGTTACCACCAATGAAGTGGAAATTAAATCAATAATCAGGAATTATTTTTCCCAACTGTATGCCAATAAATTTGACAATCTAAATGAAATGGATGAATATTTACAAAAAATACAATCTGCCCAGGTTAACTGAAGAGGAAATAAAATCCTTAAATAAACCCATATTAGAAAAAAGAAATTGAACAAGCCATTAATGAACTCCCTAAGAAAAAATCCCCAGGGCCAGATGGGTTTACGGGTGAATTTTAACAAACATTTAAAGAACAATTAATTCCAATATTATACAAATTATTTGGAAAAATAGGTGAAGGAGTTCTACCAAATTCATTTTATGACACAAATATGGTGGTAATACCAAAACCAGGCAAATCAAAAACAGAGAAAGAAAATTATAGACCAATTACCCTAATGAATATTGATGCTAAAATCTTAAATAAGATATTAGCAAGGAGATTACAGCAAGTGATCACCAGGATAATACACTATGACCAGGTGGGATTTATACCAGGAATGCAGGGCTGGTTCAACATTAGGAAAACTATTAACATAATCAACCACATCAATAAGAAAACCAACCAAAATCATATGATTATCTCAATAGATGCAGAGAAAGCTTCTGACAAAATACAACACCCATTCCTAATAAAAACACTAGAGAGTTTAGGAATAGGTGGAGCTTTCCTTAGAATAATAAGCAGTATCTACCTAAAGTCATCAGTAAGCCTTATATCCAATGGAGATAAATTAGAGGCCTTCTCAATAAGATCAGGGGTGAAACAGGGATGTCCATTATCACCCCTACTATTTAATATTCTACTAGAAATGTTAGCTTTAGCAATCAGAGAAGAAAAAGGAATTAAAGGAATTAGAATAGGCAAGGAGGAAACAAAACTATCACTCTTTGCAGATGATATGATGGTATACATAAAGAATCCTAGAGAATCAACTCAAAAACAACTTGAAACCATTAACAAGTTTATCCAAGTAGCAGGATATAAAATAAATCCACATAAATCATCAGCATTTCTATACCTGACCAAAAAAGTCTAGCAGCAAGAGATAGAAAGAGAAATTCCATTTAAAGTAACGGTAGATAATATAAAATACTTGGGAGTCTACTTGCCAAGATAAACCCAGGAACTCTACAAACACAACTACCAAACACTCTTCACACAAATCAAATCAGATCTAAATAATTGGAAAGATATCAATTGCTCATGGATAGGCAGAGCTAATATAGTAAAAATGACAATACTGCCTAAATTAATTTACTTATTCAGTGCCATACCAATCAGACTACCTAAAAATTATTTTATACAGCTAGAAAAAATAATAACAAAATTCATCTGGAAAAACAAAAAGTCAAGAATATCAAGGGAAATAATGAAAAAAAATTCACAGGAAGGTGGGTTAGCGGTACCAAACCTGGAGCTTTACTATAAAGTGGTAGTAATCAAAACTATCTGCTACTGGCTAAAAAATAGAGTGGTAGATCAATGGAATAGGCTAGGCGCAGGAAATGCAGTACTAAATGACATTAGTAATGTAGTGTTTGATAAACCCAAAGACTCCAGCTTCTGGGATAGGAACTTAGTATTTGAACAAAAACTGCTGGGAAAACTGGAAGATAGTATGGCACAAATTAGGCATAGATCAACATCTTACACCTTATACTAAAATAAGGTCAAAATGGATACATGATTTAGACATAAGAGGTGATACCATAGGTAAATTAGGAGAGAAAGGAATAGTCTACCTATCAGATCTTTGGAAAGGAAAACAGTTTATGACCAAACAAGAGATAGAATATATTATAAAATGCAAAATGGATGATTTTGATTACATTGAATTAAAAAATTTTTGTACAAACCGAAGCAATTCATCCAAAATTAGAAGGGAGGCAAAAAGCTGGGAAACAATTTTTGAGGCCAGTACTTCTGATAAAGGCCTCATCTCTAAAATATATAGGGAACTAAATCAAATTTATAAGAAGCCAAGTCATTCCCCAATTGAGAAATGGTCAAAGGATATGAACAGGCAGTTTTCTGATGAAGAAACCAAAGCTATCTATTCCCATATGAAAAAATGCTCTAAATCTCTAATGATTAGAGAGATGCAAATTAAAACAACTCTGAGGTACCACCTGACACCTATCAGATTGGCTAAAATGACAAAAAAAAGAAATAATAAATGTTGGAGAAGCTGTGGGAAAATTGGAACACTAATGCATTGTTGGTGGAGCTGTGAACTGATCCAACCATTCTGGAGAGCAATTTGGAATTATGCCCAAAGGGCGATAAAGCTGTGCATACCCTTTGACCCAGCAATACCACTTTTGCGTCTTTTCCCCAAAGAAATCATGGAAAGGGGAAAGGGACCCACATGTACAAAAATATTTCTAGCTGCTCTTTATGGCAAGGAATTGGAAGTTGAGGGGATGCCCATCACTTGGGGAATGCCTGGACAAGTTGTGGTATATGAATACAATGGAATACTATTATGCTGTAAGAAATAATGAGCAGGAGGAATTCAGGGAAACCTGGAGGGTCTTGCGTGGGCTGATGATGAGTGAGATGAGCAGAACCAGAAGAACATTGTACACAGTATCGTCAACATTGTGTGTTGAGTCCATTATGATGGACTATATTCTTCTCACCAATGTAATGGTACAGAAGAGTTCCAAGGAACTCATGATAGAAGAGGATCTCCAAATCCAGGGGGGAAAAAAAAAAAAAGAACTGTGGAGCATAGATGCTGAATGAACCATACTATTTCTTTTGGTTTTGGTGCTGTTGTTTTTTCTATTTTGAGGTTTTTCGTCATTGCTCTGATTTTTCTCTTACAACATGACTAATGCAGAAATAGGATTAATGATATTATATATATAACCTATATCAAATTACCTGCTGTCTAGGGGAGGGAGGAGGGAGGGGAGGGAGGGAGAAAAATCTGAAATTGGAAAGCCTATATAAACAAAAGTTGAGAACTATCTTTACATGTAATGGGGAAAAAAATCAAATACTTTATTAATTTAAAAAAGAAAATTATATTTATATATAATTGGAAAAAAAACTATTTAGGAAAAATATTTATGCATTTCATTTAGATTGTCAAATTTACTAGGATAAAATTGGGTAAAATAACTCCTAATATTTACTTTAGTTTCATCTTCATTGGTGATACCTTCATCCTTTTCTTTTTTTGATAGTGGTAATTTGATTTTATTCTTTCCTTTTGTAAATCAAATTAACCAATAGCTTTTTTATTTTTCCCCATAAAACTAGGTTCTAGTTTTTTTTGTTTGTTTGTTTTTTGGGGGTTTTTTTGTTGAGGCAATTGGGGTTAAGTGACTTGCCCACGGTCACACAGCTAGTAAGTGTTAAGTGTTTGAGGTCAGATTTGAACTCAGGTCTTCCTGACTCCAGGGCCAGTGCTCTATCCACTGTGCCACTTAGCTGTCCCTAGGTACTAGTTTGATTCATTAATTCATTGGATTTTTTTACTTTAAATTTTATTAAGCCCTCATTCTATTTTCATTATTTCCATTTTTGTGTTTAATTAGGGATTTTAATTATTATTATCCAGGGATTTTTTTGTTTTGTATAACCAATTATTTTATCAGCTCTTTTTTTTTCTTTTTCATGTTGAATACATTTGAAATTTTTTTTAAATTTTTTTTAATGTATGAGGTATTTTATTTTTTCCATTACATGTAAAGATAGTTCTCAACTTTTGTTTATACATGCTTTACAATTTCAGATTTTTCTCCCTCCCACCCCTTCCTCCCCCCTCCCCTAGACAGCAGGTAATCTGATATAGGTTATATCTATATATCTCTATACATATACATATAGATATAAATATATATACACACACACACACACATATATATATATATATACACATAATAACATTAATCCTATTTCTGCATTAATCCTGTTACAAGAGAAAGAATCAGAGCAGTGATGCAAAACCTCAAAATAGAAAGAAAAAAAACCAACAGCACCCAAAACAAAAGAAATAATATGGTTCAATCAGCATCTATAGTCCACAGTTCTTTCTTTCTTTTTTTTTCTTGGATTTGGAGATCCTCTTCTATCATGAGTTCCCTGGAACTCTTCTGTACCATTGCATTGGTGAGAAGAATATAGTCCATCACAATGGACTCAACACACAATGTTGATGATACTGTGTACAATGTTCTTCTGGTTCTGCTCATCTCACTTATCACCAGCCCACACAAGACCCTCCAGGTTTCTCTGAACTCCTCCTGCTCATCATTTCTTACAGCACAATAGTATTCCATTGTATTCATATACCACAACTTGTCCAGCCATTCCCCAATTGATGGGCACCCCCTCAACTTCCAATTCCTTGCTACCACGTAAAGAGCAGCTATAAATATTTTTGTACATGTGGGTCCCTTTCCCCCTTCCATGATTTCTTTGGGCAAAAGACCTAAAAGTGGAATTGCTGGGTCAAAGGGTATGCACAGCTTTATCGCCCTTTGGGCATAATTCCAAATTGCTCTCCAGAATGGTTGGATCAGCTCACAGCTCCACCAATAATGCATTAGTGTTCCAATTTTCCCACAGCCTCTCCAACATTTATTATCTTCCTTTTTTGTCATTTTAGCCAATCTGATAGGTGTCAGGTGGTACCTCAGAGTTGTTTTAATTTGCATCTCTCTAATCATTAGAGATTTAGAGCATTTTTTCATATGGGAATAGATAGCTTTGGTTTCTTCATCAGAAAACTGCCTGTTCATATCCTTTGACCACTTCTCAAATGGGGAATGACTTGGATTCTTATAAATTTGATTTAATTCCCTATATATTTTAGAGATGAGGCCTTTATCAGAAGCACTGGCCTCAAAAATTGTTTCCCAGCTTTCTGCCTCCCTTCCAATTTTGGATGCATTGCTTCTGTTTGTACAAAATTTTTTTAATTTAATATAATCAAAATCATCCATTTTGCATTTTATAATATACTCTATCTCTTGTTTGGTCAAAAACTGTTTTCCTTTCCAAAGATCTGATAGGTAGACTATTCCTTTCTCTTCTAATTTACCTATGGTATCACCTCTTATGTCTAAATCATGTATCCATTTTGACCTTATTTTAGTATAAGGTGTAAGATGTTGGTCTATGCCTAATTTCTGCCATACTATCTTCCAGTTTTCCCAGCAGTTTTTGTCAAATACTGAGTTCCTATTCCAGAAGCTGGAGTCTTTGGGTTTATCAAACACTACATTACTAGTGTCATTTACTACTGCATTTCCTGAGCCTAGCCTATTCCATTGATCTACCACTCTATTTTTTAGCCAGTACCAGATAGTTTTGATGACTGCCGCTTTATAGTAAAGCTCCAGGTTTGGTACCGCTAACCCACCTTCCTGTGAATTTTTTTTTCATTATTTCCCTGGATATTCTTGATTTTTTGTTTTTCCAGATGAATTTTGTTATTATTTTTTCTAGCTGTATAAAATAATTTTTAGGTAGTCTGATTGGTATGGCACTGAATAAGTAAATTAATTTAGGCAGTATTGTCATTTTTACTATATTAGCTCTGCCTATCCATAAGCAATTGATATCTTTCCAATTATTTAGATCTGATTTGATTTGTGTGAAGAGTGTTTGGTAGTTGTGTTCATAGAGTTCCTGGGTTTGTCTTGGCAAGTAGACTCCCAAGTATTTTATATTATCTACCGTTACTTTAAATGGAATTTCTCTTTCTATCTCTTGCTGCTGGACTTTGTTGGTCATGTATAGAAATGCTGATGATTTATGTGGATTTATTTTATATCCTGCTACTTTGCTAAAGTTGTTAATTGTTTCAAGTAATTTTTGACTTGATTCTCGAGGATTCCTTAAGTATACCATCATATCATCTGCAAAGAGTGATAGTTTTGTTTCCTCCTTGCCTATTCTAATTCCTTTAATTCCCTTCTCTTCTCTGATTGCTAAAGCTAACATTTCTAGAACAATATTAAATAATAAGGGTGATAATGGACATCCCTGTTTCACCCCTGATCTTATTGGGAAGGCCTCTAATTTATCTCCATTGCATATAATACTTGCTGATGGCTTTAGGTAGATACTGTTTATTATTCTAAGGAAAGCTCCCCCTATTCCTAAA
Source organism: Dromiciops gliroides (assembly GCF_019393635.1). Lineage (NCBI taxonomy): Eukaryota > Metazoa > Chordata > Mammalia > Microbiotheria > Microbiotheriidae > Dromiciops > Dromiciops gliroides. Next base: position 133,227,930 of record NC_057862.1, read on the forward strand.
CTCTCTAGTGTTTTTATTAGGAATGGGTGCTGTACTTTGTCAAAAGCTTTCTCTGCATCTATTGAGATAATCATATGATTTTGGTTGGTTTTCTTATTGATGTTGTTGATTATGTTAATAGTTTTCCTAATGTTGAACCAGCACTGCATTCCTGGTATAAATCCCACCTGGTCATAGTGTATTATCCTGGTGATCACTTGCTGTAATCTCCTTGCTAATATCTTATTTAAGATTTTAGCATCAATATTCATTAGGGAAATTGGTCTATAATTTTCTTTCTCTGTTTTTGCTTTGCCTGGTTTTGGTATCACCACCATATTTGTGTCATAAAACGAATTTGGTAGAACTCCTTCTTCCCCTATTTTTCCAAATAATTTGTATAATATTGGAATTAATTGTTCTTTAAATGTTTGGTAAAATTCACCCATAAACCCATCTGGCCCTGGGGATTTTTTCTTAGGGAGTTCATTAATAGCTTGTTCAATTTCTTTTTCTAATATGAGTTTATTTAAGGATTTTATTTCCTCTTCAGTTAACCTGGGCAGTTTGTATCTTTGTAAATATTCATCCATTTCATTTAGATTGTCAAATTTATTGGCATACAGTTGGGCAAAATATTTCCTAATTATTGCTTTAATTTCCACTTCATTGGTGGTAACATCACCCTTTTCATTTTTGATACTGGTAATTTGGTTTTCTTCTTTCTTTTTTTTAATCAAATTAAACAATATTTTATCTATTTTATTGGTTTTTTCATAAAACCAACTCTTAGTTTTATTGATTAATTCTATAGTTCTTTTGCTTTCAATCTTATTAATTTCTCCTTTAATTTTCAGGATCTCTAATTTAGTGTCTAATTGGGGATTTCTAATTTGTTCTTTTTCTAACTTTTTAAGTTGCATGCCCAATTCATTAATCTCCTCTTTCTCTTTTTTATTCATGTAAGCATTTAGAGCTATAAATTTTCCCCTAAGCACTGCTTTGGCTGCATCCCATAGATTTTGGTATGTTGTCTCATTATTGTCATTCTCTTGGATAAAGTTATTGATTGTTTCTATGATTTCTTGTTTGGCCCATTCATTCTTTAGAATGAAATTATTTAGTTTCCAATTGATTTTCATTCTACTTTTCCCTGGCTCTTTCTTACATGTAATTTTTATTGCATCATGATCTGAGAAGGATGCATTTACTATTTCTGCCTTTCTACATTTGACTATGATGTTTTTGTGCCCTAATACATGGTCAATTTTTGAAAATGTGCCATGTACTGCTGAGAAAAAGGTATATTCCTTTCTATCCCCATTCAATTTTCTCCAGACATCTATCATGTCTAACTTTTCTAGTAATCTATTCACCTCTTTCACTTCTTTCTTATTTATTTTTTGGCTAGATTTATCTAATTCTGAGAGGGGGAGATTCAGGTCCCCCACTAGTATAGTATTACTCTCTAATTCCTCTTGTAACTCATTTAACTTCTCCTCTAAGAACTTGGATGCTATACCACTTGGCGCATACATATTTAATATTGATATTACTTCATTATCTATAGTACCTTTAAGTAAGATGTAATTTCCTTCCTTATCTCTTTTAATGAGGTCTATTTTTGCCTGCACTTTGTCTGAGATAAGGATTGCTACCCCTGCCTTTTTTACTTTAGCTGAGGCACAATATATTCTGCTCCAGCCTTTTACCTTTACTCTGTGTGTATCTCTCTGCTTCAAATGTGTTTCTTGTAAACAGCATATTGTAGGGTTCTGGTTTTTAATCCACTCTGCAATTCGCTTCCATTTTATAGCAGAGTTCATCCCATTCCCATTCACATTCACAGTTATTATTACTGACTGTCTATTTCCCTCCATTCTATTTACCCCCTTTGTACTTTCCCCCCCTTCTTTCACCCTATTCCTCCTCACTGATGTTTTACTTCTTACCCGTGCCTCCCCTGATCTGCCCTCCCTTTTTATCACCCCCCTCTCTTTTCTTTACCCTTTTCTCCCTTGCTTTTGTCCTCACTTCTATCACTCCCCCCCTTTCCCTTCCCCTTTTGTTTCCCTAAAGAATGAGTTAAGTTTCTTTATCCCAATGAACGTATATGTTATTCCCTCTTTGAGTCAAATCTAATGAGAATAGGGTTGAAACCATGTTCCCCCCTCCTTTCTTTCCCTCTATTTTAATAGGTTTTTTTCCACCTCTTCATATGATATAATTCATCCCATTCCACCTCCCCTTTCCTCTCCTCCCTATAGACTCCCTTTTTATCCCCTTAATTCTTTTGTATCATCACATCAGAGACAATTTATATTTATACCCTCTGTGTAAACTTCTCTCTGCCCAAATACATTTACAATTCTTAAGAGTTATGAGTATTATCTTCCTGTGTAGAGATATAAACAGTTTAACCTAATAGGGTAACTTTTTTTTCCCCTCTGTTTACCTTTTTAAACTTCTCTTGAGTCTTGTATGTTGAGATCAAATTTTCTATTCAGTTCTGTTCTTTTCACCAGGAAAGATTGAAAGTCCCCAATGTCATTAAATGTCCATCTTTTCCCCTGAAAGAAAATGCACATTTTTGCTGAGTAATAGATTCTCGGCTGCAATCCAAGCTCCTTTGCTTTCCGGAATATCATATTCCAAGCCTTGCGGTCCTTTAATGTTGAAGCTGCCAGGTCCTGAGCAATCCTGACTGTGGCTCCATGATATTTAAATTGCTTCTTTCTGGCTGCTTGGAGTATTTTCTCCTTCACCTGATAATTCTGGAATTTGGCTACAATATTCCTTGGAGTTTTCCTTTTGGGGTCCCTTTCAGGAGGTGATCGGTGGATTCTTTCAATGATGATTTTATCCTCTGATTCTATGATATCAGGGCAGTTCTCCTTAATAATTTCCTGGAATATGGTGTCTAGATTCTTTTTCTGGTCATGGCTTTCAGGCAGTCCAATCATTCTCAAATCGTCTCTCCTCAATCTGTTTTCCAGATCAGTTGTCTTTCCAATGAGGTATTTCACATTTTCTTCTATTTTTTCATTTTTTTTATTCTGCTTGACTGATTCTTGGTGTCTCATGGATTCCTTATCTTCCAACTGTCCCACTTTAATTTTTAAGGCATTGTTTTCTTCAGTGAGATTATGCACCTTTTTTTCCATTTGGCTAAGTGAATTTTTTAAGGTATTGTTTTCTTCCGTGAAAGTATGCAGCTTTTTTTCCATTTGGCCAAATGAATTTTTTAAGGCTTTGTTTTCTTCAGCTTCCTTTTCCAAGCTGCTGATTCTTTTTTCATAGTTTTTTTGTTTTGCTTTCATTTCTCTCCCCATTTTTTCTTCTACCTCTTGCAATTGATTTTTAAAATCCTTTTTGAGCTCTTCCAGGAAGGCTTTTTGTTCTTGCGACCAATTCACCTTCCCTTGTGAGGCTTCAGATGTAGCCAATTTGAGGCTATTGTCCTCATCTGAGTTTGTGTTGGCTTCTTCCCTATTGATACAGAAGCTCTCAAAGGAGAGGGCTCTTTTTTGCTTCTTACTCATTATTGCAGCCTATTTATTTATTCTTTAATTTGAGGTCTGCTCTGGGGGCACCAGGGTCCCTGTTTTGGGCTTCTTGTGCAGGTGTATAGGTGCTGTGTGACCGGGCTTTTACTCTGAGGCCTTTATGGTGTGTGGAGATCCCCCGCCCTGCACTTCCTGTCTGATTGTGCTTGGCCAGCCAGGCGCCAGACCCCGGTGTCTGATCCTGCCGTTCGTGGCCCTCTCAGCCGGTGCAGGTAGGTTTTTCCACTGTCCTTCTTGGCCACCAGATTTTTGAACCAGGTTCCAGGAGCCTCAGTTGTTCGGCTATGGCCCGCAGCTCCTGCTGACTTGCCCCGACCCCCTCGGCGCTGAGTTGCTGCCCTGCGCTGGGCCTCCCTTTTGCCCGAGTCAGACCGACCTTTTCCTGAAGTCTTCTAAATTATCTCTGGTTGGAGGACTGTGTCTCTCTGTCCCTTTGCAGGTTCTGTAGTTTCAGAATCTGTCCAGAGGCTTGATTTAATGTTCATTTTGAGGGAACAGAAGGAGAGCTCAGGCAGCTTGCTGCTTCCTCTCCGCCATCTTGGCTCTGCCTCTATACATTTGAAATTTAAAATTTCACCTAATTATTACTTTGATTTCAACCCACAAATTTTTGTATGTTGTTTCATTGTTGTCATTCTATTTAAAGAAATTATTGTTTCAGCAATTCATTTTTTGAGCCATTCATTCTTTTTTTCCTGGGGCAATGAGGGTTAAGTAACTTGCCCAGAGTCACACAGCTAGTAAATGTCAAATGTCTGGGGCTAGATTTGAACTCAGGTCCTCCTGAATTCAGGGCCAGTTTGTCACCTAGATGCCTCCAGACACTTTTTTTTAGTGAGGCAATTGGGATTAAGTGACTTGCCCAAGGTCACACAGCTAGTAAGTGTTAAGTGTCTGAGGCCAGATTTAAACTCAGGTACCCCCAAATCCAGGGCCCATGCTCTATCCACTGCACAATCCAGCTGCCCCACCCATTCATTCTTCAGGATTAGATTATTTAGTTTCCAATTAATTTTTAATCTGGTTCCAGAAAATAGGACATTTAATATTTAAACATTTGTGCATTTGATTAAGTGGATTTTAATGCCCTAATATACAGTCTATTTTTGTGAAGGTGCCATATACAGTTGAGAAAATGCTCCTTTCCATTCCTATTCAATTTTCTCTATTCATCTCTGTAACTTTCTTCTTATTTAATCATTAGATTTATCTAGTTCTGAGAGAGGAAACTTGAAATTCTCCATTGACATAGTTTTACTGTCTCTTTCCTCCTCTAATTTATTTAACTTTTTCTTTAAGAATTTGGATGCTATGCTATTTGGTGAATATAGTTTTAGTGTTGATATTACTTCATTTTTAATTAGGTCTGTTTTTGCTTTTGCATTGTCTAATATCAGGATTGCTAGCCTTGCCTTTTTTTTGGTTTGTTTTAACTGAGGCATAATAAGTTCTGCTCCAGTAACCATACTAGGTTCTGACACCTGCCTCCATTAATCTGCCCTCCCTTTAATCACTCTTCCCTTCCCCTTCCCCTTTAAGTTACTTGTTGGATAATATAAATTTCTATACTCAATTGAGTGTGTATATCCCTGTTTGAATCAATTCAAACAAGAATGATATCGAAGCATGCATTGTGTTCCCTCCGACCATTTCCCAATCCACTGTAAAAGCTTTTCCTTGTGCATTTATTTTATGAGTTAATTTTCTCTATTATTCTTCATTTTACCTTCTTTCAGGGCATCTCTCTTTCTCATCCATCCATTTTTAGTTTTTCGATCATAGCAACATAATCAATTCCCAACAATGCCCTCTGTCTGTGAAGAGTCCAACTACCATAATAATGATAAAGGTCTTAGAAATTACATATATTATCTTCCCATATAGGAATGTAAACAGTTTAACCTTATTTAGACACTTTGCTGTTGTTTGTTAATTTTTCTAGCCTGTCGACATTGAATTTTGTGTTTAATTTGGCTTTGTTCTGTTCCTTGGGCTGGAGTAGGGATGGAGACACTGTCTTAACCTTTAGGCTTTTTTGCATCGCTGCTTTTTAGAACTAATACTGGAGGTCTGGAAGTTTTCAGTGTTTCCAAGACTGTGATCTAGGAAGAAGTATGATCACTGCTATCCTGGTCTGTGCCCTGGTCCTCATTCAGGAAAGGCTCCTCATTCTTTGTGGCCCTTGATTATTTGGGACTCCAAGCACTCCTTTCCACTCTCAAACTGTGAACTGTCATGATAATGGAATTCTCAAACCATGCCATGTCTTCCACCCAGTGTTAGGAAAGGGCTCTCCTGTAATCTCTTTCTAACCAGTTGCCATATCCCTTTACTGTCTCTGACTTGAGAGCTACCAAATCTTCTTCTGTTGCTTTTGCCATTTCTAAGGGCCGTAGCTTGTGTTATTGCCATGTTGGCTCCAGACCAGACTCTACTCTAGTATTACAGATCTCTCCTTCTAGCCTCCTAAATTATCTTAGGCTGGAAAAATGTCTCATCCTAAACTTTTGCTGGTTCTGCCACTCCATAATTCAATTTGAGGCATTATTTTAAAGTTGTGTGGAGGGGGGATGATGTGAGAGTTTGGCTACTTCCTCTATTCCATCATCCTGGCTCCACACACAGAAGATTCATTTAGAAATTTTGAGAATTTATTAAACTACCCCTGCCACTCTGCCAGACAAACCAAAGAAGGAGAGAGATGAAGAGGAAAAAATGGTGACAGAAGCCTAGACTTTGTCTGAATCCTATCCCAGGCAGGGAGAACCATTATAGCCCTTCCAACCCCACCACCACAACAGTGAAGGAATAGCCTGAATCCAGGGAATCAGTTCAAAATGAAAAGGGCCTTACAATCTTGGCCCTTGCTGTGTAATAACAATTCTTTGTAATTGTGAACATTATTATTTACCTGTGTCACGAAAAAATTTTAAGTCCGACGGAAGAATGAAAATAACAAAGTTTCCAGGCTGTAGCAAATAGGTTTATTGAGAGAGGGCCCATCCCTCAACAAAACCGGTCATCCAGGCTTTGGGCCTGAAAGACCCATAATCACAAAATTCATGGGTTTATATACCCTTCCAAACATTTCTAAAATTAGAACATATTCTTAGGAAATATCAGCATTATGATGACAATAGGGTGGATTGTTGTTAGGCCACTGGTCAACAGCGTGAACTCTTATAGGCACTTATGATGTTTAAGATCTTGTGATATTACCTAATGCTTGTCATTGGAAAATTAAGAAATATGGGAAAAGACTTAACCTTTAACCTTATGCAATCTATATGAATCACAATTTTTTTAGTTACTATATATTGATTATTATCTTAATAAAATCACTAAAAACTATAGTAAATCTCTTATAACTAAGGGATGGGGAAAATCTCACTCACACCTGCCATCCACTACTACCCTATGGCTATCCATTTCTAGTCACTTTTTCCCATTTCCTATCCCTGTATTCCTCAATAATTGTCCATAAAGGCACCAAATATACCCAATTCAAACCTTCTGTTCTTTCATCCCACTGTTCCTTATGCCTACCTAGTTCCTCTAAACTCTTTTTCAAATTCCTCATTTGCTTGTCTTTTTATTGCTCATATTTGGCCAAACCTCATCCCTGTATTACTTTGACCATATACTTGCTCTGATTTTTATTCACATACTGCTGAATGGAAATAGAGGAAATCTAAAACTATGCTGACTGAATAGCTTATAGAGTCAAGTTATCCAATCTAAATTCAGTCCTTTTATTCCTACTTAATTCACCCCTGGAGAAATGACAGGGATGTTTCAAACCATTCCTAATAGGTGTTCTGTTCAGTAGCGAGGAACTAGAGATATTAATTAAGCACATTTTTAAAGCCTAGAACCCTTAATTTAAAAAAAACCACATGTATTTGGCAGTTTTCATTTCTTTTCTTATGGAGTCATTTATAAGAGCTGATGCTACATAGCACAATAACATGGTTTAGATTTATTTTTCTTATCTAGACCCTCTCCCTGCTCAGCTCTATCTTTCCTCAGAATATATATCCTAGATTTACATAGATTCTGATTATCTATGGCAAGTCACTCCTAGGAACTCTCAAGTTTCCACTGAAACAAGGACTAGGACAAAAGATGGAATTTTCTGTTCCTTTCCCTTTGGTGAGTCATTCAGATCACTGGGGCTGGAGTAGACCTCTCAAATTTTCTCTAAGAGAAGGAGAATACTAGACAATATTCAATATTTCTCCAGAATGTTCCCCTCATCATTTTCTTTATTTATGGGACTTGGCAAATAACTAAACAAAATATGAAAATAGAAATAACTTAGAGACTTTTTTGGATGCTTAGTCCTATCTATTGATCATATCTTGAGTTTTTTTAAAAAATGGCTTGTTGTTACTTACCATCTTTTTTGCCTGAAAATGTCCGTTTACTTACACACACACCAACAATAACAAAAACAAATACAATATACACTAAAAGGTAGAGGGATTTTTTTGCATTTATCAATATATTATTTTGAATTCCATGGAAAAATCCAATACACAGTTGTATGCACAATTTCATATTTTTCTTTGAGCTTCTTTTGTTTCCAAATACCTCATATTAAGTAAATGCATTGAATCTCAGATTAACTAATCAGAATCTATTATTCATTAACTTGATGAAATGCTATATTTGCCTTTATGTACTCCCACAAAAGAATTAAAAGAAAAAAAAATGATATGGAGCCAGCCATGTAAACAGGCAAACACAGCCTTCACTTTAGAAATAGACTTCTATTAAGTCAGCAGACTGCTTAAAATAGAAAGGAGTCCAGAGATTTCCCTGAGAAGAACAACATTTTAATATTTCTATTCCTTTTGACTTTTGGTATTTTCACTCCTTTTAATCTAGTGGAAGGGGGAAAATACTAAGTTGTTTGAAAGCAGAGGATTAGAGTGGTGAAATTGGGAGCCAGGTGGGAGTTGGAGCTGATGCAAAGTATTTCTGTAAATATAAAATCCGAGGACTTAAGAGCAGGAAATGACCTTTCAACCATTTAGTTTAAGTACTTTATTTTACATTTGAAAAAATCCATCAAAAAGTATTGATTAAGTAATTACCATATGATAGTTACTATGATATTCTCTGGCAATACAAAGACAAAACAAAAAATCATTCGTGCTCTTAAGTATCTTACATCCAAAGGGATGGAGCATAAATATATCCATGTATGAACAAACTGCATACAAAGTAAAAAGAAGGTCATTTTTGGGAGGAAAGCATTACCAGGGAATGCCTCATATTGAAGTTAGTGCTTTAGCTAAATTTTGGAGGAAACCAGAAATTTCAAGAGGCAGAGGTAAGGAGCGAGTATACTCCAGGCACAGGACAGTCAGTATAAAGAAAGATTGAATGTCCATTATGAGGAACAGCAAGAAAACCAAGGGAAGTTTAACTAGATTGTAGATTGTGTTGATGAGAACAATGTATAATAATATTGGATAAATAGGATAGTGATCAACTGTTAACAATTTTGATGACAAATAAAGGATTTAATATTTAATCTTAGAGGTAATAATAAGAAGCCATTGGATTTTATTGTGACATGGATAAAACAGTGCTACTTATGTAAAAGATAAATTAAAGTGGGGAGAAATGAGACAGGGAACATAATAACAATGCTATTAAAATATTCCAGGTGAGAGGTTAAGAGAACCTGGTTTGATCAACATTTTGCAAATATTATCTCATTTTATCCTCACAACAACTCTGAGAGATAGGTTTATTAACTTAATTTTACAGAAGAAACTGAGGTGGATAGATTTTAATTGACTTGCCCAGGATATCATAACTAGTAAGCAACCCCAAGAGAGCAGAGCATAGAGAGATGTTAATGCTTGTGACTACAAGTGAGTAAGCTCCTTCCTGGATAAGGACCAGAGGGCATACCAGTAGAACAGTGACCATACCTCTCTCTAGATTCCACCATCTTGAAAGCACTGAAAACTTACAGACATGTAAAAGTATTTGTGAAAATAGCAAGGCAAAACCTCTGAATTTTGGGTCATCACCCCTTGCTCCCACCCTCACCCCCACTCTACAAACAACAAAAATGAACCTGAAGGTAAAAATCTTCTATGGTGACAGGGAAGTTCAATAATTTTTTTTCCTTGAAGGCATATATCCTATAGAGGCAACATGGAGATTTAATTAAATAGATGACTTTCAAGCATTCCTGATAAAAAGATCAGAGTTGGATAGAAAATCTAACATCCAAACAGAAGACTCAAGAGAAGCATAGAAAAAGCATGCAAAGATGATAGATGTTAAGAACTTTATTATCATTAGTGCATGTAGGAGTCTACTTAGAGCACATTGGTGTATGGCTATTATGTTGCAATGATCTCAAAAGAAGAATGGAAAGTTAAGAAAGAAGGATGGACTAAGAGAAGGGGGAAGGGAAAAGGGAAAAGAAGACTAAGGAAATTATATCACATAAAGTAGGCACTCAAGAAAGAATATTTATAATGGAGGAGAAAATGGGAGGGAGAGCAGGCAACACTTAAAGTGCACTCTCTTCTGAAATGATTCAAGTATACATACACACAGGGGTATGTATATACATATGTATGTGAATATGTATATACATATGTGCATACAAGACTATATGTGTGTGTATATGTACACATACACATATATACAAATTCATTTTATTCAACAGGGAAGTAGGAGGAGAAGGGACTAAGAAAATGGAGGGGTGATAAGAGGGAGGAAAGATTAAGGAAGGCTGTGGTCAGAAACAAGAATTGAATATATAGAGAGAAGAAAAGATGGCCCCGGATAAAACCCTCCTCCATTTAGGGGTCATAACATAGATGATGATCTAGGAAAGGAGATTGAGTGACAGATAAGAAGAGAACACAGAGAGTCACAGGGCTCTGTCCATACTTCAGTGAGCATGAATTAAATGCCTGCTATGTGTTATCTGCCACAGTATAGGGTATGTGATTTCCATGGAAGATAATATGTGTGTGTCTCTCCAACTTATCCTTAGTTGAAGGGAATCCAGAGAACGCTGAAGTGTGTGGCTCAGCCTCATACCATCGGGCTTAAAAATTCCCATGCACTTGCTTATTGGTGAGTATGGCAAACTGATATACCCCATTTCTAGCTAAATACTCTTATACTCATCTAATCTTATCAAAACTTAATTTCTGAAACTTAAGCCAGAGGTTCTGTTGCTAACTCCACCCACTACAACCGTCATTCCTTTTGGTTGTGATCAAAGTTTTGATCCATCTTCTGTTCCACTGCAACTCTCTGTGATCCTTTAAGATCTGTGATCTGTTACTGCTCTGATCTCTCTATGTATGAACTTCAGGAATTGTTGCTACATCTCTTCTGGTTCTAAGACTGTATCCCCCAGGACTGATTTCTTCTTCCCAGTACTTTGATTTCACCCCATTGTATGTCATATAGCCTACACAGGAAACTTATTCTCCACTTTCCAAGAAAAGAAAGTTTTCTCTTCATCCCATAGAATCCTAGATTCTATAGCCCAGGACACTTCCACTAAGAGACCACTGGATTCAAAGTCAGAGACCCTCATTTTTATCTATCTATTCTCTGCTGCTCCCTATTCATATAAGACAGGCAGTCATCCCACTGGCTGTCAATTTCCTCTTCTACAGTATGAGGTGTTTGGATGAGATCAATGCAAGGTGACAACATTTCTGACAGGGGCCCAAACCAGACTGAAATGAATTGGGAAATATTTAACAATAAATAAAACTGCAATTGAGCATAGATAAGGTTAATATATGCTTTTCTACATCAATATGCAGCCCACTGGTGTGTTTATGAATGGCTTAGAGTCCTCTGTTTTTATTGGAGTTTGACACTAGTGGGCTAGATCATCTTTAAGTACCTCTCTAGCTCTAAGCCCTACTAGGTCTCAAAATGTGACCATATGAGATTGGCTATTCCTTCCTTACTATCAAAACTTTGATCTTCTACAATAAATTAACCAAATGTTAACAATAAAACCTTGGAGATACAGATATTTTACCTTATATTCTCTTGCTTTATGTATTGAGGTATTAGGGAGTTAACTCAGTGTGTAGTATGTGTATATGAAGTAGTGTTTCTGATAAAGAAGACAGAAAAAATGAATGAAAATTCAATTAAGGAGGAAATACAGAGGAGGGAATCATGACTCTAGTTACTGGATAAGGGATCTGCTCAGGGAAATTCAGAGTACCAGAAATGATCCTGAAATGAGTTATTCCCTGTGGAGTTCAGGAATGTGGCTGCTGGTTATACCAGTGGACATCTTACTTGACAGATGCCTTCAGACTACACATTTAATAAGATAAGAAGCTGCATGTGAGATTGAAACCAGGGTCAATGTGTGTGCCTATGTGATGTGACTAACCAATTTATATAGAAATACAACGGATATAATAAATGTAAATTACTTTGTTCTTATTTTGACACATAATATAAATAATAATTATTACAATCATCATATAAGCTCTTTGAGGACAGGGAATGTTTCGCTTTTGTCCTTGTATACCCAGTACCTGGTGCATGGTAATGTTCAATAAATGCCTGTTTGCTGGCTAGCATCATCACTAATCAACTAGTAATCATTCATTAAAGGCTTTTAATGTGCCAGCCACTTTGTGAAGTGCCAAAGATAAAAAGGAAGAGCAAAAAATGACTGCTCTTAAGGAGTGTATATTAGAATGTTTTTTTAAAAATTTGAATAATAATCACCAATGTAAAGATCTATCTATTTTTTTTATGGCACAACAGCATTTAATGATCAGAAAGTTGTACAGTTAGCCACAGAGCATCTGTGTACTCCTACTCCCACCACATCACAGGAAAGCAGTGTTATACATGGGTTAGGAGAATGGCTGTTTCCATGCCCCCCCCCTCTCCAGGGACTAACAGGAGATGCATCCCCTTGACCACCACTGTTTAATGTATGGAAGGGGGATACACTGCACATGCAGGAGGTCCTCTCCTTGGAGGTGAGGGACCTGGGATTCTTATAATGAAGGAAAGAAGGAACACAGCCATACTCAAGCTGATAAGTACAGGATATACATAAACGGGTCAGAGACTGCCCCTCCACTTCTGCTCACTTTCCTAGTTTCTTCATTCGTGTGTTGATCCTGGCAAAGTTTCCCTCCACTGTGACCAGGTTCTCATGCATGGTAGCCTGCACCTGAGCCAGTAAGGCAGCGTTGTCCTTGAGAGAACCAGTGATCATCTGTTGGGTGGTATCCAGATGTGTCAGGAGCTGACCAAACTGCATAGCTTGCTCATGCAGCTGCTTGATGGTAACAAGTCGTTGTACTAGTTCTGGAAGGGTAGCAGCAATGGGACTCCAGCACTGAACTGTCTCATACAACTGATGTACCTTGCTTTGTGTGTCTGCATCTTCCACAGCAGCTTTGTGTTTAGCAATCTCATTCACTTTCCTCAGGACACTCTGTAGGCATGCTTCTACCTGATCCAAAGCAGCAAGGTCCAGGGTGCTCACCTTTGCCTGCAACAGCTCCACTGTTTCCATCAGGCAAGATCCCTGCAGACCCGAAGACAAGGGATTCTGAGGGTCCTGGTCACAGTGCACTGTTGCCTCCAGCTCTGACAGCCGTTTCTCAAGGTCTGCAACCTTGGCGGCCTGGGAGAACTTGTCTTGCTCAGGCGGAGAGTGAAGCTCATAAGTAACCAGGCTGCTGTCAGGGGAGGGCCCGGCACTGTCCTTGCCCCCTGTCCCATTCCCTTTGTTGCTCTTAGCTGCCTCCAGTTGCACTAGTAGACGGTTGGCCAGGGCTCCGTCAGGGTCAGTGAGGTTGATGGCAGCATCAGGTCCCAGCAGCTTCTCTAGGTGGGAGGCAATGAGCTGCTGTTTCAGGACGGCCAGATGTTTGGCCAACATCACGGGGGTCAGCTTCTCCTCAGCGGCTGACTGCTTCACTGTTGTCTTTATCTTCTCCACCTCAGTCATTAATTCTTGAACCTCATGCAACAGTCTTTGGTACTTCTGTTGGGGTGTCTCCTTCTGCCCCAGTCCCTCTCCAAGCATTTAAAACTCTCCAGATTCACATCCTGTCCTTTTGGTTTTCCCAATATGATCCAAAAAGTCAAGTCCCTTGGTTCCCACTCTTTTGTCTTTGAACTTGTCATAGGCAGCATTTGGGTTGACAGTGGTGTGTTCCACACTTGTACTTGTAAGCTCCTCCAGCTCCGAATCAAATTCTGCTTGGTCGTCCTCAGGGAGGTCGCTGGTCTCATAAACATCTGGTTCATTTCTGCCAATGCCAGGGAGATCAGCGTATTTGGGGTCCGCCATGACAGCGGCAGAGGAGGGCAGGAAAGACAGGGCAGGGGGGGTCCGGGGCCTTGGCTGGGCCAGAGCCGAAGCTCGAGCTGTGCTCGCGGAAGAAGCCTATCTATTTTTTATTAATAGTAATAATAAGTGATAAGTGTTAGATTAAAGAATTACCCAGAGCAATGAGGTGTCAAATGTCTTGCTGAGGGTTGTGATGTGCCCAGCATAGGACTTGAACCCAGTTCTTCCTGGCTTTGAGATCAACACTCCATCTACTTAGTCATGCTGTCTTTATTAACTCAATAATAAACAACAAAATGAGTCCCTTTACAAATTGCCAAGTTCTACTCTATTACAATGAGCTATAGCAAAGTTTCAGTGTATGTGTAGGATGGACCAAAAGTCAGGAAGGGGTTTAATATTTTAATAACTATTTGAAAATTATTTTTCTTTAGTTCATATATATACATATTCATTTCCTATATCTACTGTGTATGATGCTTTGGTATTATAAATCAAAAACAAAAAATAAAGGAGTTAATAAATATTGAAACCCTTTTGGACTTTTGGCCTACCCTGTATTGTTTCCTATTCTTTTTTTAATCTTAGAATAAGGGTCTCTGCTCTTACTCTATTAAGAACTTATTCTATTAAGTATGTGTGTGTACATATACATATATATGTATAAACACGTACACATGCATATACATATGCAATATATGTGTATATATACATTTTAATTTATGGAATAAAACAATCACTTCCATAATATAGAATAATTAAAAAGATGATTAAACCTGAATTTGCAATTCTATTATGTACAACTTGATATTTCTTTTAAATATATAATAAATTTATGTGAACTTTTCCCCCTTTCTTTCTTCCCTCCCCTTCCAATTTAGAGATGGCTAACATAATGCAAAATCAGTTTCTATATACCTCTATTTATCACTTCTATATGCATCTATATTAAAATACATAGAACTAGGGGGCAGCTAGGTGGCACAGTGGATAAAGCACCAGCCCTGGATTCAGGAGGACCTGAGTTCAAATCCAACCTCAGACACTTGACACTTACTAGCTGTGTGACTCTGGGCAAGTCACTTAACCCTCATTGCCCCACCAAAAAACTATATGCTACATAGAATTATATATGCTATTTACACATGGATTTATGCAAATATTAATGAAGCTTA